>NC_051066.1:124626906-124951837 GCF_004664715.2 Peromyscus leucopus | reverse complement strand
TTAGAATCTCTTATGAAAAGACAGAAAAGTGAGTGGCTGAGGCTGGAGAGACACCTTGTCTACTCTTCCAGTGGACCCGTGTTTAAGTCCCAGCAACCATATGGGGACTCACAGCTGTCTGTAAACTCCAGTCCTAAGGGATCGATCATCCTCTTCTCACCTCCCCAGGCACCAGGCATGCATGAAGTGCGCAAACATACATGTAGACAAAACACGCATACACTTAAAAATAAGTTTTTTTAAAACTCTGGTTTATAGAAAAGTGAGTTATTGCTTTATTCACAACCAACTACAGGCAGCCTTCCTTGGAAGTGAGGTGTGTAAATGGCTCTAAGTCAGTTCCAGTGGGAGAGCATCTGAACACTGGTCAGTCTCTACTCTGCCCTCACTAATTCAGTCTTCTGGTGTGACCATTTAACCACATGGTATCTTGTAAGACACTTTGGTTTAGCTTTCATCACGATTCCCTAACATACCTATCGATTGAGAGAAGTGTTGGGTTTTTAAAGTAGTGTTTATATTTTTTAAGGCAGTTATTTGCTTTTACTGAAGTTAAGTGCTCGGTCAAGCATCACGAACACTTGTAATCCTATAGTATTTACGAGGTTAAAGCTAGAGAACGGGTTTGAGTTTGAGGCCAGCCTGGGCTACCCAGTGAATTCCAGGCCAGCCTGGGTTACAATGTGCTGTGGATGATTGATTGATAAATAAAGTGCTGATTGGCCAGCAGCCAGGCAGGAAGTATAGGCAGGACAAGGAGAGAGGAGAATTCTGGGAAGAAGGCTGAGTCAGTGAGAAGCTGCCAGCCGCTGCCATGAAAGCGAGATGTAAAGTACCGGTAAGCCACGAGCTACATGGCAACATATAGATTAATAGACATGGGTTAAATTAAGATAGAAGAACTAGATAGCAAGAAGCCTAAACCATTAGGCCAAACAGTTTAAATAATATAAGTGTCTATGTGTTTATTTGAGTCTGAGTGGTTGCCAGCCCAGGCAGGACTGGAGATAACTCCAGCTACAACAATGTGAGACTTTATCTTGAAAAACAAACCAAAAAAAAAAGGAAAGACTGAGTGAGATCAGTCAGCACTTGGGAGATCGAGGCAGGAAGAGCATAATTTTCAGAATAAACTGGAATAAACATCATAGCAAGGTCATCTAAGAACAGACCTGGTAGAAGGTACAAGAATGAGGAAAATGTCTGGACAGTAGTATGTGAGCTTACTTCCTCCAAATGTCCTGTGGACACAGGGCAGTGCATTGTCTCAAGATGCCTAGGCTTCAGCTTTAAGGTTTCTAGATTATTATGAACAAAAACAGTGATCATTTGTTGTAGTTCTCATACTTGAAAGCATCTGGGGATAGTTCATAGTATGTCAGTCGAAAAGCTTTGCTTTTGTGGCAACATTTTTATAGCTTGCGTGAATTCCTTTTTTATTTAACGACACAAAACAGTATTTTTGCACAGTTGTAACCATGTGTGGTGGTGTCACTATAACCAAAGTATATGTACCAGCCCTTGTGCATTTATTGTTCCCTCTGGTGTTGTGCACTTAAAAATGTCCAAATACAAACCTTTGTGACTGTGGAGGATCTGGCAGCACAGCATGCCCGTGATCTGCCTGCTGCAGTGTGAGCTGTGACCAGTAGCAGGCCCTGTGAAGTCCTGAGTTGCTCAGGCAAGGGAGTACATTATAAAAACTAACCATGTAACAATAAATCTACCTTAGCTGAAAAAGATGTTTTATGTGAACTTGTACAGTAAATAAAGTGGAAATTATCAGTAACGGTTTGACTAGTCTTTGCTTGCTAAATTGACTCTGGCCAGACTAGTTGCTTTGAAGTTGTTCCCATCAGATAGTTTACAGCACTGACATTACCAATGTTAGGCTTTTTGTGCCTTGCTCACCTGATGGTTCTGCTGGCTGTTAGAAGGAAACCCTGGTGTCCTCTCTTCCTGCAAGTGAAGTGCCAGTGGCTGCGAAGCTCATGTCTTCCTTCCTTGAATCCTTAGAGCTTCACAGTCACTTGCAAGGCAGACAGAAGAGTGGCTGCTGGAAACAGTTGAGTTCTGGGAGGGTCCTGGAAGCTCAATGTCCCCCTTCCCTGAAGAGGTCATATGTGGCCTTCTCAATTTTGTAAGCAGGTGTCTCCACAGGAACTATAGTTGCCCTTGGAGGTGGGAAGTACAGACCCTTGCCACCGAGTCACAGAACTTTGCCAGTGCTAAAGCAGATTCCCAACTTAAAGTGAATGTGCAGTTGGCCATCAGAAATTGGTTGCTGCAGGTCTGGTCACCCCAGTGTCTCTCCTTGGTTGGTTTCCTTACTCGGAAGGAAGTCAGAGCCTGGCTTCATTAGCTTGTACAAACGGCCAGAGTGAACATTAAACAAGCTAAACTTGTGACTGGAGACAAGGCTTGGTGATTAAGAGGACTGGCTCCTCTTCTAGAGGACCCTGGCTGGATTCGTAGCATCCACATGGTAGCTTACAACTGTCTGTCTAATTCCCATTCCAGGGTGTCTGATGCCTCTTCCAGTACCAGTGTGCGTGCAGTACACAGACATACAAATGTTCAGGCAAAATACCTGTACACATAAAATCTTTAGAAAGTTAAATTATAATCTACAATCCCATTTAGATAATTACTAACAGCAGAAATCCAAAGGTTCTCACTACTTCCTGGTCCACTTTTTAAACTACTACAGAAAACTTTAGTAAAACCAAAGGCTGTGGAGCCCTCTGGACTTTGGACTACGTTGTGACACAAAATGGTTGAAATGGCACCAGATCGCCTCTTCAGTAACCCTAACTGAAGCTCTGAGTAGTGTGCTGTCAGGACACATTTGGGACCATCTCACTGAAGGCAGTCTTGCTTTCTCACAGAGTAACTTCTTTGATTGATAGGAAGACACCACAAAGTGGTAATAACTCCAAGGTTTATATCCTTAGGGATCACCTTCCTCTCTTGGGAAGAGACAAAAACCTTTATAGCAAAGTGGTCACTCAATGCCTGCTGTGACTTCAGCACAGGCCACTTGCTGAGCAGGGACCCTTCTTCTATCTGCTACTGTGGAGTTCAAGAACGTAAGTCAATCACCTGTGGTGATTGCATAACTAGAAGTCTACAGACCCTGATTTTAAGTTTTAATGTTCATGCTATTTTCAGTTAATCTTTTTCTCTACAGATCCTGTTATAGTAATGTAAATAAATTTAGAATTGCAGAACCTTTACAAAGACATTTATTAACATTAAACAATTTTATTTAGAATTTCTAAAGAAACAAACTCAAGACAGTTCTTCCAGTAGGTAACAAAATAATCTATTGTTTAAATTCCTTCTCATCAAGATGACTTTATTCCATAACAGTACATCAGCTGGGCAGGTTTACTCTTAACCAGTTGAAATGGTCATGTACCAGTCACTAGTCTATTGTTTTGTTTGTTTTTGTCTGTAAACACAACTAGGAGAGCCAGGTCATAACTGAATGTGAGATAATTCAGCCCTGAACCTTCAAGAGCAAGTTTGAAATATTACAAGTCTCTGGAACACCTTTTGGTGGCTTCAACAGCTTTTTGAAGGTGTTACCACAAAAGTTAGCACTAGGAAAGAACTTTCAGTTTCTATCATAGTGCTCTGTCTTCACCCTGAACTTAAGATACCTTCGTCCTAGAAACCAGAGTGTTCTCACAGCAAGCTTAGTAAGTTAAAAACAGATCAACTAGAGCAGAATAATTCTCCCATTAAGGCGCTCTTAAAATTAATGCTTAAGGGTCACAGGTAGCAAGTGTCCACATACCCAAGGCCCTGCAACCACACTTCAGGAATAGCAAATGCCACAAACTGCAATTTTCATAGTGAAGTTTGTTGAGCAATAATTAAATTCAGCATAAGAAAGCCAAAGGAACATTTGAGACAACATTCCTCCTTCTTTATCCACTTGTTAAGGCATAGGAATTGAGCATGTCAAGGCTTCTGGTACCCTCTAGATCAGTGGTTCTCAACCTTCCTAATGCTGCAACCCTTTAATGCTACTACTCTTAATTGTAATGTAAATATGATATGCAACTTTATGAAAGGTTCGTTTGACGCCAAAAGGGGTCGCTACCCATATGTTGAAAACCACCGCTCTAGATTCTTACATGCTCCTCCTAAAGAGGCGGATTTGTAGCAGTTACTAGTCTGTGTCACCGTCCACTATGGAAATGGCTATTTTGGGACTCTGAACGTTATAGAAAAGCCTGGCAGAAGTACTTGAGATTTGCCAGGCTCACTCAACATGCTGGTTGTGAAAATGTGACTAGTCAAATGCTCTGACGCCTCTTCATTTCTCACACCTCTGCAAACGAGACAACTATTTTGCTAGATTCTTTGGTAGGACAGCTTTGACTTAATCTGGTTTAGGGAATGAAATTGAACAGCCACATCTCATCCCAGGTTGAATTTTATGACAGACTCCCTACCTGCACACATGCTGAGGTACTACACTGAAAACGTTCAATTTGTCATTCCTCTTTTTGTGCGTACAAATAGGGGGTTGGGGAAGAACAAATGCAATCATTTACTTCTTCAGTCCCATCTTAGGGTCCCCAGAACAAATTTGCTTTTATTTCAGTAAGGAAGAAACAGCTGAAATAAGTGGCCCCAGTTTTACTTTAACTTTGTAGAAAAATGCCCTAAAAGGATCAGAGTGAAGTAAACACACATGGAAGAATAAGGCAGGGCAAGACCAGGAGACCACAAACAGCACTTTCCTAAGTTGGGTCAATGCTGTGTACTGTGATTAAGACAAGCAATGGTTTCAACATCAACAGAATCAAGCATTAGTGTGATTGACATGTGTAGCTATACCAGGGTTCAGTGAGCTAAGCTAACTGCCATGTTTGTTGATGAAATGTAGCTGAGATCATGCAGATCAGAATGTTTATGGAAAAGCTTTAAGTGTGATACAGACGTGCAAGGTCATGGAAGTCTGGGGAAATGTCAAGGCTAGTCTTGCCTGTGTCTTTGCACAGACAACTTTTTTTCTTAGCCCCTGGCATTACCTGGAATACAGCAATCACACAGACTGTTTGGCACACAACTTCAAGCTCTCACTCCATGTTGGTCAACGAGGGAAGGTGTGTAGGCATTGGGCCTGTCTGTGGAGTCAGCTCACTAAGCTCACTGATGGCAGTGGTGAGCAGAGCATCCTGAGACACCACGGCTTTGCAAGCAGTGTCTGTAGAGCTATTCTCCTGCATGGCAGGCACATTACCTTGAACTTCCAATAGGTTGTTAAAATGGCTATTTTCACCAAAAGATAGTAATCTATCTGAAAGTTTGGGTGATGCACATTCATCATCGGGTTGGTCTGTCTTATGTCCTTCATCATTCTTGGGGGAGCCATCTACAATGACAAGGAAAGACTTCCACGGTGTATTCTTATCATGTATCTACAAATAAAACAAAACAAAAGTCACTACATGTGTCCCAATTTACAGATACTTATTAATGACACATGCATCTTTTAAAACAACATGCTCTCTTCAGGGTCTGGCAGCATGGCACACACTCATTAAACAAAACCATGGTGTATAGGAGGGTCATGCATGAGTCTGAGGTCAGCCTGGACTACAGAGCTAGACTGTCTATCAATCAAAAAGTAAATATTGAGGAGATGAAACAAAAGCTCTCCCTGCCTTTTAAATCTGCTTTCTAGTGTATCACCTCTGCACTAATTACCAAATCTCTGCCTGGCACAGCAGCCACTTTAGGGAAGTGTTTGGCATAGACTTGGCAGTAGGGGGCCTTAACCCTTTACCTTATTCCCTGGATGTCACTGCAGGACACCCCAGGAGAGAACCTGCTACCACCTCTGACCCTCTGGACCGGAATAATGACAGGTTTTCAGGGTTAGCAACCTACAGACCAGAGGGCTTTGTTTTTAAGCAGCCTACCCATCACTTACTGAGGTGTGCCTCCGGAGAGTGGACTTGTCAGTAAATGTCCGTCCACACGCATTGCACATGAATGGCTTCTCTCCTGTGTGGATTCGATGGTGGCGCTGGAGGGCATTTACCTGGGTGAACTGCTTCCCACACTGGTCACAACAATAAGGCCGCTCTCCTGAACACAGAAAGAGAAGGAAACTACTCAATGATCTCTTCAGTCCACTTTATTTAACTCTGTATACACATCTGCATTCCCTGGATAGTCTTGAGCACTCCCCAAAAGGGAAAGCAATATTACAATGACTCAAGAGAGAGACACTTGGCAGAAGTGCCAATGCACTATAACACTACAATAACCAAGAACTTAAAATTGTACCAAAATAGGTCAATTCTGTGTATGCAGCTAGCACTGTATCTGTGAAATACAAATCTACTATTCACAGTAATAAACTGTCCTAAATAAACACACACACATAATGTGTGTGTGTGCACGTATGTATACTAACATCCATTCTTTATCCCTGTTTATATCTGGAGGATGCGAATCCATACAAACATCCATAGTCAAGCTGTCATACCACAGGAAGCTATGTGCCCTTTCAATAAACACCCCATGCTGCCAACAGACTCTCCCCCATTTGCATACTAAAGTGTTCCCATTTTTCACTTTATCAAAACCACAAACTGGGCCTACCAGGTGGCTCAGTGAGCAAAGGCACCTGCCACCAAGCTGGAGCATCTGAGTTCAATCTGCAGGACCCACATGGTTAAAGGCAAGAACCAACTCCCACAAGTTGTCCTCTGACCTCCACATGTGTCGGGCACTTAGTCACCCACCACATATTGTACAAAATAAACGTAGTTAAAACAACAACAAAAAAATCAGAAACTACAAACTCAAAAGCATGAAAACTAGGTGGGAAGCCAGGCCAGTAACCTCGGTACTTGCGAGGTAGAAGGAGGCGGCTCAGGATTTGAAGGTCATTCTGGGTTACATAGCAAGTTCAAGGGCTATGGGAAAATCTATCTCAAAAAAGAAGACATAAAAATAGGGTCCATGAATTAATGTAGTGGCACAGCATTCATATAGCATGTACAAGGCTATATGTTTGATAATAAGCCTGGAGGAGGTAAAAAGGTTTAAAAATACTATCATATGTAATTATACTTTAACTTCAAAAAATCACTTTAAAAATGCTATTATAGCAAAGTTTGACCATTTTTATCTCCTAACGCTTCTGATTCAGAATGAATTTGAAATGTGCCTCACAGGGTCATGTTCTTAATGTTGTTCACTATTTTGAAGGCTGTGGAATCTTTCTGGAACTGGCTACTTCCTGGCTGGCTGGAAGTAGAACATATCTTTAGGATTCTACTAGCCTCTGGTTCCAGCTAGCTCTCTCTAGTCTACATAATGTAAGGAACCCCTATAAGCTCCTGCTGCCATGAACCTGGCCATGCTTTTCCCACCATGAGAGAATAAACCCTGGGAAACTCTGAGCCACTATCAGTCATCCCTGGGAAGTTATTATAGTCATAATAACACCAAAGTGACACTCTCCAAGTGATTTGCTAATAAATCTAAAACTTGTGAACTGTTTTCCTTGCCAGACTGAACTCTTCTCTGGTACTATGCAGTCATACCTGTGTGGACTTTAGCATGCTGGTAAAGGGAATTCCGCTGGGCAAAGGTCCGAAAACACACTTCACATTTAAAGGGTTTAGATCCAGTGTGGATTCTATTATGGTGTTTTAAGTACTCCTTAGAAGCAAAACTCTTGCCACATGTCTCACACATAAAAGGCTTTTCACCTACATGAAAAGATGAGACAAAAGTAGAAATGGTAGTCATTAAAAACACCCAGAAGAGTTAGTCGTCTCTCTACACCTTGGCAAACAGCATCAGACACTTTCTAATTAATCATCAAATATATTACTCCTGCTACTTGCTAAAAGTGGTGAATATCCTAGGAAATCCAAACAGCAATCTACTGGACTAGAATCAATGATTACAGTTCAGCCAGCTCAAATTTAATAAATTTAGTTACTGAAAATAAGAAAATTTTACAACTTTAGGGATTTGCTGGATTATTTTCAACAACTGTTTCTGTAGCTCCATCAGAATAAAAAGTCCTTCACAATAGATTATCAGGTAGCTTCTAGGCTAGCGACACCAGTCAACTTGACTAGACTACAGGACAATTTCAATGACACCTCACTTTTTGTACTTTTAAGTTCTTTGTTTATTCTCCCAACTCACTCATACAGTCAACTGGTGTGCCCCTGGCTTTACAAACATTAAAACATTGGCTTTCATAAAATTTCAACACATTAGCAGTCATATACAATGAGCAAGTCAAGTTTGTGATGTGAGACTGACTTCTCCACAGCTTCTACTGGTGGTCTACATTCCAGCAACACATGGTCCACACCTCATCTCTCAGGACTGTATGTGACCCTGACACCTGTGTGAGTGCTTAGACATAAATAATGTAAGCAAAGGAAGACCTGGGTGAGTGCATACAGTATACAGTAATAGACTACGTTCTGTGCCCTATATGGTTTACATCAACATTTCAACCACAGGACTGCAATGCTGAACCAGAATAAAGCCAACTGAAACTGTCCCTCTCATGGTAAACTATCACAATGATTTTTAGAAGTAGAGATAATCTCATATTTAATATGATTATTTATCATGTATGTATTTGCTCCTGGTTTCTGCCCAGGTTTTCAACAGTTGGCACTGACCATGTTTAACTGTTCATTGCTATAGTCAACATTCAAGCACAGATGTGCCTGTGCAATTCAAGAGGCCTTCCTCTGAGGCCATGTCATGAGCTGGGGCATGGATTTCCAGCCCATTGACATTTCCTTGAGGTTGGCCCATTGTGTTGTTCCCAGTTCTGTTAGTAAACACAGCAGAAGAGAGCTGATCACACAACTTTTCTCAGGTTTTTGGATAATTTCTTTAGGACAGACTCCTGGAAATGGACTAAGAGTTACAACAATAAGAACTGTCTCATACCTCCAAATATCTAAGACCTGTGTGCCCCATTTTAGCGCCTCATGGCACAGACCATGCCACATGTACAGCACAGTACAGGCAGCAAGTCTATCTGCAATCCTCTCTTACTAGATGGAAAAGCTTCGTGCCCTGCACTGCTGTGGTGGATGCCAACTTCTAATAAGCAACTGCAATTTTCTTCTATGGCTAGAAAAAACAGTCAATCACAAGAGCGTGGGTATTTACCTGTGTGGCACCTTTTATGATAAATCAGCATGTGGTTCTGAGTGAATCTTGCACCACATTCATCACAGACAAAAGGCCTTTCCCCTGTATGAATTCTGAAAGTACAACATTCAGATGATAACTCAGGGCATATTTCAAAGGTCACTTTGCAATACAATTCCCAATTTCTTCTGTATTGTGCAAGAACCATTTCCTCCAAGACAGCTGAGAAAAAATGACTGGTTGGGCAAGTCAAGAGTTCACCATATGCTGGGGGTTGGGGGGTGGTCCACACCTTTAATTCCAGCACTTGGGGGGCAGGCGCAGGTGAATCTCTGATTTTGAGGCCAGCCTGGTCTATAGAGCAAGTTCCAGGATGGCCAGAGCTATATAGAAAAACCCCATTTCAGGGGGAAAAAAAGCAAACAAACAAACAAAAGAAGAGTTTACCATACATTCCAACACAAGTGGAGTTTCTGTGCAAGATCCAATGATTGATATCTCCACTTAGTTCCACATACCAGGGTAGAACCACTGAGCAGCTCCTACATCTCTCCAGGACCTTATTTATGCTGGGAAGCAGTGGAAGGCAGAGAGTGTGCCTTCACATATTTTAGTATTAAAGGGTATCACTTAATATTTGAAGCTTCTTCATTTGGAATAACCTCAGGAACTCCTGCTGACAAAGTACCATATGACTGAACATATTACCACCATTTCTTAACACATGACCAGTCAGTCAGTCTAAAGAGAGAAACTGCTCTCAAGCTGCTGAGAACCACACAGGAGTATTTCAGTTACAATCAGCATGGTGTAGCACTCAGCCATGATCTGCTGAGCACATTCCACACAAGCACTTTGAACTCAGGCAAACTGAAAGATGACAGACACCTGTTCCCTCCCCAGTCTGTTCTAGTTTGGAAGGCAAAGGCAGAGTATAGTAGAAAATTCAACTGCTTGACTGGTATGAGAACGTATAGACTTAGAAGTATAAAGTGGCCCACGTCTTTGATCCCAGCGCTTGGGAGGCAGAGGCAGGCCCGTCTGAAAATTCAAAGCAAGCATAGTCTATGTAGCCCAGTTCAGACCAACGAGGACGAAACAGTGAGAAACTGCCTAAAACAGTGGTTCTTAACCTTCCTAATGCCGTGACCCTTTAATACAGTTCCTCATGTTGTGGTGACCCCCAACCATAAAACTATTTTCATTGCTACTTCATTACTGTAATTTTGCTACTTTTGTGAATTCTAATGTAAATATCTGATATGCAACCTCTGTGAAAAAGTCGTTGGACACCCCTCCAAAGAGGTTGTGACTTGTCACAGGTTGAGATCTGCTGGTCTAAAACAACAAAGAAAAAACTATAAAGAAAGTTAAAAGAACTCACTATTCACCTATAGTCTGAAAACAAATAGAAAGCATTGTTCAGAGGCTGAAGAGATGGCTCAGCAGTTAAGAGCACTTGCTGCTATAGCAGAGGACCAGCTCTCAGTTCCCAGCGCCCACATGTGGCTCACAACCATTGGTTACTTCAGTTCCAGGGCATCTGACATTTGCCTTCTGACCTCTGAGGGCACCAGGCATTTACATTACACATGCAGGCAAAACACCATATACATGAAATAAAAACAAACACATCTTTTAAAAAAAATTAAAAAGTGTTGTCTGATTCTTAGATCCTCATTCTTAGATCAACCAATGAATGGCACTTTCCAAGCCCTAAGAACTAAAAGACCACTAAAGAAGTGCCCTACAGCACTACATATCACCTCACAGAACTTCACTGGAACTGAGTGAAGAAAAAGCCCAGCTCTCATTTAAGTACAGAGCAACTGGAGGTACACAGCACCCAGAGTTCTAGATGGCTCTGCTGTGCCAGGGCCTCTATACTTGGGAGGCAGGGCCAAAGGAGAAGCTGAAGAACCATTTCCCAGACTTCCACACCTCCAAAGAGGATTCAAAGTTGCCTCAATTTCCCAAGCCGTAGACAGCACCAGTGGGGAAATGGAGATCAACAGACACAGACATGCTGGTCTAAGTCCTAAAGCCATCTCCAACACCCAGTGCACCTTAGCACTTGGGAACCCATAGCACTTGGGAACCCACATCCCTGCATCCAGGCCAGCCCTGCTCCACACAGCAATGTTCCCAGGCAGCCGCACCTCATGTGGGTCTTGAGCGCTGAGGGCTGCGAGAACTTGGCCTCACAATTGGTGCAGCCATAGGGCCTGTCACCCGTGTGTGTGCGCTCGTGCAGCCGCAGAGAAGTCTTGGAGCTCAGGCCCTTGCCACACTGGCCACATCGGTGCCGCTCGCCGCCACCCTCATGCACCTGGAGCACATGCCGTTTCACGTCCTTCTTACGCTTGAACTTCTTTGCACACATCTCACATGGGAAGTGGCGCTCAGTGCTGTGCACGTGGCGCTGGTGGCTCTTCAGGTTGCAGCTGTTGGCGAAGGTCTGGCCACAAGTGTCGCATCGGAACACTACCTCCGTGGTCACACCGTAGTGGAGCCTGATATGTTTCAGGAAACTCTTCTCATACAGGAAGGACTTATCACAGACTGTGCACTGGAAGTTACTCTTCTTCTCCCCATCTTTCCCTTCTTCCTCCTCCTTCATCCCCTCCTGTTCCTTCCTCTGCAGTCCTTCCTCCAGTTCCACACTAGCAGGGCAAGCCTCACTTTTGGAAGCTGGCTCCGTCTCTGTCCTTTCATCGTCTGGGGTTTGGTCCTGGGGACCCCT
Organism: Peromyscus leucopus; assembly: GCF_004664715.2. Classification (NCBI taxonomy): domain Eukaryota; kingdom Metazoa; phylum Chordata; class Mammalia; order Rodentia; family Cricetidae; genus Peromyscus; species Peromyscus leucopus. Next base: position 124,939,923 of record NC_051066.1, on the reverse strand, counting down.
GTCGTTCTCTGCAGCTTCCTCTGCACGTTTCTGCTGTTCTCGGAGCCTTCTTGTATATTTCTTTTTAGGGATTTCCACAAACACCTTTCTTCCAGCCAGCCTCCCACTAGCTCTTCCGATTTTAGGGTAGGGAGGCTTAGCCACATCTTTCTTCTTGTCCAGTTTCTCCTTGCACTTCCTGGATGGCGTTTCTGGCAAAAGGCCATTGTCCATTCTCTCTATGGGATAGTCAGAGGAATCTACAATGCCGTTGGAGTGAGCATCCTCTCCTGGTACACTTGCTTTGGAGCTGGGGGTCACACTCACCTGGGGGCCACTGCTGGCCTCCACTTCCTGAGACTCAGAGAAAGTCTGCAATTCCAAAAGGACTGACTCCAGCATCTGCTTCTTTAGCTGTAAGCATGTTTCAGACAGGTCCAAACACTTTAACTTTTCAGCCACTTCTAGCATCCGCTGCACTCGATCTTCTTCCACCCGCACCCTGGCAGTATAGACAAACTCCAGAAATGAAGCAAAGTCATCAACCTGAACTTCATTTAAACAGACGTTAGTCTTGGTACCGTCTACACTCTTCTCATTCAGGAACACTTCCTTAAAAAACTTGCTGGTGGCTGCCAGCACTGCTTTATGGGCCATGAAGTCTTCATGGACACCCTGATACTCTACACTGACTGTGACATCACACAGATGTCCCAGAAGTCGGAGCTCATGCATCTCATGCAGAAGGTTCAACGGTGAAGATTTGGATTCCAGCAAAACTGTGCTACTTTCCATCTTCATTCCAAGAACAGCTTGGAAAACAAAAACAAGAATTAATTAGCTCATGTACAAATAATCCCTAAAGAAAAAGGACTTGAAATTATGAGGATTACACTAGTTCTTGAGAAGATAAATAGTAATTAACAAACCTAACTTTTCTCAAAAAGAAGGATTCAAATAGCAGCTGGATGTGGTAGTGTGATCTTTAACCCCATGTACAATCCAGCATTTAGAAGGCAGAGACAGGGGCTGGAGAAATGGGTCAGCGGTTAAGAGCACTGGCTGTTCTTCCAGAGGTCCCGAGTTCAATTCCCAGCTACCACATGGTGGCTCACAACCATCTATAATGAGATCTGGCGCCTTCTTTTGGCCTGCAAGCAGAACACTGTATACATAATAAATAAATAAATCTTAAAAAAAAAGAAGGCAGAGACAGGAAGATCAGCTCAAACCAATCTCAGCTACACAGCAACTCTGAGGCTAGCCTGAACTATATATGAGAACCTAACACAGCAACTCTGAGGCTAGCCTTAACTATATATGAGAACCTATCTCAAAACAACGAAAGCAAGCAAACCAACAAAGTACACAGACAGGGCTGGAGAGATGGCTCAGCAGTTAAGAGCACATACTGATCTTGCAGAGGACCCAAGTTTAATTCTTAGCACTCACACTGGGTGACTCATAACTGCCTCTAACTCTAATTCTAGGGGATTTAATTTCTCAGGCATCTGTATTCACATGCCCATACTCCCAACAAAGAAATATGCAATTATTAAAAACAAAATGAATCTTAAAAAATAACCTCACACATAGACATACAGAGTCAAATTACACTTCATTCTTAGCAGTTTTCTAAAGCTCCTAAATACCTTTCATGAGATAATATTCTTATGAAAACAATCCTGGCAAGACCTTCCCCCAATGATAAGCACAAATGATTAGTTTTCCTTTAGTGAAACTCGTTAAGACAACAATTTGCTTATCAAGCTCATTTTCTAATCTACTCAGAGACATATGCAGGAAAATTTATGTCTAGTTCTTTGAGCAAGAAACAGTCATTTGATAATCACTTCTACCACTGAAAACTGTGAGTACTTCCTGGAAAAATAGTTCAAAACCCAATCCTCATTTGCAGTGTCCTTAACTACCTGGTAAATTGAGTTACTCTCCTGAAATGAAGTTCCATAGCTTTTATAAACTGTGTTACCCTGAGCAGGTTAGAGCCTCTCTGAACCTTCACTTCTTCCTCTTGGAAGGCCCTGTTATCATGAGGCTTTAAGGAGCACAGCATACCAAACAGGTCCAGCTGGCCTGACATTTGCTGGCTTGTGGAGGGCTTCCTACATACTTGTAAAGGTACTGATGGCACCTCATCTCACAGGTGACAAGCTAGTAAGATAATTGATGGGGTCTTGAACCTAAGCCTCGTGGCCCTGTCTATGTTTAACTGAAGTTTCTCAACACATTTCTCACCCCAGCCTCACCAAATGAAGGATGCTTCCCCTGCAGTTGCCATCCCTCAGATCTCTTCTCCTGGACTCTAAAATGCTAGCCCAATTTCATGTTTTCTACTCTGTGGACTCTTCTCAGAAACCTCTGTCCCTGAATCTAACTTCCCTTTCCAGGTTCGATTTGATTTCCAAGTCTCCACTATCCAGGGCACTCCTGCTGATCTCCTTCACCATTGCCTGTCCATCTCATGCAAGGGACCACAACCCACAGTACCCAGTCTCAAACACAGAGAAGACTCTCCTAGGGAGTGCAAATGTTACAAAATCAGCACCTGTGGAAGGACTGAAGGGGACTCCACAGGAAACACTACCTATTGAGGAAGCTTAACTAAAGGAAACACTGGGGTGAAGGAGACCTGAAGAAGTACTGGTGAGCCGATGCTCTTCAGAGTCCCAGTGAAGAGCCCAGGAATATGAAAAAATGTATGCTTATGGCCTATATGCATATTTCTGTATTAGGACTGATAGCCGCTTTGAAAACCCTTTGCCCTGCATTCTCCCAGACAAGGGAAAGGCGATTTAAAGGAACCCAGGGACTATAAACATTTTGAACTAACACCCTGTAATCAGAGGTCTTAAATCCTGTAGTTGGAGCTCAGGTCAACATTCCTGAGATCAAGCTCAGATGATAACACTCCCTAGACGCTCAGACGCCAAGATGCTGTGAATCCCATTTACTTTCTGTCCTGTGGATAACCTTTGACTATAAAAAGAAGCTTACAGCCCTTTCTCCGGGTCGCAGAACCAAATAATTTTTCTAACTAGTTAGAAGTTTTCCCACCGCGGTGTTCTTGAATAAAGTTGCTTAATAAACTTCGGTGGTCTGCTCCTCGTTACTTGCGCGATTCCAGGACCCAACCAACACCCGGTCCCAGCCTGGGGACAAAGGCTACTGACCCCTCTACCTGATGCTCATATGGCCAGTCTAACTTCTTAACACCTTGCCTTGCCTCCTCAAGGGAACTTGAGAGTTCTTCCAGGAGACCTGGCAGCGACTTCACTATCAATCAAGGAGATCCTGGGCAGATTTCCCCGTTTACCTCCCACGAGGGCAGACACCGGTCAAGTCCCAGCGACTATTTTTGGCCTGGTGACTGCTGTGTTCCACTGTAACTTACTGGTATTCGGCCGCCTCTGGATGGGCCAAACATCCTCACCAAGGTCGCCAATTATCTCCGGACTCCCAGGCTAGGCCTCCAGGAGACGCTGCTCTCCGCAGCCTGTCCACCCTACAGGGATCCTGCCTCCCTCTCTCACTCAGGGTACAAAGTAGTATGGGTAGCTGTGGCCTCTCTGACTGCACCACCTCCGTCCCCACTGTGATCCCCCAGAGTCCCAACGACCAAGGATCCTCCAAAGCTTCAGGGAGAACGAACTCTTGCGGCCAGGATCCAGCCCCTCGTCCCCGACTCCGGCCTCCAGAGCCAAAAGGGTCCAGTCTACCCCTCTCGGTCTGGGTCCCCACAGCCGGCCGTTCCAAGGCGCAGCAGGCGGAGGACAACCTGGAAGCCAGACGGTCGACAACACACTCACCTCGCAGTCGGTGCCTCCACCGGGCCCGTATCCAGGACCAGGCCCGCAGGAACAGCGGGCCTCAAAGGTCCACCGATTGGTCGCCACGAGCGCGCCCCGCCCCCTGGTGGGCCCCGCCCCCCGCCGGCAAGACAGGCGCTGCGCGCGCACGTCCAGCTGCAGAGGCGGTTCCGGCGGTTGTGTTGCGTGGTCTTACGTGATTTGGGGCAGGGCGACAGGCTGGTAGCTCCGGGTGTCACCTGCATTGAGCCAAGGCCGCGCCTGCGCAGAAGACAGCAATGGCGGGGGGTGGAGTGGCGGAGTGGTGGTGGTGGGCAGTGTTAGTTGGCCAAGTTGGAACAACCTCCCGCCACGTTAAACGCGTTCTTGTCCCGATCGTTGTGTTGCTAGAAGCAGAACTTTTAGGCCCTCCTGGGTGCCGCGGTGGTCCAAGTCTCGGCGTAGGGCTGCGGCCATGCTCGCTGTGGTGTGGTGGAAAGGATGGCGCAGCCTTGTATTCTTTGAATCCTTCCGCTCTAAATCCCATCCCCTTGATCTTTTGTGTGTGTGTGTGTGTTTTGGTTTTTGTTTAGGCTGTCCTGGAACTAGCTCTGTAGACCAGGCTGGCCTCAAACTCACAAATATCCGCCCGCCTCTGCGTCCTGAGTGCTGGGATTAAAGGTGTGAGCTCCCACCGCCTGGCCCCATCCATCCATCCTTGACTTTTTTTTTTTTTTTTTTTTTTGGTTTTTCAAGACAGGGTTTCTCTGTAGCTTTGGAGCCTTGTCCTGGAACTCACTCTGTAGCCCAGGCTGGCCTCAAACTCACAGAGATCCGCCTGCCTCGGCCTCCCGAGTGCTGGGATTAAAGGCATGTGTCACCACCGCCCGGCTCCATCCTTGATCTTAAAACCTGGTAATTTGGAAGTCCTGTGTTGTTGGGTTTTTTTTTTGTTTTTTTTTTTCGGCTCTTTTTGGGGGGGTGCCCGCCACTCAGCTCCCAAATAAATCACACGGAGGCTTATTATTGCTTATGAATGTCTGGCCTTAGCTTGGGTTAGTTGCTAGCCAGCTTTCCTTAATTTATCCCAATTTCTTTTTGCCTCTGGGCTTTTCCCGTTCTATACCTGTATACCTTTCTTTGTTTCTTACTCCATGGCTGGCCCCTGGAGTCATCCTCCTCCTCTGGCTGCTAGATCTTAGATCCTTCTTCCCAGTTTTCTCCTTCTATTTATACTCTTTGCCTGCCATCCCTGTCTATCCTTTCTCCTGTCTTGCTATTGGCTAGTTCTTTATTAGACCATCAGGTTTTTTTAGACAGGCATAGTAACACAGCTTCACAGAATTAAACAAATGCAGCATAAACAAAAGTAACACACTTTAAAAATAATATTCCCCAACAGTACTGCCTTAGATTTCCAGTTTCTGTTAAACAGTGATCATGCTTGAGGCTTCCAACCACTGCTAAAGCTTTACCAAGTTGCCTCTGTACTGCTACCAGCCAACAAGACCTCTTCCTGCTGAGAATAGATGGTCTCTGGTCACTCTCTCCCTTTGTTGAGCATTTACTTTAGTGAGATGGTGCTTTCCCTTCTCTTTGAAATGTGTGTAATCCTCTAGAAGACTAACTTCTGTCTGCATACAGACGCCATTTTTCTGTAGATTGAGGAAGCTGCCTATTACAACTAGAAATGCCCACCAGGATTGATAGCTTCTTCAACTTTGCAAATGACTTGCTCTTCTTTAAACTAGCCCCTGCTGCAGAGAGGCAATCTAGTTTTTTGAATTAAACCAATTACCTGAAATAAAGGTTCAATTACAAGATGAAATTAATTTATGTATGGGAATGCCATTAAATTATATTTGAAGATTGTATCTTGAAATATATATGTATAATATATGTGTAATAAGTATAACTGCTTTGCTACACAGAAGAATTAAATCTCATTTTACAACTCTGTTGGGAACATAAGTGAAACCATTTTGTGTAACTTGGAAACCACTTTCTGTCACTTTGAATAATGTAATACTTGCAAAATGTGTTAAGGAGCCAACCACTAGGCAGTTCCCATGACCAAGGAGGCTTTGGTATGTTGGTGAACCAACCCTAAATTGTGAGCCCCTTAATCTTTATAATAGCATGGTATTATAGGAATGTTTGTGTGAATAAACTGAGCTTATTTGAAAGGTGAATCTTGTATGTGTAAAAAAACAATGGGGCAGAGAAGCGTTTAGACTCTTACCTCATGCTTTATTGGTACACCAAGGGGCCCCAACCTTTTTGGGATTAAAGTTGAATGCTTTTATAGGGACTGTCAGGCAGGTATACACACACACACATATATGTGGGTAGCTACCAGGAAGTTATAGTGTCCCCCCAGCCCCCTGCGTGTGTATGTGTGTGTGGTTTAATTGGGATCAGGGTGTTTTGTTTTTAAAGATTTTTTTTTTTTTTGTTATGTATACAGTGTTCTGCCTGCATGCCAGGAGAGGGCACCGGATCTCGTACAGATGGTTGTGAGCCACCATGTGGTTGCTGAGAATTGAACTGAACGGGAAGAGCCATTAGTGCTCTTAATCTCTCCAGCCCCGCAGGGTGGGTTTTTTTTTATACTCAGGCATATTGCTTCTGTAGGTGGAACTGAAAGGTCAGACATTGGCCAGGCAATTCTTCATGGCTAGAGGCTATTACTCAGTATAGCCTGACTCCATTTCTCAAGACCTGATGCTATTACCCAACAGTATGAACATCCTAATTGCTGAGCTCCTCACAGCCCACCAGCCCTGCTCTTCACAAACTCTTAATGGATTTGTATCTTAGAATACTTTTTCTAGAAAATACGGACTCCTTACTGTTGTTTTTTACCACGCTCTTGCCCCAAAGGAAAAGTCAGGACACACACGACAAAATCCACTAACAAGAGTTTTATCAAGACAAAGAGAAAGGGATAGATGTCATCAGGCCTGTGGAAAGACATGTGCGAGAAGGTGTGTGTGGTGGGGGGGCGGACACGGACATGGCGAAGCCTTATAAAGGCCAGGATGCACCTGCGCACACAGGCCCACACGCAGAGACCACGCAGTCATGTCCTCGTGACTACAAGACCGCATAACCATGGGGCATGGGTCACGCAGGACGTATGACCCGGAAATGACTAGGCAGAGATGACTAAGTATCCGGCTAGGCATGCACAACCGTGCACGACCGTGGGGGTGTGGTGGGAATTTCTATTACTTACACCCACAAAGTTGTTCTAGAAATATGCCTTCCCAGCAAGAAGTCACTCTGAACACTTAGAGATTAATGAAGGAAAAGCGCTTTACTAAAGCACCTGGCCAACTGGGGCTGAGGCCCAAATAAGGGTTGGCACCCAGCAGAGGGTTTTATTAGCTTACATATATATACTTTAGACTTACGAATTTTACATATGCTTTCATTTTTAAATCTCTTTTGGGTTCTGGCCTCAGGTTACACTTTGAGCAATTTAAACAGAGACAAGAGACTGCATGTTTGGCTGCTTAGGCAAGATAGGATATTTACACAGCAAAGATATAACATTTTGTCAGAATTTTTGTTTGTTTGTTTGTTTGTTTTTTGAGACAGGGTTTCTCCATGTAGTTTTGGTTCCTGTCCTGGATCTCCCTCTGTAGACTAGGTTGGCCTCGAACTCACAGAGATCCACCTGGCTTTGCCTCCTGCGTGCTGGGATTAAAGGTGAGTGCCACCACCGCCTGACCACATCAGAATTATTTTAAGCACGCCAATTTTGTTGTTTTGTTTTGTTTTTGAACGGTTGCTACTCAAGGTCATCTTGCCCACAGGGCAGAATTATGTTTTTCCCAATAAGAGCACAGGGGACTTGATGGCAGACCAGGACTTAATGGTGGTGTGACCTTGTGCTGCCCTGCTTCAGCTGCCTCTGAGAGGTATGTCTTTGGGGATGGGCCTAATGGCTAGCCAATGGTGGTGAATACACATTTGCATCCTAACATCCTAAACTTTGTGTCTCTCTAAGAGGCCGAGTTAGCATACTATTTATGTTTTGGGGTGTTTTGAAGGCAGCTCCTTTAGCTAAATTCCACTTGTGTGACTTAATGTCTCCTATGCAAATCTTTTAGTAAATCCTTTATAACACCTGAATTTCTTCTACATCAAAGTAATTAAAATCTGAATGAAAGCCTAGTCACTGCTTTCATTTTGTGTCTCCCTGACTTTGGCTCAGACACCTGCTTTACTCTGCTGACCTCACCTCATTCCCCCTCAGTAAGTCATTCATTTTCTTAAACTTTTTTCTTTTTTTGTTTTTTTCCGAGACAGGGTTTCTCTGTGTAGTTTTGGTGCCTGTCCTGAATCTTGCTCTGTAGCCCAGGCTGGCCTCGAATAGATCTGCCCTCATAGAGATCTGCCTGGCTCTGCCTCCTGAGTGCTGAGATTAAAGGCGTGCGCCACCACCGCTGGCTTAAACTCTTTCTTAAGATTACCTTAGATTTCAGAACTACGCATCTGGCCCATAAGCATCCTTGTGGCAAAGCACTACCCGGAAGCAATGGTAAGACAGCAGGACAGACCTCAAAGAACCTCTGGAAATCAACAACAGATAAAGAATGCTGGGATACAATTCTCATAGAGTACGAGTAGAAGAATCCCCTGGAAATGGAGCAGCATATAAGCCACTGCATGCAGTCAAACTGACCGAGTTCAACAGTGTTTGATCCTAAGTACAAAAAGTGCAATCTCAGCAGTGAGGAGGTTAAAGCAAAGATGGACACATGTTTCTCTGTGTGTATAAAACTCTCCCTACCTGCTAGTCATCCTAAAGAAGTAAATGGAAGTCAACTATAATGTATGTTCGCTTCAAGGCGCTTATTTTGAAAACAATCTACACAGTCCTAAGGAGACAAGTGAACAGCAGGTTAGATAATGCAGGGTAGCATTCCGGAATACCCAACAAGCCGGGCCACGACCTCTATGATGAGCATCCAGGGTCTCCATAGGCCTAGCCTAGCGGCCTGGTGGGTGCTTTGTCCCTCACTCTGGGAGACTCAGGCAGCTGGGGGCCCAGGTCACGTGGTATGCCGCTGCGTTTTCCAGGGAACAGTCTTGCAATTGGCTTTGGGTGGTTGCTGAGTGTTGATGCTACACCCTCAGTCCTAAAGGTCGAGTGTGTTATGTCGATCCTCACACGGTTACAAGTGAGAGGCTGTGGCGGTGGTCTGCGGTCCTTTGACATCCCCACCAGGTTGCACAGCCCTCACTCTAAAACACGGCCACGCTGGAGCCTCCACGCGGCACGGAGAGTGGGTGTTGATGGAGGAACCACGCAGCGGTGTAGTGACGTGTGATTACCAGGCTCCAAAATCCTGCCAGTGGTGTTACTTTCTAGTGTGTCAGTTCAAGAGTTGAGTTTTAACAGACCACAAGTCTTTGCCTGCTTCAAATTCAAATCATCATTTAAACTATTTCCCCAATACACAACCCGACTTAAGCCATTTCTCACAGGTGTATTTGATAATCACAAATTAAGGTAGGTGTGTTTTTGTAAAGCTATCTATTTCCATTACTCATGTTGGACTGTTTTTGCAGATTCCAAAACCCAAACGCTTCATCTCTGGCTTTTTAAACACATTAGAGGACTCATTTTTTAAAAAAAATTACATTGGGAGAGGATCATACTTTGGGGAGATCAGAGCAACATGCATGTGTCTCTTCTCTCCTTCCCACTATGCTGGGCCCGGCAATTGATTATTAAAATACTAGAAGCCAGTGCCTGAGAAACAGCTCTGATTTTTGATCAATGTTTTTAGAATTTTCATGTCTACTATATATAAATTCATTTTAAATTCACAAGTCAATTACCTTATCAGTAATAAGCTGAAAATAGTGCAACACACCTTGAGTGGCTCTTGGGACATTTGTGATGTTTCTGGCTCTGTTATCCTCAAAGTCTGTGCGTTTTTGCTACTAAACTCAAATATTTCGTAAGAATCTTATCACATAGAAGTCTGCTCCTTCTTTTTTCAGACTGCACAATCATCTCCCTTGTGGCAATATTATAATTTAAAATAATCATATTAGTAGACATTTGGAGTTCCCACCATTTTCACTTCACAAAGGATGCCCGTGATAATTATCTCATAAGCCATGTGTGGTAGCCCAGGCTAATCTCAGCACTTCAATGGAAGATCTTTTTTAAAAGACTGAAAATAAGTAGGAGGAAGAAAATCACCAAGAGCAAAGGCCAACTAAACTGAAAACAGAAAAATCACTGACACAAGCTGTTTCTTTGAAAACTCAGTAAAATTGGTAATTCCCTGGGAAGACAAACATTACCGATGACAGGAAGACACTTTTCTAATACCAAGACCATGGGTGCAGCTGCATGTGCCTGTAGTCCTGGCTATTCCATGGGGAGTCAGGAGGAACATGTGAGCAATGTTGTGAGCCCCCCCCTCCCCCCATCTCAGAAAAACGCCACCTCCTGCATTTACTGTTTCTATTCACTGTACTGTGGCCAGCATTAACATGACAAGGTCTTCTGCTGTTTGTTCACAAAAAATTTTAGTGGGCTGTGGATGCTTAATCCTGCCTCACAAGTGCTTGGAATATAGCATGTCCTGAGGCTGACCAAATGATGCCTGGGCATAAGATTCCCCCAAGGACTCCATGCCCCACACTACCCTGGTTGCCTCAGAGAAGCTGGACCTATGCTACTAGCTTTCTTCTGACCAGGATCCACCAGAAGAGGATTAACAGTGAGTGTGAAGATGTCATAGTCTATGGATCAGGATCAAGTTTGCCCACTTTTAACAAAATTTTACTGTGTGGCTGTTTTGTCTGCATGTATGTCTGCGTGCCACTTGTGGGCCTAGTGGCCATGGAGTCTGGAAAGGGCATCAGACCTCCTGGAACTGGACTTCCAAACAGCTGTGAAACCCTATGTCGATGCTAAGAATTGAACCTGGTTCTCTGGAAGAGCAGCAAGTGCTCTTACCTGCTGAGCCATCTCCAGCCCCTAAGCCTGTCCACTCTGGTCCCCAAAGTCCTGCCCTTCAGTGCCAATCCTAAAGCATTTCTCACAGTTCCTTCCAGGGACAGTGACCCCACCTGACCAGGGCATGGGGGTGTGAATTAGAGCTAGAGAGATGTTCCTAGAGCCTTGGGAGCTTGAAAATAGGAGTCCAGTTTTGTCATTACGACTCCATCACAACTGAGAGCAAAGAAAACTTTGCAAAGAATTAACTAATTTTGCCCTCACTGTTAAATATGATTATTTTCACACTTTTCCAACAAGGCAGCACCAAAGATGTAAAGCATCTTGTCTTTGTTAAAGCAAAATACAGGTTATAACAGAATCTAGACTTCTCAATTTGGCAGACACCCTAGCAGAGAACCTGAAATACAGACTACAAATGAGGATTTGTGTTTAAAGCAAACTTTGCCTTTAATGCTCCAAAATAAAATGCGGCTGTCACAGAGCAAAGAAGGCATTTTCTTTCTTACTGAGTACTTTCTCCAGGTTCCTGGGTGCATTCCTTAGTTTGCAGTCTGACAGCAGGTAGCCTGGTGGTGAAAGCTGGGTGTGTTTGCCTTTCGTTTATGTGTGAAGTGCATTCTGGTGGGGCAGGGTGGGCAGGGAGAGCAAAAGGAAAGGTGGGTTGATGTGAGGGGAAACCCTAACAGGGCAGGGCGTAAGGAACAAGAACCTGGAGAACTGAGATAAAAGGGAGAATTGGAGGACTCTAGCAGAAAGAAATGAGGGGTGTGTGTGTAAAATGGCTATTGAGCAAAGCTTGTCTTTGAGAACCATGTTAATTCAGATTCAAAACATCCCCAGAGCGCCAGGAAATTGGGAACCTTGAGAATATGTCTGTTCCAAGCCTGGAAAGTGAACACTATTCTGTTCTTGCTATTTTGGACAGTTATGATAGAGTTTAAAGAACTTAATTCTTTGACTCCAGGGCATTTGTATTAAGGTCTCACCTCTGGTGACAGTCTGTGATACTTAAAGCTCAGCAGCATGTCCCTCCAAATCACTAACTTCTCATTCTCCTCCTCTTCCCTGTGTCTTCCTAAGGGATCATGTTTAGTGTTCATGGATCTTAGTTAATTCATGGCGGAAACCTCACTTTGCTATTTCATACATTTTAGCAGCATCTCAGCTTGAATTTCGAGTCTCATCTTGTTGCCAAGTCTGTAGGACTGGTTTGACTGCTCTAGATGTGGCTTTGGAGTTATTTCATGGGTATGACTGGCCAAGACATAAAGTAGTATAATCATAGGTTAACTAGGGCTACTCTGGCAGTTGTGGTCACCAGAGACCCTATGTACTTCATGAGGACTCTACCTCTAGGTCACAGCCAGACTGCCTGGTCACCCAAGATGAAGCCATGACCAGTGTTCTACCAGCCAGAGAGGAAATGAGGGTTTACTGAAACAAAATTCCCCAGTTCAAACCTTCAGCTTCTGCTTCATTGGCCATAATCTAATCACATGTCAAATCTAGTGATAACTCAGACTGAAAAGTAAGTTTTAGGTGGGTCCTCTGTAGTTACAGCTTCTGATGTTCCCTCCCAACCTTGGTGCTTCCAATAGGAGCAGCATCCTGCTCTCAGCTAACTCTTCACATTTATCATAACTCCCATCCCAGGTACTAAGGGCAAAGCCAACTGTCAGGTAAATCATCTTTTTTATAAATCATACATTAAGACAAAGGTGCTTTTGAAAAAATAAAATGCCATTGCCCATATCTTATTTGTGGTGAAAGTACTGGCTAGAGATATGGCCCAGGACAGGTAATTGCCAATGTTTTGAGGATTCTAGTGTGGTTAGGGTTACCAACCATAGCCCTGGATTCCCCAAGGTTAGACTGGGGTGGGAGCTCATCCAGGACTCTCCCACCTCTATAGATGCTTCCTACTATGTTTTCTGCTCCTTCATCCTTCTCAAAATTTAGAAACGTAAGGCAGAGAAGCAGTATTTATATTATTTATTTGTCAATTTCCAGAAACAATGTTTCTACTGATTAAGTAGAAAAATAAAGTTTACTACTTTTAAAATGCAACCATGACAAACCAGTATATAACCAGGAAAGGGTTTCTAGGAGTCAAACATCCAGTTTGCAGTGCTGCTGTGACAACAAAAATGAACTGTGTTCTCCACATCCTGAGATCTGAGACTGGCATTGCTCCGCAGAGCTCGGCCGAAGCCATGAAGCCTTTCTCACTCCTACTAGCTGGCCCAGTCCTGGAACCGGAAGCAGTCACTTGCTATCTTCCACACTGTGTTATTGGGTGAGGCCTGGGCGGTCAAGATGAAGTTCTGGTTGAAGTCCCGCTGTTTGTTGCCCTCAAATTTCACGCTTCCACAGATCACTACAAGGACTGTGGTCTGGCTAGGTGTAGCTTCATCATGAACAGGTTGGCAGTCTACCACGCTGATTTGGAACTCACTGGAAGGCAACATCTCAAAAAACTCATTCAAGGATTCTTGTCCTGAAACAGCATTTCCATTCCAAACTAAAGTGGCAGTGCCCATGTACAGACGGGATAGCAGCCGCCGCCGCTTATCCATGGTAGTGTAGTAGACATTGACAAATTCCTCTGCAGCCCTGCAGGCCTGGTCCACGTAGGTCTTGAAATCTACTGATGCCATCTCTGGCTCTGCTGACAGAGGCCCCCGTCAGAGTGCTTCTTCTGTGAGGATCCAGGGACTGTAGGACAGCAAAGATGAAAGGAACACATGTCAATATCAAAGTCTACTCTGCTCTGATAAAACTTTTCTTTCAAGTTTTAATGTTTAAAGTTATATTTGTGTGTATGAGGGTTGGCACATGCTATGGCTCATTTGAGGTCAGAGGACAACCTGCAAGAGTCTTCTCTGCCCCATGTGGGTCCTAGGGATCAAAGTGAGGTTGTTAGGCTTGACAGCAAGCACCTCTACCTATTAACCCATCTGGCCCCAACCCTCCTTTTCTATTGGTGACAGAATATTTACATACTGCAACCAGATAACTTTAGGCTCAAACTGTGACCGATTTATTTTAAAGGCAGGGTCTCAATATGTAGTCCTGGCTGGCCTGGAACTGAGAGATTCATTTACCTCTCTCTGTCAAGTGCTGGGATCAAAGGCATTCACCACCAAGCTCAGCAATTGTTGCCTGTTTAATCTTACTAATCCTCAGTTTCCTCACTAAAACACACACACTAGGAACATGAAAATTAAACTAGATAATACATATCCAGAAGTTTAAGCCAGGAGTCATGGGGCACACTGAAGAAGCTGAGGCAGGTGCGAGCCTGGTCTCAAAAACAACAGACAGAGCAAACCTGGCTTCAAACAACAACAACACTTTCCTGAAAGCTTGGAATAGGTGTGGCTCATGCTGAAGAAATAAGTGGTTACTGGCCCAACAAAGGCTACCAGAGGCAGAGCAGGTGCCTGTCTGGGAAGACTGCAATGAACTAATCGAACAAGGACCCAGAAGATGCATGGAATGGCAGATTACTCAGGAAAGTGGAGGATAGTGATCACAATCCCTGAAAGAAGTAAACCCAAGATTGACAGGAATTTACATCTTTAGCACTAATGCCCACCATGTAAGACCAGAGGGGCCTTAACCATAGCAGAAAGACCCTAGGATTCAAACAGATTCTAAAGGGGGGGGGCACAATTTTATTTCTATCGTAAAGATCATGGCTCCTTAAAACATTTAAGTTCTAACACATAAACAGCATTTTTTTTTTTCCTATAACAGATGTGACTGTTTTATTTCTTCTTCTTTTTTGGTTTTTCGAGACAGGGTTTCTCTGTGTAGTTTTGCGCCTTTCCTGGAACTCACTTTGTAGACCAGCCTTGGCCTTGAACTCACAGAGATCCGCCTGGCTCAGCCTCCCGAGTGCTGGGATTAAAGGGGTGCGCCACTACCTCCTGGCTTGTTTTATTTCTTCTAATTAAAAATTTCCACTTAAAAGAAACCAGTATTGACCAATGTTACTGAAAATAGTAGACATGGTAATTTATACTATTTGTCTATTTCCAGAAATTTTCAATCTCTACTGAGTAAGTTTAGAACTTAGGTAGTGAACACTTCTTTTTCATTTCAAGTACCTTTATTTCATTAAGACAAGGTCTCTCTATGTACTTCTGGAACTTGCTATGTAGACCAGGCTGGCCTAGAATTCAGAGATCCACCTGCCTCTGCTGGGACAAAAGGTATGCACCACCATGCCCTACCCACCTTTTATTTATTTTTTAACTATCAGCTTATGAACAATGATTCCACACAGGGCTGGGAGGAAGCTGGTCCTATAGATGAGCAGTTCAGAGCCAGTTTGATATTGCTCTTTCCACTCTCTCCAAGGACCTCAGACTGAAGATTCAACTAATCAATCTGAAGTGATATTTGCTAAGTAATTTAGGAACATGCCCTCAATCATCAGTGCACAAATGGGTATCACTATAACAACTTTACTAAAGAGGAAGAGGAGTTCGCACACTCTTGCTCGATTCAAAGTTGATTTAGGAAAATCGAGGGGGTCAGGGCCATGTTTACTAAGTTCCTAGACTTTTAAAAGTAGGTCTATATGAACACAGCTCCAGGAATGCCGGCTTGGGAATGTCCTCCCAAGTAACCACATATCTCTCTGCCCAACTAACTCATCTATACAAACGCTGCTTCCGTCAGACCACGATGCTCCGGGTTGACATTTTTCTCTTCTGCTTCCTCCAAACACAATCCAACAATGGTCACGCCCCCCCAAAAGATGATCACTCCTATTTGCGGTCTTCAGCTACCCACAGAACCTGCTCCGCTCTCTCACATCAGGGGAAAACAGTAAGACCGAAACACAGTAGAGTGAGAGGCCAGGAGGAGGCTCCACGCCGTGGTTCCTAACTCTAGCTTTCTGGAGCTGGACCCCAGGAACCGCAGCCGCGCTCCGGGCCTCAGGTCCAGCCGGGCGAGCCGCTGGCAGATGGCAGCACGCTCTTCAGAGCCATCCTCCTGCCCCCAAACTGCTGCTCTCCTCCAGGCAGGGCAAACTCACCGCCACCGCTTTGCACAGAAAAAAGCCTGATGCCCAGCTGCAAAGACACCACGTAGGGAAAAGACAACACCCAGGTCTTATTGAGCCTGAGGGGAGGCAAGGGGTTCCCGGTGCCGCGCGCTGCCCGATGGCCACAGCGCAGTCAGGCAGGGAGGGGCGGCCACCTTACCTGCTCCGCCCCGGTCAGCGTCTCCAAGGCGACTCGGTCCCGGGTCCGCCCCGGCCGCGGTCCCGGGCCAGAGGAGATACTCTCTTGCCCTCCTCTTCCTCCCAGAGGCTCCGCCTGTGGCGCCGGCGTCCCGAGGCAGAGGACGGTTGGGGGCCCGTAGCGGCTTCCCGCGCGCGGCGTGCTGTGGTCTGCGCAGGCGCCAGGGGCCCCCTTTTCCCAACGGTTCCCGCCTCCGCGCGACGGGCAGCTACGGGAGCCAGTAAAAAGGCTGGCTCCGCCCAGGTGTGGCTGCAAAGAGGGAGCGGCTTCCGGGGCAGGCATCAACCTAGAAGATCCGGTCGAGGAAGCTCCGATTGGAGGGCGTGAGAGGAGGCGGGGTTAAGCGCTCAGCTGGGGAAGACTTGGCTCTCGAGAGACCTGCCGCACCGGCGCATCTGGCTCCCTTCTTCTGTTAGGTTGATTACGTGTGGAGAGTCGTGAAGGTTCACGGCTTGGCGCCATCTAGGGAAATAGCAGCATGGCTGCTGTAAGGCTCTGGACTGAACCTAGCACATAGGACGCCCACGCTATTGAAGCCCGAGTGGAAAGCTAAGTGAGAGAGTCCTGTGGAGGTCCGTGGGGTCAAGCATCTTATCCGATCGCGCCCTTTCTTAGGTAAAGCCGCTTAGAGTAGACATTGCAGATGTGCTTATACGAGAGAACCAATTTTAGTCAAGTGAGAGAAGAATTGAGGGTAGGACCGAGGTTGCAGGAGAGGCAGCAAACAGTGGCAGTTGATTTTCTGTGTGCTGTAAGTTGAGCTCTCAGCTGGCTCTAGCTGTGGCGCACTGTTCTTCCGCATATAAGGCTTTTTGTTTGTTTGTTTGGTCAATCTAGAGCAGTCTAGATACTTAGCGTTAAAATGGAACCATTTAGTGTGAGAACTTTAGAAACTGCCGAAGGTAAAATAAAACCCGAAAAGCTCATTTTCCCGAGACACACGATTCTCTGCTTCACCTGTCCTGCTGAGAGAGCCCTCTGGAAGTGTCTAGGTTTTAAAGAAGTACTGTATTTTGTTGGCAAACTCGTGGGCCCTTTTGTTCATGTTCATAAGGTAACCTTTGCTTTTAGACTTAAGAAACCAGCTATTTAATATCGGCCACTCCCCACTGTAGTCAAGTAGGTGACAAGTTTGCATTATTGAAAGAAGTAAGTTGGAGGCTGAGTTTACAGGATGAATAAGTGCCTTTGGAACAATGATTATAGCAAAATGGCTTTATAAACCCGGTGGTAGGCAGTGATAGGTCCTAGGACTTTTCTTGAGAGATAACTTGACTTTTATTCTTTCTGTAAGTAGCCCTTGAGTTTGCGGAGATTAGATATACCCGAATCCACGGGACAGATCAATGACACAGTTGAGTGTTGTAAAATATTAATTTAAGGTGTGTTACTTTTGTTTATGTTGCATTTGTTTAACTCTGAAGCTGTGTTACTGTGCCTGTAAAACACCTGATGGTCTAATAAAGAACTGAATGGCCAATAGCAAGGCAGGAGAAAGGATATGTGGGGCTGGCAGGCAGAGAGGATATATAGAAGGAGAAATCTGGGAGGAGGAGAAAAAGAGAGATGGAGGAGTGAGGAGATCTAGCAGCCAGAGAAGGAGGACTCCAGGGGCCAGCCACCCAGCTACACAGCAAATCTTGGAGTAAGAGTAAGATTTCCAGAAGTAAGAACAGGAAAAGCCCTGAGGCAAAAGATACAAAAGTTAAGGAAATAAGGCAAGCTAAGACCATGCATTCATAAGTAAGAATAAGCCTCCATGTGTGATTTATTTGGGAGCTAGGTGGTGGGCCCCCACAAAAGAGTAAAATACCAATAACAACAGTTAAGGGTGTGTATTAGTCAAGATTCTCTATAGAATGAATTAGTCTCTCTCTCTCTCTCTCTTCTCTCTCTCTCTCTCTCTCTCACTGTGGTCCAGCTAGCTCAACAGTGGCTGTGGAGTCTCACCCAAGAATCCGCTGACAAGGGTGAGAGCAAGCAAAGAGTTTCCTTCTTCCATGTTCCTTACATAGACTGCCAGCAGTAGGTGTGGTCCATATTAAAGGTGGATCTTCTCATCTCAAAAGATACAGATTAAAGATTTATCTTCCCACCTCAGAAATCCAGATTAAAAGTGGGTCTTCCACTTCAAATAATTTAAGAAAAAAATTGAGCCGGCGGTGGTGGCTCACGCCTTTAATCCCAACACTCGGGAGGCAGAGCCAGGTGGCTCTCTATGAGTTCAAGGCCAGCCTGGTCTACAGAGCTAGATCCAGGAAAGGTGCAAAGCTACACAAAGAAACACTGTCTCGAAAAACAAAAAACAAAAAAAAAAAAAAAAAAAAAAAAAAAAAATTCCCTCACAGGTTTGCCCAGTCGTTTGTTTGGGTTTTAATGAATTCCAGATGTAGTCAAGATGACAACCAAGAATAGCCATCACAGGGTCTTTGGGGGCCCAGTTATTCTCACTGGACTGGAGAAGGAGTTTGCATTCTGGGAAAGGAGCTTTTTTTTTTTCTTTCCTTTTTGAATATGGGTACGGACAGCAGTGCTTCAGTCTTCTTGCTCCCCAGAGGAGAAACTGTCTCAGCAGTGATAAGGCAGACAGGAAGGGTGAGAAGAAATCAGAAATCAGGTCTTCTGTGAATGTTAGGACTATCATCTTCAGTGTATGTGTGTATCTGTGTGTGTGAGAGAGAGAGGGAGAGGGAGAGAGAATGTGGTGGCGGTTGAACCCAGGGCCTCAACATGTTAACCAAATGCTTTGCCACTGTATCACACTTCAGCCCCAGTCTTCAGTTTTGGATTTCTCAGTTTCTAGAATCAGTGTTTAAAGCTGGGCATAATTTTAGCTACTTGTGTGTCTTTGAGTATCAGCAGTGTGGTTGTGGCCTGTGAGTTTGCCTATCTGGGGACCAGCTGCCTTCTCTGTAAAGCAGGGACACTGATGATATTCTTGGGAATGGCTTCACATGGGTCTGAGTCCAAATTAGCATCCAGAAGCATTAATGGGACCGAATTATATTTTATATTTTATGTCAACAGCAAATTCTTCATTTGTCAACAGTCTTTTTAATGAAATGATTGGCTTTTACAGTTTGGAACAAGCATAGGACAAATTGGTGGGACTTGTTACCTGATCACAGGGGCACTTTTGATAAATGAGGCTGGCCTAAGCAGCTGTGAAGCCAATGTTCCCATTTGCCCCATGGAGCCAGTCCAGGAAGAAGGACACATGTGGTCCACACACAGAGTTGGGCCTGACTTAAGAATCTTAAAATCTATCAACACAGGCTTGCTGTCCCTCCCCCGCATTGTCTGTGCTCTTCTCCAGGACAGAACCTGAACAACATGTTTTCTAAGGCAGCTGTGTGACTTGCAGTCAGTGAATGCACAGCTGTGTCTGGGCAGCTGTGTCTTGACTTCACTGTCACCTGAACCACATCTGTTTCTTCCAGACTCTTGACCTTGGCAGGCCCATCTGAGTTCTGGTGGACCAGGGTGAGCTAGGGCTGTGTTTCTCTGAGCTCATTTAGGGACTGGACTGTGTGGAGACGATGGGAGAACACTGAAGAAGCACACTCAATAGAACCAGGTAGTCTTCTGTAAAAATCCGTGCTCTGCCTTCTCTATTGCCAAGGAACGGAATGTAGATACCTGGGAATGTGGCTTCTGTAGACATCACATGGAAGTACTCCCTGTGATGTCACTGTTTGCCTAAGAAGGTTGTAATGATTGCTATTGACTAAGTCTCAGGTGTGTCTTTTCCCATCTCTGCTATCAGCAATGTGAACTGGTGGGACAGGTCACACGTGCTTACAGAGCCTCTGTGTGGTCAAAGTGGGACATCTATACTTATCAGTAGTTGCAAAGTACAAGAAACCGATTTTAGTTAATTTAAGCCAAAAACGTCTTTATGGGAAGGCTGCTAGTAGAGTCAACAGCAGGCATTAGGAAGGTGATTCCTGGAGTCGGGGAATAAGAACTGGACAGAATTGCATAAAGAGCTGGGTGCTAGGTGCGCTGGTTAGTTAGTTTTTTTGTTTGTTTTTGTTGTCAGCTTGATGCTTGATATAAGCTAAGGTCCAAGCTCAAGGGAGAAAATGCCTCCATAAGATTGTCCCATAGGAGGCTGGAGAGATGGCTTAGTGGTTCAGAGCACTTGAAGACCTGGTTTTGGAAAGCTCACAAGCACCTGTAGCTGCAGTTTCAGGAGCTCCGATACCCTTTTCTGGGCACCAGGCACACAAATCTTGCATAGACACACATGCAGGCAAAACACTCATACACATAAGGTGAAATAAAACAAAATAGCATGTAAAGAAATGTATTGGCTCGTAAGCAAGTCATGGGGGGCTTAACATTGAAGTACCTGGCCTGCTGTGGATGGTGTAGCTCCTGGACAAGTGATCCTGAGTTGTGTAAAACAGCATGTGCTCCCATGGTCTCTGCTATCCTGCCTACAGGTTTGTTTCTTGAATTCCTGCCTTGACTTCCCTTCATGATGTACTATTTAAGCTGTAAGATGAAACAGACCCTTTTGTCTCCCACATTGCTTTTAGTCATGGTATTTGTCACAGTAATAGAAAGCAAACTAGAATAGAATGCAATGGGATAATGTAGACGAATTGCAGAAGCCAGCTATTGGGATGAATGTTGAAAGATCAGAGAGACAGAACAAGCCACATCCAACCTCACCTTGCCAACTTCTCAGCTGATCTTGTTTCCTCAAACTGGAAGCCTCTGAGTCCTCATCTGAATGGATCTCAGCTGAACTGCTGCTAAAATCCTAAAAGCTTAAAAATCTAAAGTTCCTGGTCCTCGTGCCTCATATACCTTTCTGCTTCCTGCAATCACTTCCTGAGATTAAAGGCGTGTTTCTTCCCAAGCAAGACTTGAGATCTCAAGTGCTGGGATTAAAGGTGTGTGTCACCATGCCTGGCTATTTCCAGTGTGGCCTTGAACTCACAGAGATCCAGATGGATCTCTGCCTCTGGAATGCTAGGATTAAAGTCATGTGCTACCACTGCCTAACCTTTATGTTTAATATAGTGGCTTTTCTGTTCTCTGACCCCCAGATAAGTTTATTGGGATGCATAATGTAGCAGGAATCTTAGAAGGTCTTATTAATAAATCAAACCTGAAGCCAGGTATTATGGTGAATGCTGGAAGATCAGAGAAACAGAACAAGCCCCAGCTAACCTCACCTTGCCTATTCTTCAGCTGACCTTGTTTCCTCAGACTGAAAGCCTTTGAGTCCTCATTCAAATGAATCTCAGCTGAACTGCTGCTCAAAAGCCTAAAAGCTTAACCAACCTAGTTCTTGGTTTTCATGCCTTATATAACTTTCTGCTTTCTGCCATTACTTCCTGGGATTAAAGGCGTGAGTCACCATGCTTGGCTATTTCCAGTGTGGCTTTGAACTCACAGAGACCCAGATGGATTTTTGCCTCTAGAAGGCTAGGAATAAAAGTGTGAGTGCCACCATTTTCTGGCCTCTGTCTGTCTAGTGGCTGTTCTGTTCTCTGACCCCAGATAAATTTATTAGGATGCACAGTATATTGGGGGACACAATATATCACCACAGCATAATATATCAACCACAGGATAATGGATCTGTGAGCAATTTCTAGCCTCTGGGATTCGCCACTCAAGTTAGATTCCTGGGAAATGGAGTTAGATTGACCCAGTTCCAGCCATGTTCTATTCACCTGCCAGGCAGTCCAACCAGAACCACTTGAGGGAACAATTCTTGCAGAAATAGATAAATGAGCTATCCCCAAAGGATAGGGAAAGGGATTCAGGAAGGCAAAAAGAACTGAGGCCAATAAACTTAGGAATTTTGGTGTAGCTGTGAGCACAAACAGGAGCAGAGGAAAAGAGCACATGAGCAGTCTGAAAGGAGGGCTGGAATAAGATGTCTGTGCACTATCACACATACACTCTGAGATGCCTGTTTGCATATGTGCACAGTGTGGTGCACAGCTGCATCATTCATATTATGTAAATGCACATGCAGTACAGTCACAAGGGTTTCTCATTCTTTATTGTGGCAGACTATACCTTCCAAAATTGGTCACAAACACATTTTTCAGTTGCACACTTTCCAAGTACCTTATCTTGTACTGCTAAGGATGTTTTGAGTCTCTTCTCAAAGATATACTTTAAAAGATTTATTTACTTTCATTTTGTGTGTCTGTGTTTTGCTTGCATGTCTGTCTGCATTGTATGTAGTGCAGTGCCCATGGAAACCAAAAGCCATCAGAATCACTGAAACTGCAATTAGGGATGGTTGTGAACCAATATGTGCTAGGAATCAAACCTAAGTTCTCTGGAACAGCAACCAGTGCTCTTAACTGCTGAGCCTTTCATCTCTCCAGTCCTTCTTTTGTCATATTTGTTGGCTTATTTCTGGGTTCCTTCTTTTATTCTATTGGTTTGCATATATTTTTATGGTAGATAATTTTTTAAAAAATTATCTTCATTTATGTGTTTGGGTGTTTTCCTGCATATATTTCTGTACACCATGTGTGTGCCTGGTGCCTGTGGAGGCTGGAAGAGGTCATTGGATCCCCTGGAACTGGAGTTACAGATGGTAGTGAGCTACCATGTGGGTGCTTGGAATTGAACTTGGGTTCAATCCAGAAGATCAACAAGTACTCTTAATCACTGAGCCATCTCTCTGGCACCAAAGAGTATGTTTTTATGACTATGGCGCTGTACTCTAGTTTAAAACTAGGTATTGTGGTATCTCCAGCATGACTCTATCTGCCTAGTATTACTTTGTGTGTGTGTGTGTATGTGTGTGTGTGTGTGTGTGTGTGTGTGTGTATGTGCACACGTGCAGTTCCAAATGAATTTTAGGATTGTTTTTTTCTGATTCTATGAAGAATGTTGCTGGGCATGGTGGCACACCTATAATTCCAGCACTCAGGTGACCGAGGCAGGTGGTTCTCTACAAGGTCAGTTTGGTCCACAAATCAAGTTCTTGGCTAGCCAAGGCTACATAGTGAGTCCCTGTCTCAAAAGAAAAATGTCATTGGAATTTTGATAAATATTGTAGACCTTGTAAATCACTTTTGGTAAAATCGCCATGTCTATAATATTAATTCTGCTGATCTATGGGATGGGGGCCTTTGCATTGCTGTGGGATGGTCTGTATGTCAAATTGCTCTGATTGGTCAGTAAATAAAACACTGATTGGCCAGTGGCTAGGCAGGAAGTATAGGCGGGACTAACAGAGAGGAGAAAAAAAGAACAGGAAGGCAGAAGGAGTCACTGCCAGCCGCCACCAGGACAAGCAGCATGTGAGATTCTGGTAAGCCATGAGCCATGTGGCAAGGTATAGACTTATGGAAATGGGTTAAGTTAAGCTATAAGAACAGTTAGCAAGAAGCCTGCCACGGCCATACAGTTTGTAAGCAATATAAGTCTCTGTGTTTACTTGGTTGAGTCTGAGCAGCTGTGGGACTGGCAAGTGAGAGAGATTTGTCCTGACTGAGGGCCAGGCAGGAAAACTCTAGCTACATTGCATCTTCTTCTAGAGTCTTCATTTTCTTTCTTCAATGCTTAAAGTTTTCATTGTAAAAATCTTTCACTTCTGTGTTTATTATTTTTAATTTCTTACTCAGCATATTAGGTTTTAGTAATAAATTTTGGTATGTTGATTCTGTATGCTGCTGCTGTACATAAAGTGTTCTCTTGTAGAGTCTTTAGTTTTTTTGTTTGTTGGTCCATGATGTAGGTGAATTTTTCTGTCCCTCCAGCTGCTCCCCAAATAACCACACAAAGACTTATTATTAATTATAAATGCTTGACTGATAGCTTAGGCTTGTCTCCAGTCAGCTCTTACAACTTAAATTAACACATTTCTATTAATCTATGTGCTGCCCCGAGGCTCATTTACCTCATCTATGAACTTCCCATGTTGCTTCTTCCATATCTGGATCAACTTTCATGACTCCCTAACTCTGCCCTTCTTCTCCCCAGCATTCTCTCTGTCCTGAAAATCCTGCCTTGCTATTGACTAATCAGCTTTTTATTAACAGTGAGAGCAATACATCTTCACAGTATACAGAAGGATTATTCCACAGCATCATGGAGAAGGAGAGATGAAATGGCTTAGTGATTAAGCACACTAGCTGCTTTTCCAGAGGACTAGTGTTTGATTCCCAGTACCCACATGGCAGCTCACAACCATCTGTAACTTAGGTTCCAGGGAATATGATGCTCTCTTCTGTGCTGTGCAGTCACCAGACACTCACACAGTGCACAGACGTACACACAGGGAAAACACCCAGCACATAAAGAGTTAAATCTAAATTAAAAAATAAAAAAAATAGTGTAGGATCATATATTTTCACAAAGATAGTTTGATTTTTTTCTTTCCTATTTATAATCTTTTTTCCCTTGTCTTATTGCTTTAGTTAGGACTTCAGTCATTATATTGAACTGAATGAGCAGAGTGGACGGCCTTGTCCCGTTCTTACTTTAGAAGATTTGACTTAGTTTTCCCCCATGAGTATAATGTTGGCTGTGTGTTTGTAGTATGTAGCCTGCCTTAGGGGGAGGTATTTTCCCTGTATTCTGAGTTCCTCATGTCTTTTATCGTGAAGAGGTATTGAACTTTGATGTCAAATATTTCATTCTGTCATACATTTGTGGCCAGGAACCTCCTTTCTCTTAGTGGTAACATTGCTTATGACCCTTCCTGTGGATCTGGCAGGCTATTTGACTATGATGATTGTCCTGCTGACAACTCTTGGGGACATTCTTGCTTTTCCGTTTCTTAGAGATTTCTGTTAATTAATGTGTGTGAAGTGCCTGGAGCTTAGTTTGAACTCCTTTATTTAATTTTTAAAAAAGATTTATTTGTTTTGTCTTTGAATGTTTTTTTCTACCTTTATGTGTATGTACATTCCTTATGTGCCTGGTGCCTACAGAGGCCAGAAGAGGTTGTCAGTGCCTTGGAACTAGAGTTATGGAAAGCTGTAAGTCAGTGGTTCTTAATCTTCCTAATGCTGGGATGCTTTAATACAGTTCTTCATGTTGTGGAGACCCCCCAACCATAACATTACTTTAGTTGCTGCTTCATAACTATAATTCCACTACTGTTATGAAATCACAATGTAAATATTTTTAGAAATAGAAGTCTGCCAATGGGGTCTCAACCCACAGGTTGAAAACCACTGCTGTAAGCTGTCATGTGGGTTCTGGGAATAGAACCTAGGTCTTCTGCAAGATGCTTAACCATCTCTTCAATCCCTACTTTAATTTAAAAAAATCTATTTGGGGGGGGCAGGAAAAGGTGAGTGTGTGTGTGTAGAAGTCTGGATAACTTAAGGGAATTAATTCCCCCTTCCATGATACAGGTTCTGGGGATTGAACCATGTCATCAGGCTTGGTGACAAGTGCCCTTACTTGCTGTGGGCTGCAGGAATATATCATAAGAACTCAACTGGTTATGGCAAAGTCACTACCTGGAGGGATCAAGGATTTCCTCAAAGGAAGCCAAATTTCAAGGAGCTTTTGGGGTTACTTGGCTAGTTATATATCAGCTGTCTTCTGTTATGAAAATCATGTGTGCCTTCATAGTTTTCCCAATTGACTTTTCCCTAAGAAGGGCTAACAATGTGGACTGATCACTCTCTAGACATACACATTCCAGGTATTTGGAGAACAGCCTCAGGAAAGGCTTTCTCTGGAATCAGATATCTCCCTTAGCCACTTTCAAGAACTAGCAGTAATAACAGTCCGCATGCAAGTCTCCTGATTTAAGATAAATTCCACAAGGAGACACCGCCTAAGTCAGGTGGACCTTAAGTAATAGCTTTACACAGTTTAGCTCGGACCCTCCTTTCTTACAGCCTTACTAACTTTATAGACCTTTAACTCCTTACCTAACCACTTCTAGGAATATTTAGATAATTTCCATGCTGACAGCTATGCTCAGCCAGAACCCCAGTTCAAGCCTCCCTGTAATTATCATCATTGGCAGCATCTGGCCAGGTCAATCCCCAGATGGAGGAAAGTACCTTATCAGAGACCTCTGTACTCTCTAAGAACAGACTTAAGCATCCAGGCCACCCGTTTGAGAAGGCCTGGCGGTTGTGCCAATTAAGCTTTACTTTCTACTTTCCCAAACCTTACCTCCAATTCCAGATTTCCCTTTAACTCTCACCAGAGGCATCTAGCTGTACACAGGTTGCCTAGTGACTGAGCACACTTTCTCCCACCCTGCAGAAAAACAGCAGATAGCTTGGACAGGTAGGAGCTACAGAAAAAAAGAAGGCAGTTTTATTTTCTCCCATTGACCTAGCAACTTATAGATTTTTTTTTTTTTTTGGTTTTTCGAGACAGGGTTTCTCTGTGTAGCTTTGCGCCTTTCCTGGAGCTCACTTGGTAGCCCAGGCTGGCCTCGAACTCACAGAGATCCGCCTGGCTCTGCCTCCCAAGTGCTGGGATTAAAGGCGTGCGCCACCACCGCCCGGGCAACTTATAGATTCTTAACATTTTCTACTAATCATGTTTAAGACTATAGTTGAGCACATAAGATTCCCTCTTCTTAGATATTACCCGAATTTAGCCTTTAGTTAATTCATTTCCCCATTGGTCACTTCCCTTTGGGGTTGCAGATGATAATTAATGGTTATTGCCTCTCAGTGTGATTCTTATTACCCCTCCACTTGACCCTGGAAGCCTGTCTCTATATACCAGGTCTTCCAGGGCACAAGGGACGGAGAAGAGAAAAGCAAATGGAAGAACTAGACGGGCAAGAACTTGCAAGGAACAAACTGAGTTGGGGAAGAACTAGATTGAAGGGCTAGAAGAGAGTACTAGAGGAATGAGATGGAAGATGAGGAAGAGCCAGATGGGAAAGTACTAGCTGAGTAAGAACAGGCTGAAAAGGACCTAGATGAGGCACAATTAAGATGAGAGAATTAAGATAGAACTTAGAGGGAGCAATAGATAAGTATAGAGAGAAATCAGGTAAGAAAGGAGCTAGACATGAGAACAGAACTGAAGCTGTGTATAAAGGATGTTATGCCAGAGGAATTAAAGCAAGTGGACAATAGAGCTCGGTGTGCTCAGATTTTATTTCCCAAAAATAGTCCTCGCCATTAGTAGTTCTGTCTCCTGAGCTCCTGGGATGTATGATATTAAGGCTGGTCTCTCTAATATTATACAAGACCTACTTACTGAGCCATCTTGTCAGTACCAATTCCTTTATTTTTGTCTTTATTTGTGTATGTGTGGTGTATATGTGTTCAGACTTGTTCATGAGCATGGGGAGGCCAGAGGTCATCAAGTGTCTTCTTCTACCTTATATTCAGAGACAGAGTCTCTTCATTGAACTTAGAGCTCATGCCTTTAGCTAGACTGGCTGGCTAGCAAGCCCCAGGGATTCTGCTTGTGCCTCGCCAGTGCCAGGATTGCAGGTGCAACCTGCTGTGCCAGGCTTTTTATGTAGGTGCTGGGGATCTGAACTCGGGTCTTCATGCTCACATGGCAGGGCACTTTACTGGCTGAGCCATTCCCCAGACATTTAGTTTGTGTTTAAAAAAAATTAAATTTGCACTCATTTATTATTTACTCTATGTCATGAAAAGTGCACCCCCACACACGTGCATCTGTGCTGTGGTATATATGTGGAGGTAGAGGACTACTTTCAGTAGTCAGCTCTCTCCTAACTACCACGTGGGTCCTTGGACTTCAAGTCAGGTTCTAGGGCTTGGGGGCAAGTGGCTTGACCTGTTGAACCCTCTCACTTGCTCAAGAATGCACTCTTTAAGAAGAGATTCAGGGGCTTGATGGAATGGTTCCGTGGTTTAGATTATTTACTGCATTTCTAGAGGACATGAGTTTATACATTGGGGCACACTGCCTGTAACCCCAGCTTTGGGGGATCCAACCCTCAAAGGCACCTGCACTCGTGTGCACATACTCTTAACACAGATACACTCAGATATGCATAATTAAAAATAATAAAAAAATGAATCTTTAAAAATAATTTAGATCAGGGAGCTAGGCATGGTAGTTCAGGCCTTGAATCCCAGCACTTGGAAGACAGAGTCATTGTATGTCTCTGAGTTTGAGGCCAGCCTATTCCACATAAGGAGGTCCAGCCCGGCCTACAGCAATATAGTGACACTTGTCTTAGAAACAAAACAAAACAAAATAAAACAAGATACACAACAGGGTTCCAGTACAAGGTATTGATTGGGAATGTGTAGGAGAACAGGTAACTCAAGTGGAGAGGGTAGGAGTATTTAGGCAGCTGCCATTGTGGAATCACACTGTGGAACCCAGCATAGACCAGCATAGACAACTCTGAGCACAGGCTTCGGAGTTCTCAATGGAGGTGCTGTAGGAGGGGTTGGGGCCTGAGAAAGTGAATTGGGGTGGGAAGTGAAATTACACACCCCTCTTGAGCATGGAGACTGCTTGGGAAGTTCTTACTTTACTGGTATTTTTGGCTGCCTAGAAAGAGATCTACAGAAACTATCAGGGGTCCCTCCAAATAGTCACTAGGTATTGAGAAATCAGCCGAGTCCTCTGATGTGGGAAGTCCCAGGCTGCAATGCACAGTACAGTGCTGATTGTAGCAGGGACTGTAAGTAGTTTCACAAGTGGCCTGGGATGACCCAGCGCATTTTGTGTGCTTCGTAGACATCTTGGTGACATTGAATAGAACCTTTCAAGAGGTTGTTGCCATCAGACACCCAACCATGTGGATCAGCTGCCAGTCTGTGTGGAGAGAGACTGGGTGCCACATGAAGCCAAGGGGACACTGAGCTGAGGACATAGAGAAAAAGTGAGACATGACATGACCTCTGCCGTCAGTGAGCCAGTCTTGGGCTGAGGGCATGACACCTGTGAACTGAGGGAACAGTTCTTGGTCTTGTTTGTTTTGGCACTAGCCATTAAACCCATGGCCTGTGCATGTAAGCTAACTGCCCTACCATTTAGCTATTCCTCCAGCCATCTTTGTACTTTTAGAATTATGTTTGGTGCGTGCGTGCGTGCGTGTATTGCTTGTCAGTGTACATGTGAAGATCAGAGGACAACTCTGAGTATCAGTTTTCTTCTTGTAGGTGCCAGGGATTAAACTCAGGTTGTCAGGGTTGGTGGCAAGGGCCCTTACTGACAGAGCCATCTCAACCAGCTCTCATTGTAGTTTTTATTTTTGACACTGGGCCTTCTAAATTGCTCAGGCTGGATTCCGGGTCTCATTGAGTCTAGGCTGGCCTTGAGCACATTCTAATTGGCTTTGGAATTTGATGGTCTTGCCTCAGCTTCCCTAATAGTAGGAATTGCAGGTACATTACAAGATTGGTCAGGAACTGTGACCTTTCCTGAGTGTGCAAATCAAAACCCCAGTGGAGTGCCACTGAAAAATAATGAATGCTAATGCGATGGTTGAGAAATTAGAAGCCTTGTACACTATAGGATTGTAAAATGGTCACTGTGGGGTGTGGCACGGCAGTTGCTTCCCCTGCCCGAAATTAAACTGATTTACCATATGATCAAGCAGGTCTACTTCTTGATATATACTCTAAAGAATTGAAAACAGGTGCTCAAGCAAACATTTATATATGAATATTTATAATAGCCCAAAGCAGGAAACAACTCAAATGTCCATCTATGGTTGAATGAATAAGCAAAATGTGGTCTGACTATATGATGGAATTGAATTCAGCCATGAAAAATGAATGAGGTATTGCTATATGCTACAGTGTGGATGAACCTTGAAAGCACACCATGTGAAGGAAGCCAGACACAAAAGGTCACCTAGAATATGTTTTCACTTATGTGAAATATCCAGATTAGGTAAATCCATATTAACAGAACACAGACTGGCATTTTCTAGGGATTATGGACAAGGAGGAGTTGGGGAGAAGCAACCCAATAGAAAAGGGGTTCCATGGTGCACTTGTGGGAACACTTTGGAACTACAGAGAAGTTGAGTAAGAGTGAATGTGCTAATTGTCATCAAATTATTCACTTTAAAATGATCTAATGTTGTGTAGGGTTTTTGGTTTTGTTTTGTTTTTTCTTTTTCATTTTTTTGAGACAGGGTTTCTCTGTGTAGCAGTCCTGGCTGTCCTGGAACTCACACTGTAGACCAGGCTGGCCTTGAACTCACAGAGATGCACCTGCTTCTGCTTCTTTATCTCCAATTTTAAACAAAGGGGAAGGAAGAAGGCCCTTCTTTCAAGACTCAGTTCAAATGCCACTTGTTCTTTGGTACCTCCTCTGGCTTGTCAGAACTTGAGAATTTTTTTTTCTATCCCGTGCCGTCTGTCTGTACCTCTGACTGTGAGCAGAGGGCCACAGTCTGAGTAATGTTCCTTTCCCCCTGTGAGGCCCACACTACATCAGCCTCACAGGGTCACTTAGGCCTCATAGTTCCTACTAAAACTACAGTGAGAGAGCCTCATTGGCTTTTGGGATCATTAGAAAAAATCCAGGCAGAGGAAGCAGAAAGAAAGGGGTAGAGCCAGGTAGACCTGCAAGGTCAAGTGTGAATTGTCTGATTCCTGAGGGCTCATCTTCCCAATCTGCACAGTTGGTGCCCTTCCTAATACTGACACATGGATAGATGAGTTGATGCCAGGTGGTGGGTACAGCTCTGGACGTGACTAGGTCCCCTTACCACAAACTCTGTCTCTGCCTTCCTTTCCTCTTCTAATTGGTGTATTGGCTCTTCTATGCTGAATCTTAAAAGCTTTCAAAGGGAGTTTTCTTCAGGCAGAGAGCTCACTTGGGACATGGCCAGCTCTCCTAGACAGGGTATCTTTATGACCCCAAATAGCTATGGGACTTCCTGCTGCCCTAAGCACCCTACCCTTCACATCTGGAAGTAAGAAGAGGAAACCTAGAATGTTCTATAATAACCTGCCTTCTCGTGACTAGAAGCTGAGGGTCCTCTGTGGATGTGATACTTCTCACTCTTAGCTGACATTTGGCCAACAAGATGTGGCTGTCTAGGTGGGGTGGAGGGCATGGCTGGTTCTTTCATCGTTCATCCTCCCTGCCTGGTATATACTACCCGCCTGGAACCATGCTTGGCACAAAGTTCCAAGTTGGCATATTGGTCTAGTGTACATTTGGCAGTTGGCATGGGTGTGATGGTTCATCGGGTAAAGGCACCTGCTGCCTAGCCTGATGATCGGGGTCCAGTCCCTGGAACCTATGTGGTAGAAAGAGAGAACCGACTCTTCCCTGTTCTCACGTGCTGACCCTGTCTTGTCTCAGTCCCTGAACCCCACCAGATGCACTTCTACACTAATGTGATTATGTCATGGCTGCTGCAGGGGACTCTCTCTCTCTCTCTCTCTCTCTCTCTCTCTCTCCCTCCCTCTCCCTCTGTGTGTGTGTGTGTGTGTGTGTGTGTGTGTGTGTGTGTGTGTGTGTCTCCATTCTGGGGGCTGAGACAGGAGAATCCCTAGCCAATTTGGCTGAATTGAGCTCCAGATTCAGTGAGAGACCCTACCTCAAAAAATAAGGTAAAAAAGGTAGATGAGTCTACACAAAGCTGGAGTTACATGTACATATGGGAGTACATGTGCATATGCATATACAAACACAAGAAATATAAATAAAAATAAGATGAAGAGCCATTAAAGAAAACATCCAATATTGATGTATGCCTTCTACACACATGCATATATGTGCATACATACCCATACCTGTACACACACACGTGAACACATATACCACATATGAACACACATGAATAAGCTTCAGAATTCAAAGAGGGCATGTTGATAGGAGGGCTAGACCCTCAACTTCCCAGTGTCGAAAGAGTAGCAATTTGCATTGCTAACCAATTCCCAGAGAGACTGCTGTTGTCATGGGTCACACAGCGGGACCTCTGCTCTGACTATAGTACAAAAACACTCAGAGTACGGAAATGCTACAAGCTCACTCAATAAAGCAATTTTACACTATTCGACTGTTGATTCAGGCTCAAAGGCTGAGTGAGCTTCATTCCCTGGTTTTGAAGCTGTCTGCATTTGGCCTGCTTTTGGAGTCTTGAGTAGATATTCAAAGCTTCTGCCACATGAGGGCGCTCTTGCCTTTGCGAAGGGAGCTGCTGCATTGAATTCCTCTTATCCCGTGGAAGGCATTTACTTCGCCCCTAACCCAAACTTTTGACAAGCCAGAAAATCCCAAGGATGTCTCCGTTGTCTGGACAGGTGGTGGTGCACAGGGGCTTGGTTGTCGTTTCATTTCTTTGAGGGAGTTTAGAGGGAGTTCCTTTAGAAGCTCTGGGTTTGTGTCTGCTGACCAAAGCATCTGAACTTGTGCGTCTCAGGAGTGCTTGCTCAGAATGCTTCTTAGTTAGCATTTTAGGTACCTGGCTAGCCCCTGGGACTTTGTACCAGGCATGATTCCAGGTGAGTAGAACACAGAAGGGACAGTCAGTGAGAGGACCAGCCCTGGGGGCCTCCAGGCAGCCACATCTTTTTGGCCAGATGCCTCTGACTGAGAATGAGCTGCCCAAGGAGGATCTACTTCCACAGAGAAGCCTCACTTCTATCTATGAGAAGGCAGGTTATCATAGAACATTCTAGGTTTCCTTTTCCTCCTTCCAGCCATGGAAGGTAGGTGCTCAGGGCATCAGGAAGTCCCATCTCTATAGGGGCCGTAAGAATCCCCTAACAAGGTGAGCTGGCCTTGCCTCAGCTAATGAAACTGGCCAAGATTTTCTTGTCAATTTTCCCCTGTAATAGTCACTGGTGAATGACTAGAGTTGAATTTAGAGGTTGCTAATAGAAAAGGTTGTGGTGAGTACGTGAATGTGTTAGTTACACTGGTGTAGCATTGCCCTAAATACCTGACGGAAAACCTAAAGGGAAGAGGATTTGTTTCAGCTCACTGTTCAGAGAGTGCCTGGGCAGAATTTCATACGGCGTGGATGTGACACACGAGGCTCTCTTCACTGCATTCAGGAAGCAGAGATAGGCAGGAATAAGCTGGTACAAGATACTCCCAACAGCACACCCCTAGTGGCCTACCTCCTTTAGCTACATCCCACATCCTAAAATATCCAGGACCTCCCCAAACAATGCCGCCAGCTGAGACCAAGTCCTAAACACATGGGCCTTTGGTGGGATATTTTTTACTTTAGTTAATTGTTGACAAAAAGTAACCTAAAGAAAAAGGTGTATTTTGCCTCATAGTTTGAGGGGGTACTCCGCTAAGCTGGGGAAAGCATGGTACTCAGGTTGCTTTAAAATTTTTATTTTCATAGTAAATATAATAATTGATTTTTGTATTTTTTTTGAGAGAAAGAGCAAGAATTAAGCTCTCTCTCTCTCTCTCTCTCTTTCTCTCTCTCTCTCTCTCTCTCTCTCTCTCTGTGTGTGTGTGTGTGTGTGTGTGTGTGTGTGTGTGTGTGTGTATGTGTATGTGTGTGCACGCACGTGTAAGAGTATGAGTGCATGCACGCCTTGGCACACATGTGAAGGTAAGAGACAGCTTTTAAGAGTTGGTCCTTGTTATAGAGGATGGTTAATGAATATTAGTTTGCAGTGAATAATTATTAGGAAAAATGCATCATGAGCACATTCCCAGTATTTCCTGGAACATCAAGGAGCATCTTAACAGTTTCATTGCTGTTTGCTCATCCAGGTTGACATCAAAGCTGTCTCTGCTAATACAGCATCACAGGATGACAGAGCCTACAATGCCTGAGATGCCTCACAAGGAAAAAGCTTTAATTCCAAGTCAAAGATTACATTTTAATGCCTATGTTCAGTGGATATAATCGTGAACTAAATCCCATTGCTATTGTAGTTCCATCATACATGTAAATGATAAAATACTTTCTCCGTTTCATTACTTTCCTGGTGTAAGCTGATAGTCTTGCACTAAGCAACCTCAATTGTTAGTGTGTATGCAGGACAAGTACCACACAGGAGAAAGGAAGAATAAAGAAGGAAGGCAAAAATCTGTCTCCGTGGATTAAGTCTGCCTTAAACCGGGGAAGAATGGGGAAAAAGTCTACTTTTGGATGAAATTTTTGACAAAGAACCACAATTCTATCTACCAAACTCATGAAGAGAGTCTTGTTTTTCTATGTTAGTACATTTCACCTCTTTATAAATAACCAACTTATATGGTAGTTTTATTTGTCTGGGTGTTAGTTTCCAGCCAGGAAAACAAAAAGCATTTGTGTTCTTTCTTTCTTTTTTTATAAGAGATTTATTAGAAGACATCAATTCCATAGTCTGGTAATTTTTCCACTATTGTGACTTATAATGTAAATATCTGATATGCAGGATATCTGATATGCAACCCCCAAAGGAGTCGTGACCCTCAGATTGAGAATGACTACAGATGTTTCTTTGACGATTTCCTCAGATTTCAGATGCATCTTTGCATGTTTTCAGTGTACTTAAGATTATATACCATCTTGCTTAATGAACGTTGTCGTTGTCTTACTTGCAAATGGTCCTCAGATGCTGTGCTGGCTCTCAGGGCTTCAGGGTCATTTCTGTCTGGGATGCTGATGTTTCTTACAGAGTTCTACAGAGCACACTCCTTACATTAATAAAGCCATTCTGTATAAAACCAGTTTTTCAAGATAATGAGATACTGCTTAATAGCCAGCAAATCATTTATTTTTTAAAAAGTCATCCTTAGGGGGTTAGGAGGGGCAGTACTCAAAGAGCTGACTGGAAAGGGGATCATTTTCAGGATTAGGAAGAAACCTGGTACAAGAGAAACTCCAGGAATCTACAACGATGTCCCCAGCTAAGACTCCTAGCAATAGGGGATATGTAGTCTGAACTGGCCACCTCCTGTGACCAGGCAAGACTACCAGTGGAAGGACTGGGACACCAACTGAGCAACATGACCTTTGACCTACAGTCTGTCCTGCCTATGGGATGTACTGGGGGAAGGGTGACAGAGATTGTGGGAGTGGCCAACCAATGACTGATTCAGCCTGAGACCCATGCCATGCAAGTGAACCCACCCTTGACACTGCCTGGAGTGCCAAGACCCAGAGTCTGGATGGTCCAGAGACGTAGGATAGAACCAAAAATGACTGGAGAAAAAAATGTCAATGTAGTGATGCCTACCGATATTCTGTTATACTCAGATTTGTGCTTGGCCAGTAGTTATCAGAGAGGCTTCGTCCAGCAACTGGTGGAAACAGATACAGACACCCATAGTCAAATATACTGGGCCAAGCTCAGGGAATCCTGCTGAAGAGAGGGACGAAGGATTGTAGGAGCCAGAGGAGTCAAGGACAGCACAAGAAAACCCACAGAATCAACTAACCTGGGCTCATAGGAGCTCAAAGAGACTGAACCGACAACCAGGGAGCCTGCATGGGACTGACCTAGGCCCTCTGCATATATGTGACAGTTGTGTAGCTTGGTCTTCTTGTACAGCTCCTAACAGTGGGAGCAGGGGCTGTCTCTGACTCTTTTGCTAGCTTCTGGGACCCTATCCCTCATACTGGGTTACCTGCCCAGCCTTAATACAAGGTGAGGTGCTTAGTCTTACTACAACTCGATATGCCATGTTTTGTCGATACCCATGGGAGGCTTGCCCCTTTCTGAATAGAAACAGAAGAGGACTGGATGCAGCAGGGGTGGGGTGGGGTGGGGCCTGTGGAGGGGAGGTAGGGGAAGAGACTGGGAGAAGAGAAGGGCAGGGAAACTGGTGGGGATGTAAAATGAATAAATAAATGTCAAAAAAAAAAAAAAAGAGAGTTGGTCTTTGATTCTGTGTGCAAGCTTCCAGGTGATTCTTCTATCCCGTATCACAAGAGTACTGGGATGTGCAGAAAACTGTGAGACATGGAGACTGACTGCAGGGGGTGGGGAAAGAATGATGAGGGAGGGATATGGATTTCCTACTTGGGTAATTCTGCACATTGCAATTCAGCAAGATGCAATGGAGACCACCACTGATGGTGCTGATCGGGAAAAGATGGATGCAATTGGGGAATACTCGGCTGGGTGTGGGAGCATGGCAGATATTAAGTGGAAAGGCATTTGGTGTTCAGGCTGGAGCACAGATGACACACGGGTTAAAGGTATATCTCTGAGGATCAGAATACAGATGAAAGATAAAGCCACACTAATGCTACCCTGATTGTTCTGTTTCAGCCTATGGTGCCACCAGAAGACAGGGCCCGGTTTGTTATGCACCTGCACATTACATTTTTGTTGCTGTGACAAAAGTCTAAGAAGAAAGTTGAAAGGAGAGAGTTGTTTTGACTCATGGTTTCAAAGGTTTCCACCCACAGTTGCATGGCACCATTGCTGTAGTCCTGAGGTGAAGCAGACTACCACTACAGTAAGAACATGTTGGGGAGCAAAGTCATGGTGACTATGAAGCAAAGGGGAGGAACTGAGAAGATATATTCCTAGTGATCCATTTCTTCCGTTAGACCCCATCTCCTACTTCCACCATATTCCAATAATACTTTCATATTATGAATCCATCAAGGGATTGATGCATGATCAGGTTGGAGCCTAAGCCATGCTGTGCCCCATAAATAAGAAAAGCTTGCACATTTTCTCAAAGGTACTCCAGAAAGTATAATAAAAAATTCACAGAACTGTACTGAAAAGCAAGAACTGTAGAAAGCCTGAGAGAAGCCATCTGGTTTGAATGAGATTTGTTCTCTATAGGCTTTTAGGTATTTGAATACTTGGTCCCCAGTTGGTGACACTGTTTGGGAGGCTGTAGAATCTAGAAGAGGTGCAGCTCTCTGGAGGAAGTATGTCACTGGGGACGGGCTTTGAGAGTTTATAGCCTCAATCTTCTCCCAGTTAGCTCTCTGCTTTGCCGTTGAAGATGTGATCTCAGCTTCCTGTTCCTGCCACGTACTGCCATGCCTCCCATGCCATTGTAGGCTCTCCCCCTGGAACCACAAGCTAAAATCATTTCTTTGTTCCATAAGTAGTTTTTGGTTACAGTATTTTATCACAGCAACAGAAAAATAGCTATTACAGGTGACTAGGACTTCAACACATGAGTCATCAGGGAATATTTCATATCCAAACCATAACAATCTGGCCTAGGACATCTCATCATAAATAGTAGCCATGACATTCATTTCATATTATATGCTTTCCTGAGGGGTTCTTGGGCTTATAGCTGCTAAAATCTTAGCTGTTCTCTTTCTCTATAGGTTCTTCTGTCTGTTGAATATTAGAATTTATTATACTTCTAGTAGGAGGGGGAAATGGAAATGACAAGTTACATGAAAAATCAGAGCTATTTTCGGGACTAAATTGAGTGCAGGGAGCTTGCAAAGATGTAATGAATCAGCTTATGCAGTCACCAGGGATGCTTAAATGATTTAAGTACCTGGAAGTACAAATCATGTGATTGACTCATAGAGACAAATCTCTGTAGGGAATCAGAGGGATGTTCTAAAAGATTAAAGATGGAGAACTTAGTCATAGGCCAAGAAAAGGGAGCTGTTGGGATGTTTTCCTATTCAGATTCCCAACACACTGAGAATGGAGGCTTGCAACTTCTTGAGAGAAGGAATGAGGCACTGAGCTCGTCACTATAGCAACTAAGTGGTCAGCCTCAGGCTTGGCACTCAGGAAGAACGTGAGGGAGTCACCCAAGTTTTCCTGGCTGGTGAGACACTCTTTAGTCACTCCAAGGAGTCCCACAACCCTTGGTAAGTATTAAAAACCTTACCCTGAAACATCTCAGTGTAGGATCATTAGTCTTTCTCATTAAGCAATGAAGAAAGTATGCGTACGAAGACAATCTGGTCACATCTGAGATCCCCCCAAATGCACATCCCTCCCAGGAATGGTTGGTGGAGACTGGAGAAAGAATGCATGACTGGTGCTAATGTTATTTAACCAGAGATTGACAGAAAACAAAAGAGGACTCTGCTTCCCTGTAGGGGAGGACAAATGAGATAGGAGACTGAATTATTCATTTTTATTTACCTCTCTGGAACAAGCTGAAAAAGCTTATTTAGCAGAGGAATGAAAAAGAGAGAAACGGGACCCAGCTGGCTCTGGAGAGAGGAGAGAGGCAAAGGCAAATGACATCTGGGATCTGAATTATTTATTTGTCTTTATTCATCTGTTGGTTGCTTTTCACTCATTGTAACTCCAGAGCTGTGATCCATAGTAGACGGATTTGCAAAAAATTAACAAAAATATAAAATAAAAGTTCAGGGTTACAAACAGCATTTACTCAAGAAGTGATGTTTTACCATAAGTAAATAGCAATTAACTTTAATGAAAGCCCTCAAAGATGGTAGGTAGGGTTGATGATCTTCTTATCTATAGCCAAATACAGGTCACATTTGAAGAGAACCTTGCTTGCAGGTAGGAAGTGGAGGTGATGGGTGGGTGTGGCAGGGAGGTGAGGTTCCAAAGACAGCCTTATGTCTATGAACTATCATTTTCTTTAACTTAGGTAGAAGCAGGTTATATGATGGACTGTCTTTCTCATGTCCCAGACTTGATTCACCAGGGATAATGATCTGAGCCTTTTGGGGTACCTATTCCCTAATCACCAGAAACAACCTTTCATATTGCACACCTAATTGGGTTCAAAGCAAGAGAGAATGTGGCTGGACAGGAGTAGGTGGGTGCTTAAAGAAGATGTTACTGATATCATGGGAGAAATGATTCTTCCGGGTCTAGTGGAGTTTTTTATTTTGTTTTGTTTTTGAGAGGAAGAAAAGAGCATTAACAAAAAGAGAAAGAAAATGATTCCTTAAGTAATTTTTTAGAATTTACTGGGGCTTGAGAGAAGACTCAGTGGGTAAGAGTCTGTACTGCTCTTGTAGAGTACCTTCACTTGGTTTCTAGCAACCACATCAATTAGCTCACAACCTCCTTTAACTGTATACCCTGAGAATCTGTGACACTTTCCTGGCATCCGTGGGCACCTGCACTCATATACACATTACCACATCCAAACCCCTACACATACAAAATAAATAAATAAAAATAAAATAAAATCTTTAAAAAGAAAAACATTTTTTACCAAGCAAAAGTATGTGCAAATGCCAACAAATAACTCAAATTACTCAAAGAAGATGAGATTTTAGCTCTGGAAGTTTCTATGAGGAGATGAAGAAGTTGAGTCTTGGCTTTTTGAGATTTATAGTGAGAAGTAATGAGTGATTCATCCAGATTCCGATGTGAAAGCTTTTAATGAAGCTCTTGGGAGGGAAAGATTTGCTGATGCTTCTGGTCCCTGGGGAAGGACTTGGCCTCTCAGATGTGGCTCTGGGGAGTATTCCACAAACAGAATACTTGAAGGTCATATCTGCTAACGACACCTTTGTCTTCTGTTAGTCATGCCTTACTTATCCACCTCACCCTTCTTTCCTTCCTGAACCCTTGCTATGAGTCTCTTAGAGAATTTTCCAATAAACCTTAAAAACTACCAAAGAAGACCCATGCAAATAAATCCCCGTTCTTGGAGAAGCTATGTCTTCCCAGAGGTCATCTTCTCACAGCCACGACACCTCTTGGCAAACAGCAATAACTTTGTGTGCAGAAGGGTGCATAAACAGTTTAGGTCGAAGCCAGGTCTATCTGTGATTCTTAAGACCCTGTTTGTTTGAAGGGCCTGTATGGGCTCATTAGGTGCTCTGCTCCAATTTCTTTTACTGGCCACTTCACCAACCTAGTGTGCTGACTGTGTGTTGGCTGGTCATAACAAACACTACCATCATAACATCTCAAAATCAAAGTGGGACTCACTCACTCTACACTACAGTCCATGTCCCCAAGCTCCTATGGGTTACATTGAGGCTTGGCACCACAGAAACAAGATCCTTGCTCATTGTGCTTTCCTCCCTCTGTTGTTCTGTCCTTTTTCTCTCTCTTCAGATCCATCCCAGATGGTACTACCAGATACCCATATCCAAATCTCTGGCTCTGGTCCTAATAGAGCTAGCTTAGCCCTTCTAAATCTCCTTGTCTGCCTTCACTCTTTTTTGCTTTTCTTTTTCTTTAAATATTTATTTATTTATTAGGTTTTTTGAGACATGATTTCTTTGTGTAGGCTTGGCTGTTCTGGAACTAGCTCTGTAGACCAGGCTGGCCTCAAACTCACAGAGATCCACCTGTCTCTGCCTCCCGAGCGCTGGGGTTAAAGGCATGTGCCACCACTGCCCTGCTGTTTATTTGTTTTTATTTTCTGTATATGATTGCTTTACCTGCATGTATGTAAATGCACTGTGTGCATGCCCGGTACCTATGGGCACCACACCCTCTATAACTGGAGTTGAGGAGAGTATGGCGGTGCTGCGACCCAAACCCTGCTCCTCTAGAACAGCAGCAGCTGCTCTTAACCAGAGTCACCCCTCTAGCCCCCATCGATTTTGCTCTTCCTAAAAAACGTATTTACTTTTATTCACATGTGTGTTCATGTTGTAAGTGTTTGTACATTTGTGTGTAGGTGCCTGCTTTGGCCAGAAGAGGGTATAGAATCCCTTGGAGCTGGAATTACAGGCAGGTATGAGCTGTGCAACATGACTTCTGGGAACCAAACTCCAGCATTCTGAAAAAGAAGCAAATGCTCTTAACCACTGAAATATGGCATTTTGGCATTTTAGTCCCATCCTCACGCTGGTTCTGTACTCCTATCTCCTTGTTATCCCACGCAACCCGAGTTTTCTCATCTTTAAGATCCCCTAGTGCATATTACATATGATGCTAGACAACACTGTCTAAAACGCAGCTTCAGTAGTATATTCTTGGTCTTAATATTCACAGTAGTTCTCAAACTTAAAGTGTTGTGAGGTTTAATTTGTCAGCTTGAAAGGATTTTTGAATTACCTAGGAGACAAACTTCTGGGAGTGTCTCTGAGGAAGTTTGTAGACTGGGTTCATTGAGTAGGCATCATTTCATGGGCTTGTGCCCCAGACTAAATAAACAGGACAAGGTGGACTGAACATCACCATTTATCTTTCTGCTTCCTGACTGTGGATGCAATGTGACCAGCTGCCTCGCTCCTGCAGCCCTGCGTTAATGATCTGCACACTCTAACCATGAGCCAAAATGAACCCCATTTCTCTTAAGTTGGTTCTGTTAGGTTTTGGTCACAGCTACAAGAAAAGTAATTAATACAAAATGTGCAACTGCAAAAAAAAAGTCCCAAATGCCCTTCTCTGGCATTTAAACCCAGTCCCTCTGAACAGGATCTGAGAATCCGCACTGTAATGTTTCGGTTATGTGCATATTCATTCCCCTTTCTAAACTGTCCTTGAGCTCTGTGACCCTTTCATCTTTGTGGAACACAGTTTGGCCAAGGCTCTGAGTGTGCTAAACCCTATCATGAACACTTAATGAAAAAGAAAGAAAAGAGAGGAAGTAGTTAGACTCAGTGAGCAGGCAGCGAGTGGTTACCCCGAACTTCATCTTCTTTGGTATATTAGTGCTCCCCAGAAGAAAAACATGCTTTCTGTTCTATATACAAAAATACATATTTCATATTAGCATAAAATTATATAAATTAAAATATGATGTACTATAAATGTTATGCATAAATTATAAATTATGAAGTATAAATATAACAAATTATATAAAAATCATGCATCTAGATATATGTCTAGGGGCAGATTTATAATATATAATTTATTTTCTTTTTATTTCTTTTTAAAATATTTTCATGTCTTTTTTTTTTTTTTTTTGAGACAGGGTCTCTCTACATGGCCTTGGCTGTTCTGGAACTCACTATGTAAACCAGGATAGCCTCAAACTCACAGAGATCCACCTGCCTCTACCTCCCAAGTGCTGGGATTAAAGTGATTCATCACCATGTTTGGCTTTCTTTTCTTTTCCTTTCTTCTTCTTCTCTCTTTCCTTTCCTTTTTAAAAATCCAGGTTCTTGCTATGTGGTCCCAGATAGCCTTGAACTTGCTGTCCTCCTGCCTCAGCGATGAGGTGCTAGGATTACAAGTGTGTACCACTAAATCTGAATTCAATGAACACTTTATCAGCCATATTTCACTATTTGGACAATGACAAAAGTCAGCAATTCTCTCTCATTGCCAAACTGGTTAGCAGAAATGTTTTCCTATAGTGTTCCACTGGGACAGGAACAGATATATGCCACCACTTTTTGCTATAATTTTTTACATGTTATCTAAGAAGAGATTTATTTTAGTTATGAAGGCCGACAAAGACTACAAGCTGGAAAACCAGGAAGTCCAGCAGAATAATTCAGAAACTTAGGGGGTGAGGATATGAGGTTCCAGTCCAAACTGAAGACTTGGGAACCATAAGTACCAAAGACAGATTAGCATTGTGGTTCAGGCAGTCAGGAAAGTAACTTCAATCTTTCCTCTTTCTTCTGTAATATACTCAGCAGATTGGGTGACAGCCTGGAGAGGGTCACCTGCCATACTCAGTCTACAGTTCAGATGCTAAGGTCTTTCAGAAACATTCTCTCAGATACAACTCAGAAAAATGCTCCAGCAGCTAGCTACCTGGGCACCTTGTGACTTAGTCAAGCTGACTTATTAAGTGACATTCACACTTGGTCATGTTTGATTGTGTCCTTGAACTGTATATGACAGGCTGTGAATACATTTGTGCCAAAGGCAACAGAGTGCCAGAGATGGTGTTTAATGGAGAATTTCTCCCAATTTCATTCATTGGTTTT
This sequence comes from Peromyscus leucopus, assembly GCF_004664715.2. NCBI lineage: Eukaryota > Metazoa > Chordata > Mammalia > Rodentia > Cricetidae > Peromyscus > Peromyscus leucopus. Next base: position 124,897,269 of record NC_051066.1, on the reverse strand, counting down.
GGCAATGAAGAATAAATTCAAGATGAATCATGAGCCAAGAATAGCATCTCACTTTTTTAGATAAACTCGAGTGTAGGTGTAAATTTCAGCTTCTGAGGACTTTATTTTTTTTTTTCATTTTCAAATTTCTTTTTTTTTGGTTTTTCAAGACAGCGTTGAAAAAACAGCGTTTTTGGTTTTCTGCGTAGTTTTGCGCCTTTCCTGGAGCTCCCTTGGTAGCCCAGGCTGGCCTCGAACTCACAGAGATCCACCTGGCTCTGCCTCCCGAGTGCTGGGATTAAAGGCGTGTGCCACCACCGCCGCCGCCGCCGCCGCCGCCGCCGCCGCTGCCGCCGCCGCCGCCGCCGCTGCCTGGCTTTAATTTTCAAATTTTTAATATTTATTTTTTAGTTTATTTTATTTTCATACAATGCACTTTGTTCATATTCTTTCCCTTCTCCCAACTCTTCCCAGATCCTCTTCACTCCTACCTACCCAACTTCATGTTGTTTCTTTCTCTATTTCTTAAAAAAAAAAAAAAAAAAAGGCCGGGCAGTGGTGGTGGTGCACACCTTTAATCCAGCACTCGGGAGGCAGAGGCAGGTGGATCTTTGTGAGTTCAAGGCTAGCCTGGTCTACAGAGCGAGATCCAGGAAAGGCACAAAGCTACACAGAGAAACCTTGTCTTGAAAAACCAAAAAAAAACCCCAAAAACCAAAAAACACAAAACCCCCAAGAAAACAACAAAAATCAACACAGGCAAACAAACTAAGAAGAGGAAAATCAATAAGGTATAAAAACAACAACAACAACAACAAAAAACCAGCATCAACAAACCCACCAAAACAAAACAAAAGAGGAAGCATAGAAAGAATCAGGAAGTCCTTTTTGTGTTGGTCAACTGCTCTTGAAAATGAGGCCTGCTCTGGAGTGTGGTTGATTTACCCAGTGTTACTCCATTGGAGAAAACTCATTTCCTTTTTTCCCAGCAGGTATTTAGTTTAAAAAAAAAACAAAAACCAAAAAACTGGGTGGGACTTTGTGTTCACTTCCCCTTTTCTTTTTTTTTTAAATTTTATAATTTGATTTAATTTTACATATCAGTCACGGATTCCCCTGTCCTCCCTCCTCCCACCCTCCCCACCCTCCCCTCAGCCCCCCCACTTCCCATTTCCTCCAGGGCAAGGACTCCCCTGGGGATTCAGCTCAACCTGGTAGATTGAGTCCAGACAAGTCCAGTCCCCTCCTCCCTTTACCCAGGCTGAGAAAGTGTCCCTGCATAGGCCTCAGGTTCCAAACAGCCAGCTCATGCACTAAGGACAGGTCCCAGTCCCACTGCCTGGGTGCCTCCCAAACAGTTCAAGCTAATCAACTGTCTCACTTATCCAGAGGGCCTGATCCAGTTGGGGGCTCCCAAGCTATTGGTTCATAGTTCATGTGTTTCCACTAGTTTGGCTATTTGTCCCTGTGCTTTATCCAACCTTGGTCTCAACAATCCCTCCTCTTTCTCACTGATTGGACTCCTGGAGCTCCACCTGGGGCCTGGCCTAACTGCATCCACTTCCATCAGTCATTGGATGAGATTTCTAGCAGGACAGTTAGGGTGTTTGGCCACCCTATCACCAGAGTAGATCATTTCGGGCTTTCTCTCAACCATTGCCAGTAGTCTATTGTGGAGGTATCTCTGTGGATTTCTGGGGACCTCTCTAGCACTTTGCTTCTTCCTATTCCCATCGGGTCTTCATTTATCATGATCTCTTTTTCCTTGTTCTCCTTCTCTGTTCTTGATCCAACTGGGATCTCCCATTCCCCTAAGCTCTCTTTCCCTCAACCCTTACCCTTCATTACCCCCCTCACGTCCAGTTTGCTCATGTAGATCTCATCCATTTCTCTGTCTTGGGTGATCCCTGTGTCTTTCTAAGGGTCCACTTTTCTAGGTAGCCTCCCTGGAATTGTGAGTAGCAGTCTAGTCATCCTTTGTTTTACATCTAGTATCCATCTATGAGTAAGTCTGGTTCCTTTTGTTCTTGTCAATATTTCTAAATGCATCTGGGTGTTGCTTAGGAACGAACCCTGCAATTTGGAAATCAGATCAGACATGTTTTATTTTAAAGAACTTGTGTCAAATGACTGCAAACGTATCATTCATTTTTTTTTATCAGGATTCATGATTGGCAGCAGCTCCCAAACAGCAGATTCTTTTATCTTATAAAGCAAATCCTTGTTCTAAACTATTGCTGGAGTCTGCTTCCATTGCCTGTTGATTACTATGCGTGGCCTTGTTTCCAGACCTCTTTACAATAGCCCATGGGGTGGAATTTGTGATACTGGCCACTGTAGATAGGAAACCAGTGTGAGCAGCCTCAGCTCCCAGCAAAGCAGGACCACAGAGAAGGACTAAAGAATAGCAAGAGGCCAGTTGGTAAGAATAGAGCTGGCTTGCTCACACCCTGAGGCCTGTACCTTTTTTCTAGCTCCTTCTCCATCTCTTATACTCATCCACCTTCCAGTGCCTGATGTCAGCCTGAGATGCCTCTCAGATCTCTCACCTTCAGATTCATATGAGGACAAACTTGAGTTGTCAGTGGTTTTTGGTAACCTGTTCCAAGCCCCAGGAAATAATATAAACTTGGAAGTTTCTGCACCTCCTCTGTGTCACACCCACACCTAAACCCTCAACAAGCGCATCAATTGCACTTCAAGAATGTTCTCAGAGTTTGATTGATTCCCAGTATTCCTCAGCCTTACTACATCAAGTTAAGCCCATTATCTCTTCTGTAGCCTGGTAGCCTCTGAGGTAGAAATGGCACATGGTCTCTCCATATCTGTTTTCCTATTTCACCTAGCAATGAAACTCTTGAGCTTTTTGAAGTGGGAAGGTACTTGGTGGCCCAGAATAAAGGCCTGCCTTTGCTAGCCTCTCTTGGAGTTTTGACCAGTAGCTGGCTGGAATGCAGATGTGCTAGTTGGAGCCGAAGCAGTATGTGCAACCCTGAGGCACAGTGGAGGATGGCACAAAAGCAAGCTGGGAAGAAATTTGGAGTCAGCAGGCACCCTCTACTTGCTTATCTCTGTAATGGTTTATTAAAGTCATCCTTTGGGGGCACTTCAGGCCATCTCTATGCAATTCTTTTTTGTTTTTTGTTTTTGTTTTTTTTTTTTTTTTTTTTTTTTTTTTTTTGGTCCTGCCTGTGCTAAACCCACCTGAACTACTTATTCTCATGTACTAACCTGGGTGGCTCTTCTAATTGTGATTATTTAGGATTCTTCCTCTGAAGAAATATCACATTCTTCTGGTTCCTCCTGGTAAGTCTCTTTTCAAAGATTCCCAGAGAATGTCTGGAGATAACGTTGGAATTGGGGGGTGCAGTAGCACTGAGTGAGGAGAGGCAGAAGTGTTACCGGAACCTGCAATGTGCAGACCAGCTTCCAGTTGGGACTGGAGGAGATCATCCCACTTCAGCTGTCAACAGTCCTTAAACACAGCCTGTGATATCCTTGTGTTCAAGTCCCTTTGCCTTCTGCTGGTGTGGAGTGCTTGACTCTGTGACTCTCTTCAAGTTTAGAGATGAGTGTGCACTTGCACCCACCTGTAATCCTAGCACTTATGAGGCAGAGGCAAACAGATCAGTTCAAGGCAATCCGTAGCGATGTAGTGAGTTTAATGCAAGCCTTGGCTACTTGAGACTCTGTCCCAAAGAAATAAAAACAGGACTGGAGATGTGACTCGGTTGGTAGAGTACTGGTCTAGCATGCTTGAATCTCTAAGCTCAGTACTCCAGCACCAGATAAACCAGGTATGGTGGAGCACACAGGAGGGTCACAAGTTCAAGATCATCTTTAGTTACATAATCCGCCTGGGATACATGAAATTGTATTTCAAAGAAGACAAAAAGAAAATGAGTAACAACAATAAAAGCTGGGTAATCAAAGACTCCCTTTGCTTTTAGGATCCTTAGTTGTTTACAAGTGTTTCTGTAAGTAGATCAGTAACTGAACAAGGGCCCTCTCAACTCCCCATATGTGGGGGTACACTGCCTAATATCTTTTTGTTTTATTTCCCCCCCTAAGTCTCACCATACATCTAACATAGGGTAGTTTTGAACTCATAATGCTTCTTCCTCAGCCTCTTGCATGCTGAGATTAGAGGCATCTGTCCCACACTCCATAAATTTCCATTCTTTCTTCTTTTTCCTGTAGGTTCCTATCCTGACAAAGGCTTCTGTCCTTTGTCACTGGGTTTTCAGTCTTAACACACACTGAAACTTCGGCTAAAGAATGAATGAATGAGGGAATGAATGAAGTGTATGCAAGAAGGAGTCCAGCAGATAGCCTTTGGGAGTCAGCACTGTCCCCTGTAGCTTTTCTTCATGCCACCTTGTTTAATTAGAGCTCAGTTCTCTTAGTTATGGGGAAACCCAAACATCCAATGAGTCCTGGGTCTCATCCTCTCTTCTGGTTGGACTCTGCTAAAAGCAAATATTCAGAGTCATACAATTTGAATATTGTGTCTACTCTGGTTCTGATGAACAAGGCCTCAGTTTGAATGAGAACAGAGAGTTATGAAACGCAAACTGGCAGGGACATGATGGGGAAGAGCCTGTGATATTCAGTGCAGCACAGCAAATCCCTCCTAGGATTTCCTTGAAGGGTCACCTTCTTCTGCATCCCAGGAGTAAACCAGAATTTCAGTCTCCTTGTACTCTTTGTAGAATCCAGTCATTGGATCTGTGTTCATGTATGTGCATGTGGCATCCAGAGGTCAGCCTTGGGTCCATTTGTCAGGAGACATCCACCTTTTTACTTTTTTAAAAATGAGGGTGTTACTATGTATCTCTGGCTGGCTTGAAACTCACTATGTAGTGTGATGAATTGCTAAATGGTCTTATTAAATAAAAAAAACCCAGAGCCAGATATCAGGGTTAAAACCTGAGCAATCAGAGGAATAGGAAAAGCCACAAGCCATCTTCACCTTGCTGACCCTCAGCTTCCAAAATGAAGCTACTTCCTGTCTACCCACGCCTATATGCCTTTCTGTTCTGCTATCTCATTTGCTCTCTCTGTCTAGCTACAACTCTTTCTCTTTTTACCCAGCTCTGTCACTTCCTGTCAGTCTGTCCAGACCTCCAGGCCTTTATGGTTAACTAGTGTTGGAATTTAAGGCATGTGCCACCATGCCTGGCTCTGTTCCCAGTGTGGCCTTGATCTCACAGAGATCCAGACAGATCCCTGCCTCCCGAATGATAGAAGTGAAGGCGTATGCTACCATTGCCTGACTTCTATGTTTAATATAATGGCTGACTTTTTCCTCTGATCCTCAAATAAACTTCATTGGGTTGCACAAATAAAATACCACCACAATGTAGACCCTTCAGATGTGAGGTAATCACATGGCTACTGGGAACTGAATTTGGGTCCTCTGCCAGAATAGTATCTCATCTTCATGGCAGAGCCATCTCTCTAGCCCCTAACTTGTTTGCCCCCAACTTGTTTTTTATTTTACTCCTTTCTTTTTTTTATTTATTTTTTTTTGTTGTTTTTTTATTTTTTTCTTTTATTTTACAATACTATTCAGTTCTACATAACAGCCACAGATTCCCTTGTTCTCCCCCTTCATGCCCCCTCCCCTTCCCCCCAGCCCACCCCCTATTCCCAACACCTCCAGATCAAGGCCACCCCGAGGACTGAGATCGACCTGATAGACTCAGTCCAGGCAGGTCCAGTCTCCTCCTCCCAGATTGAGCCAAGGGTCCCTGCATAAGTCCCAGGTTTCAAACAGCTATCTCATGCAGCGAGCTCAGGACCTGGTACCACTGCCTAGATGCCTCCCAAACAGATCAAGCCAATCAACTGTCTCACCTATTCAGAGGGCCTGATCCAGTTGGGGGCCCCTCAGCCTTTGGTTCATAGTTCATGTGTTTCCATTCATTTGGCTATTTGTCCCTGTGCTTTATCTAACCTTGGTTTCAACAATTCTGGCTCATATAAACCCTCCTCTTTCTCGCTAATTAGACTCCCAGCGCTCCACCCGGGGGCCTAGCTGTGGATGTCTGCATCCAGATTCCTCTGTCCTTGGATGGGGTTTCTGGCACAACTATTAGGGTGTTTGGCCATCCCATCACCAGAGTAGGTCAGTCCTGACTGTCTCTCAGCCATTGCCAGCAGTCTTTTGTGGGGGTATCTTTGTGGATTTCTGTGGGCCTCTTTAGCACTTTGTTTCTTCCTTTTCTCATGTGGTCTTCATTTACCATGGTCTCCTATTCCTTGTTCTCCCTCTCTGTTCTTGATCCAGGTGGGATCTCCCGCTCTCTTTCCCTCGACCCTCGCCGTTCATTGCTCCCACTTATCAGCATTGTTTGTAATAGCCAAAACCTGGAAACAACCTAGATGCCCTTCAACTGAAGAATGGATAAATAAATTGTGACACATATACACAATGGAATAATACTCAGCAGAGAGAAACAATGACATCATGAGGTTTGCAGGCAAATGGATGGATCTAGAAACAATCATCCTGAGTGAGGTAACCCAGACTCAGAAAGACAAATATGCCATGTACTCACTCATAGGAGGATACTAGATGTGGAACAAGGATGACTGGACTGTTACTCACATCACCAGTGAGGCTACCTGTAAAATAGGATCCCAAGAAAGACACGGGGATCACCCAATGACGGATAAATGGATGAGATCTACATGAACAGCCTGGACATGAGTTATTTTACTTATTTCTTAAGATGGCATTTCCCAATGGAACCTGGGGATTGCCAATTAGGCAAGACTGGTGGTGAGAAAGAACCAGAGATCTGTAAGCACTGGGATTGTAAGCTCATGCCACTAACCAGGCTTTCTATGTAAGTGCTGGAAATTGAACTTGGATCCTTGTGCTTGCATAGCAAACATTTTATTGGTACAACTATCAGCTCAGACCTTACCACTGGAATATTTTAATAGACTATTTAATATCTTTTGATTTCTTCTAGTACTTATAATAAATGCAGTGCATCTCCACTGCATTTTAAGAATGAGAATGTCTGAAATTAGCAGGGAAGAACACATCCATGTGGCTATGTGAGCCTAAATGTAATGAAAACCAGTTTCCGTCTCTGGCCATAACATAGCTGTGTGTGGGGGCTTCATGCATCACCCTCTGGGCTACTTATGACATCTGCTCCTTACTCTGGGGAATTCTAGATCCTGCTGGCAAAGGTAAAGGACAGAATGAACAAGCACAGTTGCTCCATGCCTGCAAGATCTGGATGCAACGGGAGCTCACAGGGAAGGCTATTTTGGTTTTACCATCTCGCTGTTGTTAGCTTAATTGCTGTTTATTTGGAAGAACAGAGCAGACTAAAACAAAATAAAAAAGACTAGGATTGAATTTTTTTTCAAACACAAGCTGTTGACAAAATAAGCCCATTAGCCAGGCTGTGTGGGTGGGAGCTTTGTACTAGTGTGCTTGCTCTCAAGACCTCTCCAAGACTTCCAGTGGATGTGGACATAGAGCTGTAGTGACAGTAGCAGAGATACTGTAGGAAATTACTGGACCCTTCCCAGCAGGGAAGGATGGGTAGGTGGTTCATCTTTGTGGTTGTTGCGATTTGAATGTGAAATGTCTCCCACGGGCTTATGTGTTGAACATAAGGTCTCAACTGATGGTTGTTTCAAGAGGTTGTGGGGACTTTAGGAGGTGGGGGTAGTTAGAGGAAGTAGGTAACTGGGGTGTGTATACTTGGGGATTATGTTGTCCTTGGTGACTTCCCGATGTTCTATCTGCTATGAGAACATTTCTTCCAACCACACATTCTGGCCATTACCTCACCAAATGCTTACAACCAATCAACTGTGGACTGAATAGTCTGAGACCATGAGCCAAATAAGTCCTTCCTTTTACGGTTCTCTGTCAGGTACTGTGCTCACACCAACACAAAATTCTAATACAATCGTCTACTTCAGCGCCTTTCTCTTGAGAAATACTTTTGAGTTCAGGGTACATGGACAGGGCAGGCTGAGCTCTCTAGTAGGGGTGAAAAGGATGGCCACTCTGACCTAGTTATAAAATGAAAACAAAAACTTCCTTCAAGCAAGTGACTCCCACAGCATGCTTTTGACGGTCAGGAAGGGTGGGAACACAGAAAAGGTCAGGAACACCACATGCTCCTCACCGCTTCCTCCTAGGTTCCTTCTCTCCTTCCTCCCTCCTCAAGATTATTAAATTTATTTACTGAGCTCCATCTCTAGGCTTCATGTTTTCAAATGAATTCAGAAGAATTATACAAACTTATGGATATCAATGTGAAGTTTCCATATACATATGTCTTATGCAATGATCAAATCAGAGTAAGTAACATATCTGTAACCTCAAACATTTATCCTTTCTTTGTTTGCTTTCTTTCTTTTCACCTCCTTTTGAGACAGGATTTCATGTATCTTAGACTCGCCTTGAACTTGATACATATCAAAGATGACCTTGAACTTTTGACTCATCGGTTTCTACCTCCTGAAAAGGAGGTGACATGGCTGTGTCACTGTGCTTTATACATGCTGGGGATCAAAGCCAGGACTTTATGCATTCTGAGAAAACACTCTACCAACTGAGCTGTATCCTCAGCCCTACAATGCATTATTTTTTTTAATTAAATTTTTTTCATGCAATGTGTTTTGATCATGTTTTCCTCCTCCAAATTCTCCCAGGTCGTCCACACCTCCCTACCTACCCAACTTAATGATCTCTCTATCTCTGTCTGTCTCTGTCTGTCTCTGTCTCTCTCTCTCTCACACAAAAACAAAACCAACACACACACACAAAGAAACCAAGAAACTAAAAAACACAAAAGTGAAAGTCAAAATAAGCAAAAGACCAATAAAATAAAATGCCCAAACAAAGCAAAGCAAAAATGAACCAAAAAGTACACAAAAATACCACTGAGTTCATTTTGTGTTAGCCAACTACTCATGCTTATGGGGCCTTCCCTGGAGTGTGCTTGATGTGCCCAATGAGTCTCTGTTGGAGATAACTGATTTTCCCTTTCACAGTTGGTATCAACTGCAGATAGCTTTTTGGTTAGGGGTGGGATTCCATGTCTGCTTCCTCTTCTCAATATATCATTAATGAGAGTCACCGTACTGAGCAATAGAATACCATAACTCATTCCTACTTTCTAATTAACCAGTTCAGCCAACAGTCCTTTTTTTCCTAAGTCAGCCAGCTTCAGATAACGTTGCTTGTGAACAAGATTGTTGGCTGTTCTGTGCAGTCTTTCAGGGTACGTATGGAGTTAGGATTTTCACCAGAATTAGTTCTGTGAGTAAGATGCACAGGGAAGATCTTGCTAGGCTGGGGCCTATAGCTAGTCAGAGTGCATTGAAATCCTGTCAGACATGGTGGTATAAAAAGTAGGGGGCACTTACTCATTGCGATTTGTCAGGACACTAGTGTGCCTATTTAGAAAGCTGGCCTGATACTCCTGAGCTAATGGGGTTGGATGTCAGGAGACAGCACTGAAGCTGCTTCTCAGCAAGCTTCACCTACCACCCTGTGAGCTCCTGTCCTTAGTTGGGGTATGTTTTGTGCTGAGCAGACCTTTAGCTCTTTTGAAAGTAAGTTTGTTCAGTGGCTGGAGATGTATGACATGCTCCATCCCTCGGGGAATAGAACTGCTGAACCAGAAGTATTCAGCCCACAAGCAACCCATGTTTGCTTGGGTCAGCCAGAGTCTGGAGGTGCCTCGGATGACCAATCTGTCTTGGAGTAAGAGTGAATAATTTACCTTTGGCCCAAAGCGAGGCCAGGAAAATGCATTTCCTCATGGATGTGCTTGCTGAGTAAGCCGCTGACCTGCACTGGCTGTGTCATAGCCCCAGATGAGTGTGTGCAATAGGCATTTCTGTGTGGGAAGCATCCCGGGTAAAGGCCACAGCAGATGTTCCTGATGGCCATTTTCTGAGGAGCTTGAAGACAACATGTTAATAATCCTGTGAGACAGGTGCAAAGGGACAGTTTTGACATTGGGGCCACCCTTCTATATCTGACAGCCTGGTCCTTGGTAACAGAGGCTCTCTGGGAGATGCTTGCAGAAGTCAATATGTACCATATCAGCTAAGCATGTTAGCTCATGCCTATATTCCCAGAGGCTGGGGCCAGCCTTGGTTATACAAAAAGTTCCAGGCTAGCCTTAGCTACAGAGTGAGACATTATCTCAATATCCCACCTCTACACCTGAAAATAGACGAACTCAACATATTGCATCTTCTGAGGTCTGCATGTCCTTTGGCTGACACTGTGACAGAGATGATAACAATGGCCCATAGTGTCCACCTTCTGCAGTCCCTTCACTGTTGATGCCCCTACCAGTCTCATCAAGAGGTGGAGCCTGATTCTCTGTTCCTTGAATCTGGGCAGGCTGTGAATTGCTGTGATAAGCAGAATAGGAAGGAGAGTAGTTCAAATCCTACGGCTTCAAGAGCCTCTGAAACCTCCATTCCACTTCCTCATGGCCTGAGACCTCTAGGGTAGGTGAAAGTCTGAGTAGACCGCAGAGGGCCTGAGGCTTCCCAGACAACAGACAGTATTGGTCAGCAACTAGTCATTAGGTTAAGGCTGTCCTAAACCAGCCAGCTCAACCCAGCCATCAGATGAGCTCAGAGAAGTAGGAGAGAATTTCCTAGGCAGCCCACAACACTGTAGGAAATAGCACATGGTTGTTGAAAGTCACAAACTATTAGGTTGCTTTGTTACGAAGCAAATCAATCCTGAAATGGACACATTTGGCTCTCTTTTTAGAGAGAATTGTACTGGTCAGTTTTCCATCATTAGATCCAATACCTGAGATGATCAACTTATGAAGAGAAAAGGTTCGTCGAGTAGGCCCATTGTTTCTAGGCCCTGGTGGGTATACTGGATGGCAATGATGGGGAGAGAGGGCATAGGTAGAGCAAACTTCTTGCTTCGTGGCCAAAAAAACAAAAAAACAGAAAGAAAGGGCTAGGGTCCCACTATCTCCTTCAAAATCATGCTCACAATGGCATAAAGACCAGTCTACTCAGTCCCATCGCCCTCCCACCCAGACATCCTTAACCTCTACCAAAAATGATGTCTTTCCAGGTGTCCATTCTCCTCTTCTACCTTTCTGCCCTCACCTACCCCTTAATCCAGACATCTTACCAAGCCCGGGTGATTACTAGTAAGTAGAGCCAGAAGCTGAGTATTAGCTCAGTAACACCAGAGGCAGCCCCAGAACAATGGATGTGTTTATTGGGAAGTGGTCAAAGCCACTTAGCTTCCAGTGTAGGAAACAGCCTGACAGCTTCTGCCCTACTATCTATTCTAGAAATAAATCGTGTCACCATAGACCCTTGGTAGACTCGGCAGCAGCCCGAGTTGACCTGATGTATCAGCACTTTATGTGACTTTTCGGAGTAAAAATGAGAACGCCCCTTCCTTGAGTCTGTGGGTAAAGGTGCTGCCTTCCTGTCATTAACCAGCTTCTGGATTTTTGTCACGTTTGTCAGTGTTTCTGAAAGGTCACATACAACAGAAGGCATTCAGATAACACTGGATATCTGTCTTAGTCAGTGTTCTCTTTCTATGAAAAGGCACCATGGCCAAGGCAACTCTTCAAAGAAAACATTTAATTGGGGGCTTGCTTAAAGTTTCAGAGGGTGAGTCTGTTATCATCATGGCAGGAGCATGGCACTGAAGCAGTGTCTGAGAGGTACATCTTGATCTGCAGGCAGTAGGCAGAGAGAGACAGTGGGTCTGGTGTGGTCTTTTTGAAACTGCAAAGCTAGCAATACACTTCTTCCAACAAGGCCACACCTCCTAATTCTTCTAATTGGTCTCAAATAGTGTCATTCTCTGGTGACTAAGCATTCAAATGTATGAGCCTCTGGGGGGGGGGTCATTCTTATTCAGACCACCACAGTATCATTCCTCATTTTCTAGGATTAAGGGTTACAAATGAAAACCCTGCAGGTGTCCTTGGTGCATGGTCACACTCTCTCATTCTTTTAGTTATTCATTCACTTGTTAACTTGTTCACTGTTACTCATTCACTCACTTGTTTACTTACTCACACGCTTGTTCATTCACTCACTCACTGAACTTAGTGCCAGATATGCGGGTTTTTTAATTTTTTTTTTTTTATTTAAGTTGCAGCAAAGTGTAGGAGTCTAACCCGAACCGGAACTCTTGTATTCGAGTGGTTAAAGCAGACAACGTGTGTGTGTGTGTGTGTGTGTGTGTGTGTGTGTGTGTGTGTGTGTGTGTGTGTACATGCAGAAGTGGGTGAAGAAGGTTGGGACACACTTGTGCATGGAGAGCAACAGAAGAGCTAGAACCCAGGACCCTGCCTGGCTCATTTGTAAGTAAATGAATCAAAAGGAATAAATGATTAGGAAGTATGAGAGTGAAACCTGGTTTTAGGTCATCAGGGGAAGGCCCCTCAGAGAGCAGATATGTACACCAAATCCTAAAATAAGAGGAAGAAAAAACATTGTTAGGCAAAGGGAACAACTAGGGCAAAGGTTTTGAAATGGGCAAGGTTTGGGAGTGCTCAAACCTGGCAAAAAAGATGACCTCAATGGAGGGTGCTCCATGTTGATGTGAGAAAATGGCTGGAGACAAGGAGCCTGTGAAGATAGATCATGCCTGGCTTCATATAGCAAGAGACCAAAAGAAATGTTCTTATCCAAGAGGAGGTCAGTGGGAACTTTAGGCACAACAGTGATATTATCAACACATAAAGGGTATCTTCTTGTGGTTCTGTGGGAAAGGGGCTAGAGAGAATCAGAGAGACTGGGAGGTGTAAGAGAGGGGGCACAATTTGGAGCTTTTGAAGTGGTTGGTTTGGAAAAGAGATCACAGTGGCTGGGGGATATAATGGGACCAAAGAAAGGAAAAGATAGACTACAGGCGAGGTGCATTTTAGAGACTGTATTCAAGGGTTGCTGATGAGGTTGAGGGAAAGGAAGAGACAAGGTGTCTGTCTGATGCCTGGAACTACTGGAGAGAAGCAGGCACACATGAATCCTTTCAGTGTGTGATGCCTACAAGGCACCCATATGTGCATCCTGTGGTCACTGGAAAATCAATAGTAGCCCTCAGGGAGCCAATTGTATGGGGTTACCATGGAGGATTGTTGTGGTCAATAGTGTTATTCAGATTTTAGAGAGCAGAGGAACTTATTCACAGTAAGAATTCTAAGACTCTAGAGAGATAGGTCACATGGTGAACTGCTTGCCTTTACAAGCCTCAGAACCTGAGTTTAATCTCCAGAATTCATGTGAAAAGCCAGGCATGGTGGAATACATTTGTAATTCCTGTGCTGGGGAGGAGGAGATAGATTCCTGGAGCTCAATGGCCAGCTAGCCTAACCTATGTAACAAGCTCCAGTTTCTAAGGAGCATCTCATCTAAGTCACGTGGGGTTCCTTTTAATGTTCTCAGAACACCAGGGATGGCGATGAGGCATTTCTAGTTTTCCAAGATAACAGCTCTCATGTAAGGCTCAGTATCACCATTGTGTTATTAAGAAAGACCATGTGGGAATGCACTGATCTGCCCCCACAAAGAACAAGGCTCACTTTAAGGATGTGTTGGTAGTGGAGCCAGCCGTCCCTGTATGTGGCACCTGCAGGAGTCAGTCCCCTATCGCTGCAGGCATTAAACACAGATGGGCTAATAGCATGAAGGACTCTAATGTAAAGACTGGCCAGTGTGGAGCTCTTGCCTCTTGAAGTCTCTGAGTTGATCTGGAGTGTATAAGGGATTGATGCAGTTAAGTGAGAGAGACCTGGATGCCTTTCACTCATCTTTCTTGTCAGCTCTTGGGAAATCCATGTTGTTGTGAGGGTGGTGTTGGATACGTGATTCAAAGTTTCTTTCATTTTTTCGAAGGATGCATATCTGCAAAACAAGTGTCAGAGAATTCCTCACAAAACCAAGGCTTCTTGTCATTTTTTAAAACTTTCACACTGTGGCCCAGCTTTCAGAACAGGAAGCTTGGTGGTACTTGAAGCCCATGATTGATTCATCCACCTAAGTCACACAGCCTAGGATGTAGCACTTCTGACCCAAAGTGCAGCCAGCACAGGAGTTTTTTGTCTTCATCTCTGTTAGGACTTCCATGGCTCTTCTGTGAGAGAGTCGCAGCATAGTGTTGGCACCAGGGTATCAGTAAAACTGTTTTGCAGATGACCATCCTCCTGGCCTTAGGCATTCATGGCCATCACACAGAGAATATAATAGTTAAGCAATTAACTCCGTGAAGATTTGTTAGGAAATTTCAGATTTTCATGCATTTCACCTTTTTGGCATTTTATGACTTAATGGTGGCAAATTTTCATGGACTCGTGAAAAGCTCTGGCTTCAGACCTCTGAGTTGGATGTGCAGTGCTGAGTATACTGCTCCAGGGGAAGCACAAACTTAGCTGGAGGGGTGAAAACTACTTTTAATCACACATAGTCCATAGTCCATAGAAACAGGCAGGCCCTGGAGGTCCTTGCTGCTGGAATCAGTAGCTGTGAGTGAGAAGTACAGAGTTCTGGGGAGAGGGGTGATGATAAATGTTCTCGTTGTGTGTGTGTGTGGTGTGTGTGTGTGTGTGTGTGTGTGTGTGTGTGTGTGTGTGTGCTTCCAGGCCCCAGACTTTGCAAGTATGAGGCTTATCTAATGTCAGTTAGGGTGTGTTCCTGTAATGGTTTATGTCGGTTGGCAATTTGGCAGCTTCCAGAATCACCTTGGAGACAGGTATGTGGGGATTTCTATGAGGGAGATTGTAGACTGGTTAATTGAGGTAGGAAGACCAACCCTAAATGTGGGTAGCACCATCCCATGGACTGGGCTCCTGGACTTCATGGAAAGGGGTGAACCTACTTCTAATCACACATAGTCCATGGAGACAATCAGGGCTTGGAGGTCCTTGTTGCTGGAATCAGTAGCTGTGATTTGGCAAATAGTTTCAGTCTGCCTAGTGTCTAGTGTCTTGTGGAGTGTGTGTGTGTGTGTGTGTGTGTGTGTGTGTGTGTGTGTGTGTTGTGCATGACAACTTCTAAATAAGACTTGCTCAATGAGACAAATAAAACTCTTCTCAGTTCAGCTGTCCTCTACACATCAGAGCCTCTGTCCATTGTATCAGATGTCCACTGCTGGGCTCAGGAAGAGTAGGAGGAGCCAAGGAGCAGGAAAGGCAGGCTGTGTGGCCCTTCTTTCTCTAGCTTAGCACTTGTCCCTTAGTGGCTTCACTTGCCTCACCAGCTCTGGCATCAAGGGCCACAGTGACACAGGGCAGCCCTGCCCCGTCCACTCCCAGGGGTTGCCTGTTCTAGGATCTTGTGTCATCCTAGATCTGTTCCCTCATGTCTGAATATTTCCCCTTCTAGATGAAACGCACCGTGTAGAAAACATTTTGCCTGTGCCTTGGTGATACTGTAAGAAAGAACTTTGGAACTCTACCAAAGTGGAACAGGTGCCTCGGAGTTTCTTGCAGGAGAAAAGCCCGAGATGATCCAGATGATGAGTCAGTTTTTTTGAAAGGCAGATGGCAAATCAGACTTGGAGGAGTTTGCCTGTCATAGGAAGGGGATTGAGGGAGCAAGCTTGCTGCAGCATGATATTATTGTATATTTTAAAAATCTAAAGGTTACAAGTTACAAGTAGGTTACAGCGATCCTAGGATTCCAAGATGGCAACAGCAGATGTGAGCTGAGCGTGGAACCCTCCTGAGCACAAAGAAGGAAAGTGGCCTCTTGCTTTTCCTTTTATGTCACTAGAGACCAGGGAGAGTGAACACATCCATATGGTTCTGGCCACTGGCACCATCCAGGCCTTCGGCTTATTTCAAGAAGCAGTTCTTTTTTTAAATTTTTTTTTTCATTTGACAAACCAAACACAGTTCCCCCTCCCTCCCCTCCTCCTACTCTTCCCCCCTCCCCCTCCCATCCCTCCCCCTTCCAACTCTCACCCCCACCTTGGCTTCTTGGGTAGAGAGTGGGACTTTTTGTCTACTTTCCCTTCTTAGTGCTGGGGGATTTTGTCTGGTCAAACAGCAATTTTTTTTATTAAATTTTTGGGAGATTATGTCTGGTCAAACAGCAATTTTTTATTAATTTTTTTTATTTTACATACCAACCACAGTTTCCCCTCCCTCCTCTCCTCCCATTCCCTCCCCCCCATCTCCTTTCTACCCCCCCCCCCATCCACTTCTAAGAAAGGGTAAGACCTCCCATGGGAATCCACAAAGCGCGGCATATCAAGTTGAGGCAGGACCAAGCCTCCTCCTCCTTTGCCTCCCCATCAAGGCTGAGTGAGGTATCCCACCATAGGGAACAGGCTCCAAAAAGCCAGTTCATGGACCAGGGATAAACCCTGGTCCCACTGTCAAGGGCCCCACAAACAGACAAAGCCATGCAACTGTCACCCACATTCAGAAGCCTAGTTCAGTCCCCTGCAAGTTCCCCAGCCATCAGTCTAGATCCCATGAGCTCTCGCTTGCTTGGATCGGCTGTCTCTGCGGGTTACCCATCATGATCTTGATCCTACTCTGCTCCCACTACCCCCACTTATACAGTCCTTCCTCCTTCTCTTTGACTGAACTCTAGATGCTCAGCCCCCTGCCTAGCTGTGGATCTCTGCATCTGAAGAAGTAGTTCTTGATGGTGGGTTTTGAGGTCATCACTGTGGTTGTGAGAAAGAGCTATACTGAGTCTCTTCCACATGTCTCCTTATAAAGGATGGGCTGGCAGGACCCCAGGATCTATATATTATCAAGACTCACTGCTATGACTAAGGAAGTTACATGTTTAAGTGTTTTAAAGCATCATGTATAATTAAAGTATAATTTTGATATTGTTTGAATGAGAAGCACTTGGTATGCAAAAGACAAGTCTCTTGTCATGAAAACCTGTCTGAAGAAGCAAAAACTTTGAAAAAATGATCTGGTAGATTTTTTTTTTTTTTTTACAAAAAATTAATTATTTTTATTTCTTGTATATGTTTTGTGTGCATGTGCACTGTGTGGATATCTGGTGCCTGAGGAGGCCAGAAGAGGGTGTCAGATCCCCTGGAGCTAGAGTTACAAGCAATTGTGACCTCTATGTGGGTGCTGAGAACTTAATTTGGATTCTTTCCAAGAGCAGCTAGTACTCTTAACTGCTCAGCCACATTTCCACCTCCTGAGAGATATTTTTTGATTCAGAGAAATGTAATTGACAGTTCCTCTCAAAAAATATAAAACACCTTTCCCATCTTGAAAATTGTCACTAGGTATCTACCTGTCATTAGCGAGTAGAGCATCTGGCGGCAGCCTGAGTGACTTCCACAGAGTGAGCAGAGAGGCACCCTGGGGAAGCTCACTCCTGCTCATGAAGCACACAGATACCTATGTACATGTTCACATGAGCACACGTACACACTGTCAGCTCAGGGCACAGCGAAGGCCCACGAATGGGACTGGCAGGAGCTGCTGGAACCTTTAAGGAGTGGGACCTGGGAAAAGAGAGAAGGATCCACAGTGATGAGTGCATACTGCTCTTCCAGAGGACTTGAGTTCAGTTCCCATCACCCCTAACTGAGTGACTCTTAACTGCCTGTAACTCTAGCTCCAGAGGGATCTGATGCCTTTGGCTTCCAAAGGCCCCTGCACTCATGAGCACATACCCAGCCCCCAAGCAAACCAATAATCAAAATAAAACCAATCTTAAAAAAGAAGTGGGACCTGATGGAAGGAAGTGATATTGAGGGACATGCCAACCCCATTTCTCTCTTTCTGTCTTCTAGCTGCCATGATGCAAATGACTTACTCCATGACATATTCCCTGCCACGATATCCTGCTGCACTAGGGCCTAAAAGCAATGGAGCCAGCCAACCATACGCTGGACCCTCCAATGGTGAACCAATATAAATCATTTAAAGTCATTTGTCTCAGTACTTTTGTCAATGCTGACCAGCACACATGCTGATGTGTATGTTTGTGGAAATATATGCACACACACATGCTCACTTATGCTTATCAGAACCTGATGTCTAGCACTGAAACTCATTATAATTTCAAGTGGTCCACAGAGGTACTACTCTCTACCTGCCCATGCCATTCATATCTGCCCAGCTCTTAAGTGAAATCTCTTGTACTATGTCTAAACACCCTTCACCTCAGGGAGTCACCAACAGGGTTTCACTACACATTATTAATATAGTTTTCCACCATGACTCCCAAAAGTTACCTGCTCATGAAGGAAGAAATCATTATTTCCCCAGAGCCTGGCCGACCTCTGGGTACTGTCACCACCACACTGTTCTACTGCCAAGAATGCTCAGCTATGTGTTTGCAGGCCTGACATCTGGATCCTTCCTACACAGTTCAGGGATCCACCCCTTCCTCACTTCACTCCAGGAACCCAGCCCTTTGTGCCTGTGTGCATGACGCAATGCCTCCTGGCTGGGGCAAGCTGAGACCTCGGTCTGAACATGGCCCACCTGCCCTCTGAGGCACCTTGGCTCTGACAACTCTCTTTGCTTCCAGGATCCACATTCTTGGAAGATTGCCCTTCCCTCCATTGCCAGGACTACCCAGTGTCCCTGCCCACCACACCCAACACCTGCCCTAATCACCTACCCCTAGACACTTCCCATGTGATTCTCTAAGAGAGGTGGGGGCTGTGGGAGTCATGCCACGAGACTGAGTGATTTTGTGCCGTGGGAATGGCCACACTATGGGTATGGCCACATCCAAGAATGTAGGGACACTTCTAGCCAGTTCCATGACAACTTTAGCCAGAGACCCAGTTTCACCTGATTAAAAGCCATAACTGGAGCATAGAGTTGCCAGGGAGCTGAATGTGGACACTCAGCTTTGGGGAAGGTGCTTGGGGGAGAAGAAACTCAACTTTTCTCTGGAGATAGGTCTCCTGGCCTTGTCATCGTGTCCTGTGAAAGGAGAAAGGCCCACACTGAGGGCCTGCCCAGACTTGCCCCTCTGCCATCCCTTTTTGGTCCTGCCTCCAGTATCCGAGATTGCCTGTTGTTTCCTCTGGCTAAACCCACATGGCTACTCTCTTTTGTCTGGCAAGGCCAGAGCCAAGGAGGGTTGGAGATATAGCACATTTACCAGAGCAGAAGTTGTTGACACATCACTTATGCCTGCCGTCTCCGTCTGTACACATGAGTAACTTGTCCGAACGTGTTAAGTTCCCTGGATGCCAGCAGAGACCAGATTTTCTCTCCTACCTCTCATCGCCTCTGCTGCCTCTGGCAAGTCTCCTGTCACTGCGTGGGAAAGCTGCTTTCAGAATCTCTTTGGGAGAGAACTTTATTTGCTGAGGAAGTGCTTGAGAGCAAAGCTGCATCTACCCTCTGACCCTCTCCTCTTCTGATGGTCCAAGGACTCCTGAACAAGAAGTCCTTGTTAGAAGGGCCACTGAGAGGAACTGAGGAGATGGTGGAAGCTGCTATGACCATAGGATACCAGCACTTAGGCCCCAAACTTTCCAGAGGTCTCTGAAAGTACTTCCACAGACCCAGGGAACGGTCCGTGAGCTCACAAAGGGCTATCCAATGTTCTCAGTATCTGAAGTATCCACAGGCATCAGGGAGAAGCAAATTAACATAGAAGTGAACATTGCTGCACACTCACTGGGATGACAGCGCTGAATAGTATGAACAGACCACAGAGAGTGTTGATAAGAATATGGGGTCCCTGGAGCTCCTGTACCTTGCTGGAGGGAAGGTGAGCTGCGACCATCACCTTTGAAAACTCGAGCGCTAAGTGTCTTTTATCACTGTGCAACTCTATCCTGAGATGTTTATTTGAGAAAAATGAAAAGGTATGTCTGTGAAAAGATGACACATAGTGGTTCCTGACAGATTTACTCACAATAGTTCTAAGCTGGACATAGCCTTCTTGTTCAACAGTAGGAAAATGGGTAAAGGGTTATGACATACTAATCCTGCCTTATTCATAGTTTTCTTTTTAGGTACCTGCTTCAAATATAGCTAGAAAATACTAAATAGAAAATTCTGGAAGCATATAGCTCATAATTGTTAAAGTGTCCATCATTCTGAGAAGTGTGATAGAATTTTATGTCGGCCCACTGGGGATGTGAATCATCCTTCTGTCCAGCATACTATATGTTGCCAGGGTTGACCTTGTCTGCTGAAAACACCACGTTGTGTATTAGGCACATAGAAGCATCCTAGTTATGAGAGCCACTGTGTGGCTTCACAGCACTATGTCAAGCAACTCGAATTTTGCCTTAGTGTTCTGAGTGAGCAGAGAGGCAGTAACCCTTATTGGCTGCTGTGGGCATTTTTGCTGTGCCTGGTTGGTGCCCCAACATGGTTACAAGTGTGTGCTGATATAGCCCGAGAAGTTAGAAGTTTGAGGGACATGAGCAAGTCAGCTATAGCCGAATAGGTATAGAAAACAGGTCCCTTCACAGCTTGGATCATCAGGAAGGCCACCTGGAGGAAAGGTGTTTACACTGAGCTAAGAAGATCAGTGGGAGTCAGTAGGAAATGAGGGGTGGGCAGGTCCCCCAGATGGAAGAGCAGAGCCTCTTCCACAGAGGAGAGTGAGAGTAGAAGGAATCCTGGGCTCTGGGGTGGCCAGAGAATTAAAGAAGAATTAAAGAGCCATTCCCAGGCCGTCAAGAGCTCTTAGAACCCTGAAGCTCCCCTGATCTTCAGAAAAATCAGGAAGTGTCTCTCAGCTGGGTGAGCAACAGTCCAGTATTGTGGCTTTACAAATGGCTTCCTTCTGCAATCAACCATGATACCTCTTTTTTCAGTAATGTCTTTTATCAAAGTGAGGGAGGGAATTACAAGGCAGTTCTAAGGGTGGCCTTAGCCCTGCTCAGTTTCCCTAGCCTTTCTCTCCTGCTCCCAGGAAAAACAGAATAGCATGCTGGGAGACAACATTTGAGAAAAATGAAAAGGTATGTCTGTGAAAAGATGACACATAGTGGTTCCTGACAGATTTACTCACAATAGTTCTAAGAGATTGGGAGGGACAGTCAGAATAGCCTGGGATTTGTTCCCCCTTTAAGAAGTGCACCCTTCAGAATGTTAGCCCAGGCGACCATGTGTTCTTGGGACATGAAAACCTGGTGGTCTGCTCTCTGGGGTCCCACACTTATAGTGCAAATAAAGCGCAGTCCACAGAGACCTCATCCACCTGAAAGTTTCCTGATCCTTGGGTGACAAACTCACCATGGACCCTGAACTGTCCATCCATGAACAATTCTCTTGCTTTGTGTGACCTGCTGAGTCTGCACCACGTCCGCTCTGGTTGAGAGAGGAAATATAGAAAGACAGAGGAGGCCTAAAGGGAAGGGATAGGACTCCCCCTTGATTTTCTGCCCCGCTAGGGCTGGCTCTGTCACCTGCAAATAACTGGTGCTTGGCTTAAGTGCTTAGGACATAGTCCTGTTATGCATGGATAATTCCAGGTGTGCTGGGATTTTTTTTTTTATTGCTAAGAATGGGATAATGGAGGCTGGACCAGTACCTCTTGCTCATTTGTCTGTGAATGTCCTAGACATCCAAGATGCCACGTATTCTGTGCTGGGGTTGGCAAAAACCTTAGAGTGGACAGGGCATCTAATTCACTTCAATATTTATTTCATGAATGGTATTTTTTCCCTCACATTCCATGTCTTTTACTCCATTGTATCAGGTGAATTTGTGGTGGACTTGTGACCCACATTCTTTCTAGCTTGAGTTTCTGGAGGGGTTCCTCCTATGGAGGAGACAAGAAGTGATGGTGGACAGGAAGAGAACAACAACTGTTCCTGCCTCACTGAGAAGGGGCTTGTTGTGCAGAAAATGGGTCTTGTTGCTGTTAAAGGTGTGAGATGTGGGATTTGCCCTCAGGATGGCCCAGGGCAGTCCAGCTCTACCTCTAACATGCCAGCGATCAGCACAAGACTATTTAGGGCACAACCTCTTTGGGTCATACAAAGGCTTGCCACCCCAATGCGTTTGTACCTTGTTAAATGTTGTATCCTAGGCATTGGTTCACTCTTATTCTGACCCTGACAGTTGTTGTTACTAGCACCTCAATCACTCCCTAAACATTTCTCAGTTTGGAAAAAAAATAATGCGGCATCCTTACTCAGAGAGCAATGTTGATTTGACAACTCTAGAGATACCAATTCCAGGAACCTGCATCCTGGGATGGAGGAAAACGGCCAAGCCTCACTCTGGAGAGAGCTGTGAGGGCTGTACTGTTCTGATCCTGTGGAGTCTGTATTGTGAGAAAGCCACGTCATGATGCTGCTGAGACCCTCCACCATTTCCTGGGAGCCAGTATGGACCTTCTGAACTCTCTTGTAATCACAAGTTAGTAGGTGAACCCTAGTTAAAAAAATATCCCATGGCAGAAAGATCCCGTGCCAAGCTGGTGCTCTGGGTCCTGAGTCTAGAATCACTCTGAATGGCTCTCCACTGGAGCAACCTGGAAGGATGCTGGGCTTCTTGGCCAGGGCCTGGCTAAGGGGCCTGAGGACCTTCCCATCAAGACATAGATCTGTGTTCTTCCTGGTCATGTCCTAAGGAAATGTTCTGAAGTAATGAGAGCCATTTGTATTAGTTTTTGGTTTCCTTTTCAAGTCATATGCTCGTGGTCCATAAAATGGTTCTTTTGCTTTCCTAACTGTTTGGCACAGAGGTTCTACACTGTCACTCAAATCCTAAGGACTGAATTAGATATTAAAAGAGGGATGAGGAAGGAGGGTGTCCCCTGGTAGGGTAGCTTCTTATGGAGACAAATGTGGGCAGGGGAAAGAGGGACATTTAGGCCTACCAGGCAGGGGCTTGGAATGAGGCTTCAAACCTTGCATTAGGTATCCCCGAGTCGGAGCGTGGGCATCAGGCTCCAGGCTGCTTTGTCTCAACACTCATCTCTTCCTCTCTCCCACATTCCCTGGATGCTGGCCCAGGAACAGTCTTGCTTTTTGGTTAAATCTCAGCTGATTCCATCTGTGGTTTGGGAACAAGTTCCACAGAAGAGAAATGTGCTGAAGATGCAGTAACAGACCATGACAAGTGCCTTCCTCCCGTCATTCAGAAGACAGGAGGTCAAGTGGCTGGTGAAACTCAGTAGTGTGCTTCCAGAGGCCCTGATTGGAGGCCAGGCAACAGTGGCTTTCATGTTAGTACTGGCCCGACTCAGGAACAGATGGCTTCCTCAGAGAAACAATAGTCTGCAGTGGGGTTCCGAAAGCCTGGCGGCCTTTTGCCAAGGACTTTCTGGAACCGGATGACCTCCTGTACTCTTGAGGTCTTGAGTTGCTGGCCCTCCCTTTCCAGTCCATTGCTCCCCTCTTCCATCCCATGCAGGTTCCTGGCAACACTCCTGTCATCCAGCAGGAGCGGGATGAACAGCAACCTCTCTGCCCTCTGTTTGTGTGAAAGTGGAGGGTTAGTATGGGGAAGAACCTCTGGCATTTGGGATGCCCGGTCTCATAGGATGGATGTACCTGTAGGGCGAGAACAGGATGAACTGAGAAGAGGCCCAGGAAAAGCTCCTGCCAATTCCTTCCATGTATTCAAACTTGGTTCTAGAACTTCACTGAGCCGCCACTGTTATTCAACAGTTCTGTTCCTTCATTTAAGAAAAAAAAAAAAAAAACAACAACAACAACAAAAAAACTGGGTTGACCCAAACAATTCAACTTCAAAACATGACACTCAGATGATGCCGTACTCATCACTCACCCACCATCAAACCTGGCAATGGGCAGATCAGTTTCCTAAATATTAGTCCTTAAATCCATTTTTTTTTGGTTTTGTTTGTCTTTTTGAAACAGGGTTTCTCTTTGTAGCTTTAGCAAGCCTGAAACGTGCTCAGAAGATCAAGCTGACCTAGAACTCACAGAGATCTGCCTGCCTCTACCTCTCAAGTGCTGAGATCAAAGGTGAACCAACAAACAACAACAACAACAAAAATAGTCCCAAGATCTGGAGTCTAACTCCACCCCACTTTTTCTAACAACTGTAACCCACTCATTGAAACATCGTTGCGTTTGACAATTCAGTTATCAGGGCAATGTACTTTTGAACTACAAAAGGCGATTCAAACAAACCTTACACTAATTTTCAACAGGGTGTTTCCTGTTCACTAGAAGTGAATTCACTGAGATTTCTGGACTATGGGTAACTGGAGTTTTACATGGTAAGTGGTACACTCACCCTCTCAGGCACATTGTATAACTCCAGCTGGTTCACAAACCATCAGAAAGTAAGCACTTTTGGCTTTGCAGCCAGATGGTATCTGTCACATCTGCTCAGCACATCCTGAGTGAAGGTGCTGGTGTGTGTGTGTGTGTGTGTGTGTGTGTGTGTGTGTGTGTGTGTGTGTGTAGCTGGATTCCAGAAAGGCTTTTCTTTCATTGCTACTATTAGAGAGACATACCATGTGAGCCACATTTAACTTTAAACATTTTAGGGCTGGAGAGATGGCTCAGAATTTAAGAGCACTGCCTGTTCTTCCAGAGGACCCAAGTTCAATTCCCAGCAACCACATAGTGGCTTACAACCATCTATAATGATATCTGATGCCTTCTTCTGGCATGCAGGCATGCATGCAGATAGAACACTGCATATATAATAAATAAATAAATCTTTAAAAAAACTTTAAGAATTTTAGCAGCAACATTCAAACAAAAAATTAAGACTGACATAGTGACTCATGCTTGTAATCCCAACATTTGGAAAGCCAAAGCTAGACTGGGATACAGTGTGAGACAATCTCAAAAAACTCAAATCAAACAAATCAAAGTGTCACAACTAAATTACTTTTAACAGTACATTTTTTCACTGACTTAATATATATAAAATAATATTATTTCAACAAGTAGCCAATAAAGGAGACATCTGCTTTCTTTTTTCATGTCTCCCAAATCCAGTGTCTTTCTTATACATTTCAAGCATGCTTGTCTGGACAGAAGACTCTCAAGAATGTATTTTACAAGCTATGCTAAATTTTTCCTTTCTGCTTTAGTAATTCTCTAACTAGCTTTGTTTCTTCCAGATTTGGAGAATTTGTTTAGTTTTTCATGTGAAGGTGTGGGACAGCACTGGATGTATGTATGTATGCCTGGATAGCATGTATAGATATGTTTGCGGGTGGTGGTGGTGGTGGTATATTTAGCATTGTCATCCTCTACAGTAGGCAAGATGATGAGGACATGATCTCTGTCCATAGGCAGAAAAGGACAGAGGCACAACCATGATATAATGTTGGGCTCAGTGCCTGTAGGGAGGGATAGGAAAGGTACCATGAGATCTCAGAGGAAATGGAATGAGAGTTGTGGGAGGTCAGAAAAATGGTAGACTCCTATAGTGCAGTTAAGAAACATTGGTGGCCATTCTCAGGGTGAAGGTGGCATTGAACATCTAGGGAAACACAGCTTTATGTAAGACCTAGAGTGGAGTCTTAGAAAGGAGGTTCATGAACACAGTAATTGTGAGAGAGGCATCTGGTAGCTATTGCTGAGGTTGCATGCTAGGTCCTTTCTCTTGGGGACTCCTATGGACTGACAAACCCCATCAAGGAGAAGGGGAAGGAGGGATCAGAGGAGGATGTAGGTTTGGGGCAAGGGGCATAGCAGCAGGTAAGACTGGAAGGCACAGGAGTGGAGGTAACTGGGGAGAGAGTGGAGGAAGAAAGCCATGCTGGGACTTCCTTCTCTGTAAGCAGGAACAGAGTTATGTGCTGTTAGTCTCTGAGGTCAGTTTGGGGCTTAAGAAAATGGAGCACAGCCAATGGAATCTTCGAGGTGGAAGGCTTTCCTAGCAAGAGGGAGTGCCTTGGAGAGGTTAGAAAGTGTTAAACTAAAGTGTTAAACACTAAGGAGTGTTAAACTGCTTAGTGACCCAGTTTGCACAGAGATTTGACTTTTTCTAAGACACATGTCTTGTCCTCAACAGTTCCATTCCTCTAGGTTAGTCTATGTTTTTGGCTTCAATAGAGGGAGAGTAGAAGGACAGAGGTATTTCTGAGGCTGGGGTTGGCAAGGGAGCCTGCAGGGAATGCTGGGATGAGAAGGACCGTCACAATAAACTCCTTTTCTTCAGCAATAGGACTTTGATGTAGCTTAAAGGTCACTTTGGCATCCTCTTAATGAGTGGAGATTAATTCCTTTCTCTTTACTTAACATCCTGACCCTTGTTATCAAGCACTTTCCTGTGACATTTCTAAGATCAATTGAATTTCTCAACTTTTTGGGGGGTACTAATGAGGGCTTCAAAGGCTTTTCATGATATGGCTGTACTGCAATATTCTCTTTTCTTACCCTGCATCAAAATTTAAATAGACTCCAGTCATCACACTGCTTGTGTGCTGTTTGCAGTCCGTGATAGGAGAAGATTCCATCAACTCTGTTGTCCTTTGAAAAATGCTACAGGTCAGCCCTGGTGCATTTGAGTCATTTGGAATGATTCCAGGCCTGTTCTTGCCAACAGGCTCCATGTCATGGCCAGGGCCCCCTGAGCTCTGCTTGTCTTTTCTGAAAGCATACAATGGGGATGGGACTGGACTAAGTCACTGCACTGAGCTCTCTGCTCTGTAGAGACAAAGGGCAGGGTACAGTCAGTCTCAGGAATGGATGGGAAAAGAGGCCATAAGAGGGCTTCCCACTTCCCTCTTAAAACAGAGAAACATTCAGTTTGATATTCTATGTTAGATTTTATTTGGGGAAGACAAGTATTCCATGGTGTGCTGGTCAGTTAATTTCCAGCTTGACATGAGTGAGGGTCATCTTGGGAGAGGGAATCTCAACTGAGAAAATGCTTCCATCAGATTGACCTGTAGGCAAGTCAGTGAGGAATTTTCTTGATTAATGATTGATGTGGGAGAGCCCAGCCCACTGTGGGCAGTTCGACTCCTGGGCAGGAAATAATTGTGCAGGTAGCCTATCCAGATAGTGGGAGCATATGGATGTAGAGGAATGTCATGGCTAGGGTGTTACTCAGCCTGTCTTCACTGAGATTAAAAACCCTGAAACTATTTCAAAACAAAACAAAACAAAACAAAACAAAAAAACAGCTCTTGGTTTTATAATTTCATAATTGACTGGCTCCTTTGCTTTTGGAACAATGATGAGGCCGAACATCATGGTGGTAGGGGTATGTGGCAGAAGAAGCTACTTGCCTTATGTGAGTCAACTAAAAGCAGTGAGAGAGGAGAGGGGTCGGGTAAGGCCCACATTTTTGTGATCCACTCCTTCAGCTGAGTCCTGCCTCCTAAGTCCCCTTCATCTCCCAGTAGCCCGTCAAATCCACCCATCAGGGGACTAATCCATTGATGAGGTAGGAGCTTGCATGATTCGATCACTTCTCCAAAGCCCCACCTGTAAACAGTGCTGCGCTGGAGACAGAGCTTCTAACACACTCGTCTTGGGGGACATTTCAGATCTGAGACATACATGGAGGCATGTGAGATTCGGTGTGTCCCTCCTTCCCCCGTCCCTTGTGTCTTCCTCCAGCCCAGAAGCCTTGAAGAGGCCTAATGTGGTGGTGGTAGAGCCCTGAAAAGAAAGCCTCTGAATTGCCCTAGAGGAGCCTTCACAGTGCACAGCCAGGTCTGAGTGAGCAGCACTCTCCGTGTTAGCAGCCAGCAGAGCTGAGTGATTCGGTAGACTCCCTGCATCTTGGAAAACCTTTGCCGTGAATCCACGTGACAATCAGCTGATAACTTTTTGGATACTGCTCCTTTGGAACACCTCTGAACCATTTTTCCTGTGGGAGTACACAAAAACCAACTTGAAGGGAACGATGACGCTGAGGAATCGCTTCATTTTTCCATTTCATGAACACAGAGCCCAGACGGGTAGCACTGTTCTTTGTCTTCCCTTTTCCCGCCCTGTGTGGGGCTGCCAACCATGGAGCACTGCTCCCACCCCAGCAGAAGGTCCAGTGCTGCCAATCACATGGAAAATACCTCCCCGAGGCAGCTTTGGAAAGGATCAATCTGGAGAGACAGAGGGCATTTCTGTGAGCCCTGGGTATACACTGTAAGAGTCAATGCATTTTTCCTTCAGTAGCTTAGAGAATTATGGCTACTATTCACAAAAAATTGGGGCTTTTATGAATGAAATAAATTTTCATAATGATAATCAACATTATTTATCATTGATAGCCTGAACAACTGAAGCACAGTACCTTGTATTTAGTCTCGTACGTAAACTGGCATAAGCTGGGTTGGCAAGCTCCCTTGAGCTTAAGTCCTCTGTTTCAGAATACCCAGGAAAGTGAGTGAGGGAGGGGTGGTGAGTGACACATGCGTGTTACCTCTTGGTTACAGCTTCTTCTGTCTGTTCAGGGCCCATGAGCTCCATTCCTTACCACTGAGGAATAAATGGAAATGATTTAAGCTTCCTCAAATTGCTTATAAAACATACAGAAAATAGCTAAATCTGTATAGTGACTGGCTGCTCTGCCACTTTGCTGGGACCTTTGGTGTTATCAGCAATTTGCATTGTCAGTTAACGTGGGGGTTCTAAGTAACAAACATATTTGCAAATGATAGCATCTTTTTCTCTGTTATTTCTGGTCTTGGGTTTCCTTTTCCTTCCTGTGCACTGGCTAGGTGCTGCACTATAGTCTAAACAGAAGAGGTTAATGTTTTTTAAGTGTGCCTAATGCCCTCACTTGGTGGGAAAGGACTGTTTGCCATGAAGCAGAATGTTTTTTTGGTGCTAGTCTTTTATCAAGTTGTGGAAGTTTCCTGATTTCTGGCTTACTTTGAATTTTATTGTAAGTGCCTTCTGAACTTAGAAAAAAAAAAAACATTTTGGTTTTCCCCCATTATTCTGGTAATGCAAGCTCTGGTTCTCTTCATGGGAAGGCCAGTTATACCCACACCCACAGTCACCCAGGCCTTAGCCCAGAGAAAACACAGACTCTCTTCCCGAGTGCTGCTTACACAGCCTGGGCCACCAGCCAGCTAGGTACATGAGAGAGCTAAGGCAGATATAGTCCAAGTTTCAGGCCTTGTGGGAGTCCCTAGACCTATGCAAACTATGGTAAAGATGTGTAAGATGATCTGGAGAACTTTGCTAGGTAGGAAGAGCCTATTACAAGGCAGGATGTGTGTGTGTGTGTGTGTGTGTGTGTGTAGGCAACAGACACATTTTCTCTATATTATTTTCCTTTTTGCTCACTCTTGCTTTTGATTTGCTTCTCAGTTTTCAGGTGTCTTTGATGTTACATGGAAGGGCCTCATGCTGTCACTGGGACAGGAACAAGTGTGCACCAATCCAGGCAGCTTTGTTTACTACGTGCATGCCTTTTGGGTGGCTCAATTTAGCCCTTTGCACCTCCATAACAATGTCCTTAGTTGGATTTACTGCCTTACACATCTTGGACAGTTGAAAATGTAGAAATGCCAGGAAAGGGCAGTGTGTGGGTAATGTCTCACCTGCTACAAGTGTGCATCTGTGCTCTGTATTTGCTGGACCTGATTCTCTCTATGAAGGCAAGGTTTCCCTATATCTGTCATCTGTTCTCAGAACGAAGCTCCTGTTTAACAATGTCTTTGCCAGTCTTCTAGACTGTGAAGTCCGAAGAGCTCTTAGGGAAAAGAAACTGGAAACTTGAGTTCTTTCTTCCTTGGTGGAGCCTCAGATACCTCCATCTCCAAAATCTCCTGTGTTAAAGCAGTATATTTTGGAGTGACAGAGTTGAAACCCATTCATCTGTCCACTTGAAAGTTTCATATGTCAAGAATCTGTGGGTATCTGGGAAGAGAGATTCATGAAAGAATTTGTAATGAGAGGTATGTAAGAGGAGCATTAAAAAAAGATCAGAATGGGCAGAAAAAAGCAATTCATGATATGTTGTCCCTGTCTTACTACCTCATTCTCCATGTCCTGGATGTAGATCTGTCCAGTGAGTCAACTGGATCCAGTTTTGGAGGGATCCTCTGAACCTCATGGCTCTCCATAGTGCTTTAGGCAGGACAACTGATGATAGCTTGTAGCTTCTCTTTGTACATTTGCTACTGCTAGAATAGAGTTCCTGGGCCTGGGCAGATTGTAGAGCAGAGATTTATTTATGATTTTAGAGGCTGAGAAGTCCAAGAACATGGTTCCTAACATCTACCAAAGGCTTTTGTGCTCAGTCATTTCACTGTAGAAAGTGAGTGGGTGGAGAGCAGGAGAGGGAT
Source organism: Peromyscus leucopus (assembly GCF_004664715.2). NCBI lineage: Eukaryota > Metazoa > Chordata > Mammalia > Rodentia > Cricetidae > Peromyscus > Peromyscus leucopus. Next base: position 124,867,128 of record NC_051066.1, on the reverse strand, counting down.
GCTGTGGTTTGGACAAGTGTCCCCCAACAGCATGACCCTGTTGAGTCCCAGCCTTATAAGAGGAACTTAGCTCATTTGATGCATACCTTGAAAGGGACCTTGAGACCCAAGTCTCTTCCTTTAGGTACACTGCCTGTGTTACCATGCAGTTTCACCATGGTGTACCCCTCACCAAAGGCCCAAAGGCAATGGAGCAAATTGAGCATGGATAGAAAATTCCAAAAGTGTGAACGGAAAGAAAATTTTCATACCTTAAACACTTGGTCCTCAACTGGTGGTGCTGTTTGGGAGGGTACGGAACTTTTCTGGACATGAGTCCAAGCTGACAAATTAATGTAGGGCCATGGAGGCAGGCTTGAGGCTCATAGTGTCGCCCTGTTTGGGACTAAACTATTTGGGTCAGCATCATGTAAGAAGCAGCTGCCCACGCTCCCCACATCACGTAGCTGCCTACCAACATACCTACCCTGGGGTCATGATGGTTTATAGCCCCTCACACTGAGCCGAAATAAATCATTCTTCCTTTGAGTTGTTTTTGCAAATATTGTGTCACAGCAATAAAGAATGTAATACAACTCCCAACTACATGACAAATGTTGCACTGAGGATTAGCAGGCAGTGAAGCTGTAGCCTATCCCTAAGAGCAGTTATTTCAGAGTGTGCCACAGAGCTTGGGAGGGTTAACACAGCACACACCCTAGTGGAGGCTCCAGTGCAATACTTCAGTCCATTGGAATGAAGACATGATGTCACTCAACCATGTTGTTATTGCAGCAATGTTTTACTACTGATATAAGCGCCATTCAGCCCCGCTATCAGAAAAACGCATGATGCTTCCAAGCAAATCCACAAATGAATGTCTGTGGCAGTCTCCTTTACTTCAGGGTCCCTTCTCCAAACGCTTGCTAAATTGCAGAACCTCACTAGTTAGGAAATGCCAGGGACAAATCATGGGCTTTGCAGAACTGAGGCTGCTGGGCAAGAGTTGTTTGTTGCAGGGCCTGAGAGATCCTATATGTTTACATGTTTTAAGGCTGGCGTGTTTTATTGTCCTCAATATCTCTGTTGCCTTGGCACAGGGTTTCTGGGCTGGGAAATGGTGCAGAGCTGAGCAGAATAAACATTTTACATCCCCAATTCCTGCCCACTCTAAAACTATCTATAATCCCACAGCTGGAGACTAGGGAAATGTTTTCTCAATCCCCCATAGGAAGAAAAAGAAAACAGACAGAAAAGACAAAAAGCCTTCCTTACACCCAAACACAACTTCCCAGGGGGTTCCTGGGGCCCTGGGCAGGATGTCAGCCTCACAGGAAGACACACTGCTGTCAACTGAGCCCTGCCTGCCCTCAGCCCCTTCTCACCCCCAGAGCTGCAAACCCTTCTAATCCTGTCCCCAGTCTCCTGGCCCTCCTACCTAACCAATGCTTCCCACTCTGAAAGGATTTCCTGGCCGAAAACATTCCTCTGACCTTTGTTTTTGCACACACAATATTTTCTTAAAAAGGACTCTGCCCCTTTCCTTAGAAATATTTAAGACTGTATTTTAAGAAAACTTGTATTAAACACAACTGTACTTGGCCTCCTTGGGGCTGTTTGGTCCCTGCTTTTGGATTCCATGGAACAGGGTTGAGCATCTTTGTAGAAATGCTGTTTGCTACCTGGCCAGGGTCTGCATGGACATGGCTACTGGAACACACAGGGGTGGGGTCGTGGTGAGGAACTATTAGCTCAACAAGAAGAGGCAGGCTTCACCCTAGAAGGAGGACCTAAGGTGAGGCAGCTCCCTGGGAATCCAGGGTTCTGAGGAGGCCCACACATCCCATCTAACCATTTGGCTCTATCACACACGTGGGTTGTCTGGAGCCTTGTCACCTCATTACACTGACATCTCAGTAGGTGCTCAGTGACAAGGGCCATATTGCTCAAGTCTCCTGAGCCCAGGTGCCCTGATTCAGCCAAAGAACTCAAATGTCTGCACTTACACATGGACCCCGGGGAAATGGGATCAGGGCCGACAACAAAGAGGAATGAGTTTCAGAAGCTCTTTGCATGTTTTCTGAAGCCACAGAAACACATAAGATGTCACCACATCCTCTCATGAAAAAGCCTTGATGCTGTGGGCTGAATTGTGTTTCATAACGTTCATATATTGGAGCTCCGGTGTCCCAGTGTGTGGCTGTGTTTAGAGACAGACTCTCTAAAGACATGATAAAATAGAATGAGATAATATGCATGAGCCTTAATTCAATACAACCAACACCCTACTAAAAAATAGTGAGAGTTCAGTGGGTAAAAGGGAGGGGGAAATGGCCCCACAATGGTGACTTCTGACCTCCACATGCATGCTGTACCATGTGCACACCCCATCATAAACACATACAAAAATATTAATGGTGATAATGATAATGTTTTTTAAAGCCGTTAGAACACAGACACACAAAGCACAAACACACAAAGCACAGACACAAGGAGAAGATGGATGTTTACAAGACAAGAAGAGAAGCCTCAGGAGGGAACAATCCTTCTGCACCTTGAACTTGGACTTGCAGCCTCCAGAACTGAGAGATGATAAACTTCCGTTATTAAGTAATTTGATCTGTGGGTTCTTTGTTTTTGAAGCCCAATCAGATCAATACGTCTGTCTTCAGTCCCTCATGTACAGGTAGCCATTACAAACCCTTGCATCCTTCATAGCACGTAACTTGTTGCTAACTTGTGATTTACCTGTAAGGAGCATGTGTGGTTGACCACAGTGACAATGGGGATTCAATCTTAGCACATTAGGTTAAAATTTCAGATACAAAACAACCCATCTTGAAGGAAGAGCGGAAGCTCAGAGGTAGTCTGTGTCCCCTTCATTCCTGATTAGATCCCTTGTGTTTTCTGGCCTGCTGCCTCCTGCTCATGAGGCTTCATAGATGAGCCAATCTGGTTTTAATCACAGTTATAAAATGAGATAATAAAGGTGACATTCTCAGAAGGCTGTTGCTAGAATTTGCAGAAAACAATTTAAGTCAAGAATTAGTATAGTTCCTAGCACAGATGCAAGATCAGTTGGGTATTGTACATATTTTATCAAAAATAATTATGATGGTAATCAAAATGGAACAATCATTTTAGAAATTTGCCTTGGCATACCGCAGAATCAAATGCACTTAGAGAGCTTAACCTATTTGCAAGAAGGCTTTGCAATTTGTTTGTGAAATTTGCCTAAACAAGCTTGTTGGCCAAGACCTGGCTCTATTTTTGCTTTTCAGCCCCACAGATGTATTTTTGTTCTTTGTTTTAAAGTGATGGATATTTATTAGGAAATACAAAGTAAATTGTTAAAACAAGCATTTAAAAAGCCATTCAATGCTCCTTGAACCTAGAGTTGCAGTATTTATATATTTCTTGTTTTTTCAAAAGAATCTTTAGGGCAGGAGAGATGGTTCAGTGAGGAAAGGCACTTGCTGCCAAACCAGAGTTCAGTCTCTAGAACCTGCATGATGGGAGCAGAGAATCAATTCCCGCAGGTTGTACTCTGGCCTCCATGTATCCACACTGATAAATAAGTAAATGGAATTAATTAAAAATCTTTTAAAATGTGCATTTATTTTTTTTCATATTTGCTCATAAACATTGTTAAAAAGAAGTACCCCCACTTCATACTGGCTCTCTATTTCTTGTTCTCTGGTACTGGCAAACCCCTCATTCCAACTAATTCTATTGTAGCATCAGGATTCCTTGGATTTCATCTAATGGCTTTCTTTATGAGCATGGGGATTGCACTCTGATGCTTTACCAGAACTGCAATGCTGACAGGGGAGGATTGGCATTTAGTTCACTGCACACAACAGGCTTTTGTCTGTGGCCACACAGACTTGGTTGCAGGTTGCAGAAAAGGGAGGGTAGTGTGCTCCATCCTCTTTCATTAGGAGTCCAAGAGTCTGGCTGTCACAGAAAAGTTACGGTTAGTAGAGTCGCCTTGACTGAATACGTCTTTGGCTTCCCCTCAGTATTTTACACAGTCTGGATTTCACGGGTCTAAGACCGAGGGAATGACACAGAAGTCCTGTTTAGTGCTGAGCACTCAATTGCCATTTTTCCTCAGCCCTTTGATTAGTTATGAGTCTGCTTTAACCATGGCCTACTGCAAAAGGCATCCTTGACAAAGGCAGAGTGCAACAACAATCTGTGGGTCTAAATGAAAATATTTAAAAGGCAGTTTGACAACACATTTGTTTAGCAAAACAACAATAGAAGACCTCCCCCCCCCCCACACCACTACCGAGTAGACCTTATAACCTTCCCAGGCATGGGCTTTTGATTAGGTTCACAGTATTAAGCATGAATTGTCTTCTGTGGAGTAGGTCTCAAATCTAGTAAAAGCATCTGGTTGCCTTCCTAATATCCCTGCTTAAACTTTTCAAACTTCAGTATCCCCTCCAGTACTTCCATATCACATATGTTCTATTATCCTCACTAAAGGTCCCCTTTTTTCCCCTTGCCTTCTCAACGTCCCTTTCTAGTCCCCTGCCGCTACTGATGCTTAGTGAAGAGCACAAATTTAAAAACTACAAGCTAGAGTCTATACGTGAGAGAGTCCATACATGTGGTGTTTGCTTTTCTCTGTGTGTGTCTTCCACGTGTGTATGGGAGCCCAGGGAGGTCACAAGAAGGTTTCAGATTTTCAGACCCTGGGGCTGGAGTTACAGGCAGTTGTGAGCTGCCCCACATGGGTGCTGGGATCTGAACTCAGATCCTCTGGAAGGGCAGCAAGTATTCTTAACCACTGAGCCGTCTCTTCAGCCCTCCAGTAGCTTCTTGAGAAAGAGAGAAAAGAAGAGAAATTTCAGAGATTTTTCAGATTTGAAAAATATCTATAATCTTCTTTCATATCTTACTTGATGGGTTCATTGCATGATGTACAGTCATATACCAAAAACAGTTCCTTAATGAAACAGCACTGAGGGTGGGGCCTTGAGGAAGTGATTCAGTCACAAGAGCTCCCTCCCTCCTCATGAATGAGATTCATCCCCTGACATGATAGGACTAAGGGAGTTTGTTCATCTCTTCTGCCTTGGGAGGGCCCAGCAAGGAGAGAGCTGCATATGAAGCAGTATGGAAGCTGTAACTAGATATCTTGGTCTTTGGGTCTTGGTCTTAGACTTCCAGACTTCAGAATAGGGGCAAATGCTTTAATGTTATTTATGAATTACCAAGGCTGAGACATTTTGTTATAGACGTACAAATCAAATAGAGAATCCTGCATAGACTCCTGGGCTAGAAACTACTCGTTTTTGAAGTTGTGAACACAATGACTATGTTTTGTTGCTGTGTCTATAGAGAATCTTGATGCCTCATGAGTCTTGGTCTTTGATATTAAACGTTTTTGGTTTTCCTCTGGAACGGGAAACTGTGTTTGGTCTAGGTCTATTTTCATCCAGTTTGCAGGACTCTTGGAGGGATCCCTCATCCTGTAAATTCCTATCCCGTTAGCCATCTCTCAGCAGGACTAGCAGAATACATTGTGCAACAGCATAAATTATATAGCAGCTGGTGAATTATACAGCAGCCAGCTGGTTCCCTAACATTGGCAGGTTGCTTTCCCTTCCCCAATGGAGACCTCTGGGGTTTGGGGGAAGTTGAGTCACTTCCTGGTGCAAATCACAACCTGTCAAACGTGGTGTGCTTTGTTAAGTGAATTTTCCACATATCTACAGTAACAATGGTTTAGCCAGAACTCTAGGAGCATCTGGAATTCACTGATACTAAATTGTATGGCTTAAAGTAAAATGTTCCAACCCATTTGAGCTACTGAATGATGGATTGACTACTCAGGATTTGACTCTGCTCCTTCAGGTCAGCTCTCTGGCTGGACTTATATGGCCCAAAAGCAAGCAGAGGACCATTGTAAAAGGAGGCTGATGGCAAAGGACCCTATCAAGGTGACATTTGTATTTATCAGCTCTAGCTGCTGAGCATTATCACCAACAATATTTTCTTAATTAAGTCTAGGCTAGCCTCTGTCAAATTGATGATGTGATCTCTTCCCTACAATGGAACTGGGTTCTTATAGGAGGGAAAGAGACAGACATATGGGAAACACACACACACACACACACACACACACACACACACACACACACAGAACGAAGTGTTAAATGGTCTTATTAATAAAAAAAAAAAAAAAACCCAGAGCCAGATATCAGGGTTAAAACCTGAGAAATAAGAGGAATAGGAAAAGCCACAGCTAACCTTACCTCTCCAACTCCACAGCTTCCAAAGAGAGCTACTTCCTGTATACCTCTGCCTATATGCCTTTCTGTTCTGCCATCTCATTGCCTCTCTCCACCCAGCTACATCATTTCCTCTTCCTGCCCAGCTCTGTCACTTCCTGTCTGTCTGCACAGACCTCCAGATCTTTATAGTTAGTGCTGGGATTAAAGGTATGTACCACCATGCCTGGCTCTGTTCCCAGTGTGGCTTTAAACTCATAGAGGATGGATCTCTGCTTCCTGAGTGATAGGATTAAAGGCATGTGCTACCATTGCCTGACCTCTATGTTTACTATAGTGGTTGGTTTTTTCTGATGATTCTCAGATAAACTTTATTAGGGTGCACAATATATTGGAGACACAATACATCAACACACACACACACACACACACACACACACACACACACACTGAATTCCTTGAAGATGGAGGCTGAGAGCAGAATGATGCTGCCATAAGCTAAGGGATAACCAAAAGCTGAAAGAATCAAGAAAGTAATGTAAAGAATGAACCTAGTGAGCCTTTTGGAGGCTCCAGCTTGACTCTGAGCTTTTTATGAGAGTGTGGTCCTTTGGACACCTTAACTTTTGACTTCTGGTTTCCAGAGATATAAAAAAAAATGTTTTGTGATCTTAAATCCATCTACATTCATGGAGAATTTGTGATGATAACCTTAAGAAACTGATACATATTTGAAAACAGCCTTGTCAAAATGCTGGCCTGTAGGGTTAGATTAGATGTGAACACAAACATCAAATCCTTGCAATACTTTTTGTTTGGTGTAGCCCAGAGTTGCTGCCGTGAGTGATTGGTGATTCCTTGCTTCCCTTCCTACCTAACTGTGAAGATATCAGTAAGTCCCTGCTATGGAAGTTTTCCATTACTATAACACCTGGGATCATTAGCCTGTAAAGGACAAACGTTCATGTTGGCTCAGCTTTGCAGGCATTAGCTCCTGGACAGGTGGCTTTACTGGTTTTCACTGGGTGGAGCATTATGGTACTGCAGCATGTCAGGGCAAAACCAGTCACCTTACATCAGGAAACAGAAGAGACAGAGAAGAGAGAAACTGGCCTCCTAAAACCCATTTAGGGTATCCCTCAAAGACCCAAAGACCTCCCCTGAGGTCCCACCTCTTTCTTAAAGATTCTACTGTCTCCCTAATAGTGCCAAGGTGGGGACCATGGTTATGGGCCACTGGGCTCTATAACTAGCCTTACTGATTTCAGGCTTCTTCACTATAAGTTTACCTTCTTTCCCTCTCCATATTCTGATGTTTGAAAGTGGTTGACTAAGTCTAATTCACTTTCAAGGCAGAGGAGGGAGTTAAGCTCACCTCCAAGAGGGGCATATGCCCATCTGTAGTATTTTGTGCCCTAGTTTAAATTGCTGGGTGACCTCAGCTTTCCTCAATTTAGGATATAGAATGGGAATGAGGAGACCAGGCTTGTAAGGATCATGTGGGGGGTTGATGAGCACACAAGAAAAGTGCTTAGATCAAGTAGCTGTGTGGTGATTTTGGGAAAGATTTGTTTAGAGCAAAATTATTTTTCAGCATAGACTCAGTCCCCTCAGAGTACCCCTCATTCCTTCTTTCTCTCCTCCCTCCTTTTCAGCTCTCTTTCTTTCCTTTCTTCTTTTGCCATGGTGTGTGTGTGTGTGTGTATGTGTGTGTGTGTGTGTGTGTGTGTGTGTGTGTGTGTGTATGCCCATGTGGTTGATACTGGGTGTCTTCCTCTGTCACTCTCTACCTTAATTTTTGGACATAAATCTCTTGTTGAACCTAGAATTATCCATTTAGCTAGACTGGCTAACCTGGCTCAACATCAGGATCTGACTGTCTCTCCTCTAGTATAAATGTGAGTGTAGACACACGCTACTGTTCTGAGCTTTTACATAGATGCTGGGAATCTGAACTTAGATCCCATGACCTACTCTGAGATTCTAGCCTCCCACCCTTCCTTTGCCTGCACGAAGCTACAGTAACTTTTGACGTATGATTATTTACAGACTCTTCTATAGATCTTAAAGGACTAGATATTAATGCTACCAGAGAGTATGCAAAACGAGCCTGCTTCACGGACAGCCTGGGGCTCCAGCAAATTGCCCATGGGAGCTTGCACTTCCCCAACAGCTTTGGCAGTCGGTGACTCACTACTTTACTCAAAGGGTGGTGTTTTGTTTTGTTATTATGAGTTATGGAAGCCACCAGGTCTCAAAGCTGAATAAGCTGCCAAGCTCTTCCAGGCTTAGTGTCAGAAGCATAGTGTAGGGTCACGGTGTTCAAGGCTTTATGCTAGGGAATTGAGGGCCAGTGTGGACCTTTTATGACCGCTAATGTTCATGATCTTTGGAGCCAGTGGTTAAATACAATCATCAGGAACAGTTTATGTAAACTTATAACAAAACAAATCATGTTAAAACACAGGCAATGTGTGCACCAAATGCTACTCTGATGTTCTATTCTTTTTCTTATGTCGCATGGTGTCTATGTTGATGGTTCCTTCCAGGGCCTTCTTCCCTACTCTGTGTTCAGTGACATCCCGCTGGTGGCCTGGAGCTAGCCTCAGTGGAGCATTTACAGTCCAGGAAGGAGCAAATGTGACACATCAGTTCTTTCCTCATTCATTTGCTACCAACGCTGGCTCTGCCCAGTGGCTGGGCCAGCATCTTTGTGTGTCTGGAACATTTCCCTGGAGATAGTCATATGGTCAGCCAAGCTCGGTCTGCAGAGTGGAGCTGTGGAACCCTGAGCAACCAACCCACCCATGTACAGCTGGGATTTCTACTAACTCGTGTCTGGTTGGTGCTTGAATACCTAGAAGGCAGGAGACCCCTATTCAGCAGCCACTTGAATATTCCTACTCAGACAAATCTGGAATCTCTTTTAACATTGAACTATTTAACTGATGTTAAATGTAGTGGTTTAATTGTTATGGACCCCATAGACGCACATGTTTGAATGCTTGGCCCATAGGAAGTGGCACTATTAGAAGGTGTGGCCTTGTTGGAGGAAGTGTGTCACTGTGGAGGTGGGCTTTGAGGTCTTATATATTCAAGCTACACCCAATGTGACACACAGTTGCTTCTGCTGCCTGGAGACCAAGATGTAGAACTCTCAGCTCCTTCTCTAGCACCATGTCTGCTATACTTCCTGCCATGAAGATAATGGACTAAGCCTCTGAAATTGTAAGCCAGTCCCAATTAAATGTTTTCTTTTATAAGAGTTGCAGTGGTCCTGGTGTCTTTTCACAGCAATGGAAACCCTAAAACACACACACACACACACACACACACACACACACACACACACACACACTAGTATACAGTATGATGACTGATATACATGCACACTGTGTACTAGTTGCCATAATCAAGTTAATCAACACCCAACACTACCTGTAGTTAGCATTTTATATTAAGTGGTAAGGGACTAAAATCAGCTTTTGTTACCTTTCAAGCAAACTATACAGCATCAATTATAGTCAACATATTGTGCATTAGATCCTTAGAACTTCATCTTTTTTTGCACTGTTAATTTTTTATAGCAGGTCTAATATCTTGCTATATATATATGTATATGTGTGTGTATGTATATATATAATATATACTTATATGTTAAGTTCCAATATTAAAGTAACACACATGATCAAAGATAATTTAGCATTTTTCTAAGGCATTTTCTGATTCTCCAGGACTAGACAAGTAGTAAGGGTGAGGCCTGTGGGGGATAGAAGGGAGGTATCACTTGGTGTATGCTGCTGCATGAGTAGGGCCTGGCCCCTTCAGGTTCTATGGGACTTTACAGATGATTCTCTTAGACATTTCTTGGGTTTAACCTCACTGAAGCTGTTTGTCTGCATATCCTGCTTGGCATCATTCACTCCAAGGACCTTGCCTGCAGGTCATCTCCTTTGCACTGTGTCCAACCCTGCATACTCTGGTCTTCTGCAGGAGCAGTGCATGCTCTTAACTACTGAGCTGTCTTTCCAGTTCCTTCCAACTCTTTTCTTTTTAAAATAATTATTTATAGAGCTAGAACAATGGCTCAGAGATACTCTTCCAGAGGATCTAAGTTTGATTCCCATCGCCCACATGGTGGCTCACAATTGTCTGTAACCCAGTTCCAAGTGATCCAACACCCCTCGTCTTGCCTCTGTGGGCACTGCATGCATACAATGCATAAGCATATATGCAGTCAAAATACTCACATATGTAAAAATACTAAAATGACACTTAAAAAATTAAATGTATTTATTTTATGTATATGTGTTCATGCCTGAGTGGATGTATGTGCACTATGTGGATTCAAGGGCCTCTGGAAATCAGAAGAGGCTAGAGTTGTTAATGTTCGAGGACAGAGAATCTTCTTGGCAGCTTCCACAGTGGCTCTAGCTCTGCAGGCTGCCAGACAGGGCTGTGAACCCTGCTTTTGCTTCAGGCAAGTCATTTAACTTCCTAAAGATGTGATATTCTCACATGTAGCGAGTTGATGCTTCATTGAGTTGTTTGAAATTTTAGTAAAAAGTGAAGTTAGTCAGAGGAGCATGAAGCGCTGACCATCAGTGGAAAATAGAAGTGGGCAGATAGAATGCTGCCAGTTCTTGAGGCTAGACATCTGGCACAATCAAGTTTGGTGACAGATATTTAGGCACAGGCATTTGCTCAGAACTCATTCTATGACAGAATTGCTGCTACTCCACAGTTTATCAGACACTATCAACTGAGAGACCAGCTCAAGTCAGGAGCCTGCAGCTCCTTCATTAGATTTCAAAGTTGCTTTCCTGGGCAGAAAGCAACATGGAGCAGAGTGTGTCTTACTGGGTAGAGAAGGTGTGCTCTCTGCAAGTGATGAGGTATGAGGAGATATGACTCTTCTGAATGACAAGGTGGTAACATCCATGATCAAGTGCTTTGCAAATGGCTATTCATTTTGATCCCATGGTCTTCTAAGAACCAATCATGAGAAATTACAAATGATATAGGATAGTGTGGGTGACATCACTAAGATTGTTTATAATATTAAAAATTAGAAGTGACATGGGTCCAAAGCTGAGTCTGGATCCCCTTCATGTTTCCTACTTCTGCTGAGCAGGGAGAAGCCACAAAGCTGGATCATGAGCTCAGTGGACAGAACACCAGTTGAAACCTCTAATGGTAGTGGGAGGGAGGGGCTTCCTTACCTCAGCCTCCACACACCTTTGTTAGTGTCCTCAAGTCTGCTCAAGCTGCACAGTAAATGCATGGGAAGGTTCTCAAGGACACAGGTGAGCAAGGAAGGTGTGACCCAGGAGGAGGAAGTGACACTCTCTGAGAGAGAGGCTAAGCAGACTGTGGCTGCACACATATGCACAAACATATGGAGAAAGCAGCCTTTCAGAGAGCTAGGGATGCTGGAATAATTCAGTAATGACATTTAGATGCAGTGATGATATTTAGATATGCCTTTGGAGGAAAACAAAGTAGATCCCTATAATGTCATTAATGCCTCTAGAAGTTATATTTAAGAAGGAAATAGATCTAAAAATCAAAACTATAGCTGACATGCATAGGACACTGATATGCATAAGACACACCCCACAAAAGTTGTTAAGGAAAAGATCAAAGTATTGTTCCCCCACTCCCTGCAACAGAGTCTTGTGATGAAGCTCAGACTGGCCTTGAACTTTTAATCTCATGCCTCCACCTCTCCAACGCTGGGCTCACAGATGTACACCACCATGCCTGGCTTGAAGGTTTTGATTACATAAAAGTCATTTGAAAAATCTCCATCTGATGTAATGAACAGGCAGTTCCCCAAAGAAGAAAAACAAATGGGCAACAAGTGCTTTTAAAAGTGTTTATCATCCCTAGTCATCAGGGAAATGCAAATTTAACCACTTTGAGGTAGCACTTCATCCTTGTCAGAATGGCTATCACCCAGAAATCTGACAGCAAATGCTGGTGGGGAAGGAATAATTACTCGCTGCTAGTGGGAATACAAACTAGTGCAGCCATTGTGGAAATCAGTTTGAACGTTTCTCAAAATATTAAAAATTGAACTATCACATTGGCCAGCTGTACCACCAGTCATATACACACTCAAAGGTCTCTAGAGTCCATCATGGAGACACTTGCATGTCCATGCTCTTTGCTGTCCCTTTTGTGATAGCAAGGAATTGAACCAGCCTAGGTGCCTGTCAACCATGACTCGGTAATGAAAATGTGGTACACACACACACACAATGAAATTTTTTCAGCTATTTCAATTACTTAAAGATAATTGGAATTATAAAATTTTCACGAGAGTGGATGGATCTGGAAAGTATAATATGAAGTGAGGGACTGAACGCAAAGAAACAAACCTCATGTTGCCTCTCACATTAGGCTCCTAGCAAAATGTGTGTATGTAAATGTGGACAAAGCCAAAGAAAGGAGAAAAAGGGAGGGTGAAAAGAGGAAGGAGGAGACGACAGAAGGACACACTAGACCTGAGAGCAGAAAAGAGACTGAGTGGAGAGCCCAGGGGACTCAGAGTGAGGGCATGGAGGGGGGGAGAAGGGAGGAGCAGCTATTAAAGCAGACTTTGTTGAAAATGTCATAGTATTTAATATGGTGTTTGCTGATAGAAAAGGACAAAAAACTTCTTGTGGTAGAAGGCATCCTAACATCTTAAGGGACATGTAAAAATGTGGAGAGCATATAGAATTTTCGTCTATCTTTAAAACACGATTATATGAAGGAATCCTAAACTAGTAAAAAAAAAATATTAACAATAGTGAGGAAGAGGTGTAACCAGGTTGCTCACAGTGGAAGGGGTTCCCCAGCCAATGTAAACATGACTGGAGTTCAGGGAAACCCACATCAGAACAACCATGAAGTAAGACATCGGGCCTATCAGTTGGCAAGTATTAAAATGTGTGGTGACCTCAGATCTGAGCAGGTGTGGGAAACAGCTGTTTCAGTCGGGTTAGAACTAATGAGCAGAGGTATTTTGAGAGGACTCTGGCATATTTAGTAAAAGGAAGGACACATGCTTTGATTTAGTAACCTCACTTCTCCGTGTCCGCTCTAAAGAAGAGAGTGAGTGGAGGGAGGTGTGTGAAGATGTTCACTTAGGCATTGTTTAATGGAACAGGAAGTCACAGATGGCCGGGGATGCAGGAGTGTGGGGCTGATGGGTGAGGACTTGGTGCATTTTCACCTGTTTGGACTCTTGCTTTATTTTCAGGGACTGAAAACAAACCACTAAGTGAGCAGATTAGATTGCAGAAGGCTGGGATGTAGTTCGGCAACAGAGCATTTGCTTAGCATATGCAAGCATATATACACACTCAACGGCTTATTTTAGAGCTGTGTGTGGCTCAAAAGTTTATTTTAGAGCTTGTAAACTCAGTACTTGGGAAGCAGAGACAGGAGGGGCCCACATTTGAGGTTATCTGGATTACATAGCCAGTTCTTGCCTCTAAAGAGAGAAGAAGAAATAAAAAAAGAACATTACATATGAGCTCACATTTAGCTGAAGGCAATCACATATATATGTTACATGGGGAAAGAAAACCATGGAAAGAAAGATTAGTGGGTGAATGAGGTCATGGAAAAGAAGGATCACAGACATTTTAAACTTTTTGTGCTTTGCTGTTTTTTTTTTTTTAGTTAAAAAATTCTACAAAAGTATAGGTCACAAGTGTTTTATACTTTTTTTTTTTGAGACAGTGTCTTGCTTTGAAGCCCAAGGTGGCTTCAACTTCCTTTGTAGCTTTGGGTGAACTCAAACTCACCACGATCTTCCTGCCTCAGGTTCTTAAATGTTGGGATTGGGTGTGCGAAAGCATGCCTAGCCTTTAGTATACTTTAAAGAGGTGTCATCACCTAGAAATTGCCTTGGTGACTTGGACTGATTGTAGAGCACTTGGCCCTTGAGTGTGAGGGGCTCTAGACTTGACCTGAAAGGGTTGGGGTCGTGGGCTCTATTCTAGTTTATTCTCTGTTACTGTGTCAAACCCTACAATCTAAAGCAACTTGGGGAGAAAACAGGTTATTTTTCATATACTTCCAGGTCACTACCCATCAGTAAAATCAGGGCAGAAGCTCAAGCCAAGGCTGGGGCAAGAATCATGGAGGAAAACTGCTTACTGGTTTGCTCCTCTCTGCTTGTGTTTAGCCAGCTTTGCATACAACTGAGGACCACCTTCCCAGGCATATACCAGAGTGGGCTAGGCTCTTCCATGTCAACCAACAACCAAGAAAATGTCCCACAGACATGCCCACTAGTCAAGGCAGTCAAACCCCTAATTGAGACTCTTTCCATTACTCTGGGTTGTATCAAGTTGAGAACTGAAGCTAACTAGGAGAGAGTCCTTTGGAGAACTCAAGGACAGCACATCTAAAAAAGGCTCCTTTGTCACTACCAAAGTCAGGGTGTCCCCCTCATTCGTATACACAGGGATGGAGCCCATCGAGGCAACATGGGCTCTGCCAGTATCCACTCACTCACTCAGACTCTTCACATGGCTCTGAGGGGCTTTGAAATGCAACGAACCCAAAGTGCTCTGCTCCTGATCAGGCATGCCAGAGTGTGGCAAGGACCAAGGCCAGACCCTTTCAGGTAATCCATCTCCATATCCCTGGCTACTGTCTATTGGGCATTTCAGATCCTGCTCAATCCACTCACTTCATGACCAGGACCTCAAACCCACCAGTTCCTAGAGCTGTGTCCAGAACTTAGAGGTTCTGGGTAAGAAAAACCCTCATACAGTGACCTCAGGAAAAATGTGAGCTGCAGAGGAGCATGGGGAGGCTGGAGACTAGCCAGGGCTAGTGGCTTAGAAGTACGAGCTTCCTGAGAGGTGACTGAGTATTCCTCAAGATAAAGAGGAGCTGGCAGGTGTAAGGTGGTAACCTGATCAGGAAATCAGTACATACAAAAGCCCAGAGGAAAGATGAAGACACCCATTTATCTTGATCTTTTAAAGGAGACTGTCACCGACCAATCCATGTCTTATAATTACTCTGTTCTTTGAAGCCTGAAGGTGGGACAGGATACATGTGGTCTTGGTAGGAAGTCACTCATTAGCTTAGACAGGATGGTGTTTGGGATGGCTAAGAGAGGGGACACATGGATGTGTTGGGAACATGAGTGAGCACTAATGGGCCTCTGAAGCTAACTTGGTTTGGATACAAAGTGACCTTGAGGGAGGTGTGGAAGATGGCTTTTATACCTACCCGAGACTGGTGGGAGGGTTGCCATGGTGATTAGATACCCTGTGTTATCCTGTCATTTCTTCCTTTCCTCGTGGGTTTAGGTCTCCCTTTTGGCAAGTACCCTCCTTGAATCTTGTTCTAGCCATCAAGAGCCCTCCTGGTGGGACCTAGGCCTAAAGTCACAGGGCCAGTTTGAGGCATCAGTTCAGCTGCACCAGGGTTACAGTGGCCTTTGAGCTCCATGTCTGGCAGGGCCGCTTGCTTATTGTCATACTGAAAATTTCTTGGAAGCTTCAAAATCTAGTTTTGGAGAACATAAACAGAGGCAGGTTATCTAAATAGCTGGTGCCAAGAGCAACAGACTAGTGACTCAGGAGTGTTAGAATTCCAGCTTGCAGGGAAATGCTTTCTAAGAGAAGGACCGACCGTCACTGTGGTTCTGCTAGCTCTCCCCAGTCCTCAGACAAGAGCTGCCTGGTCCTCATTTTCCCTGTTAACACAGGTTTGCCTGGTTTGGCTCCAAATCCTGAAACCATCGCTCTCTCCCGAAGACAGGCAGGCTGTGGGACAGGCTGTGAACTGGTCAGCAAGGGCACAGGGACAACCTGAGGATCAGGAAGGGTCCAGGCCAGCACAGTGCTGGTCTCACTGATGGGACTCTCTGCAGTGTGACCATTCAGGTACTTGCCAGCCATAGAGAAGCCCTGAATGGTAAGAGTTGGGGCTGCTGAGGAGAAGCCTTGTCGGGGAAACGTGCTCAGGACTACTCTCAGCCTAGAAGATGATAAGCCCTGAGATCTCTGCATTGCCTTCCCAGTCCCAGTGCAAACATGACTTCAGTTAAGGAGGGACCTGCTGACGCTTAAAGACAGAACTCTTCCAGTAAGTCACATGTATCGTTAGTTTACCACGGAGATGCAATGCCTACCTTAACATATATTGTTTTAAAAGATAATTTCTTTACTTAAACGTCTCACAACAATGTATGCTGGCTTAGAATCTTTTTTTTGCATATATCTCTGTGCTTTTAGACACTTTCATCACTAAGGTGAAAAAGAAATCCTACAAGTTCCTTAGTCATTGGTGAGATGAGTGATGTGGTCCTCCTTCCTCCTTTCTTGAAGATTTTTTATTTTTTTTTTACAGTTATGTGTATATGTGTGGGCATGTGCACATGTGTGTTCAGGTGCCCTCAGAGTCCAGAGAAAGTGTTAGATTCTCTTAGAGCCACAGTGACAGGCAGTTGTGTGCTCCTGAGCCTAACCTGGATCCTTTGCAAGAACAATATGTTCTTAACCATGGAACTATTTCTCCAACCCATATGGGCCTTTCTGAGTGATGTGAGATGCTCAGTGGGAGTAAGGAGGCATGCTAGCTGAGGACAGCTCTTCAATACTGGCCAGCCATAGGGTAGTCAACTACTAGCTCATCCTTCTTTCTCCACCAGCCTGGTATGCTTACTCATTTCCTGCCACCTGACCTGCCATCTGCCCCCTGGGCAATGCCTGCGGGACCAGCTTCTATCATCCACTTTCTTCTCCCTCCAATGTTCCATTCTAGTGAATGGAATGAACTGCTGTGGGTGTATGTGTGTTGTATGTGAGTGAGATTTGCTGCCAACACTCCCATTATCATATTTAAAAGATGCATGCAGACCCAAAGAGTTAGCCAAGAGCAAGCTCAAAGCTCTCTTCTACTGGTTGATTGATTACAGTATTTGAAATACAGAAAAGTACATAAAACTATTTGATAAGTGAATTCTTATGTGTTTTAAAATGTTTGAAACCTTTTCTAAATTTTTATTTTTAAATTGACATATAATATTACAATTCAGGATCTATATAGAGTGAATGTGTGATATCCAAATTGGGGAAATTGATATTTCATGGTGGTGAATATAAATGCATGTATATACACACATATATGTATATGAGACATAGCTTACCATTTCACCCCTTTTGTGTGTTGTGATGATTTGAATGAGAATAGCTTCCACAGACTAACATATTTGACTGCTTAGTCCCCAGTTGGTGAAACTTGGGGTGATATATTGCTTATAATCTAAGAAATAAAAGCTTGCCTGAAGATGAGAGGACAGAGCTAGCCACAGAGGTCAGGCAGTAGTGGCACACACCTTTAATCTTAGCACTTGGGAGATCCCTCTAGATCTCTGTGCGTTCAAGGTCACACTGGGCTACACGAGATTAATCCAGTCTAAGAGAGAAACAGCCAGGCAGTGGTGGCACACACCTTTAACTCCAGCACTTGGGATCACACCCTAACTCACACTTATCACACCTTTAATCCCAGCACTAGGAACATTGAGACTGGAAGTGATATGGCTGGGCAGAGAAAGGAATGTAAGGTGGGAGGAGACAGAAATTCACTCTCTTGCAGAGGCTCTGTCAGGTTGAGAAGTTGGTGAGGTAAGAGGTGATGGTAGCTCTACCTTGCTCTGCTTCTCTGATCTTTCAGCTTTCACCCTGCTATCTGGCTCTTTTTTTTATTTTTATTTTTTTTTTTTCTTTTATTTTGCAATACTATTCAGTTCTACATATCAGCCATGGATTCCCTTGTTCTCCCCCTCCTGCCCCCCTCCCCTCCCAGCCAACCCCCCATTCCCACCTTCTCCAGGGCAAAGCCTCCCCTGAGGACTGAGATCAACCTGGTAGACTCAGTCCAGGCAGGTCCAGTCCCCTCCTCCCAGACTGAGCCAAGTGTTCCTGCATAAGCCCCAGGTTTCAAACAGCCAACTCATGCAATGAGCACAGGACCTAGTACCACTGCCTAGATGCCTTCCAAACAGATCAAGCCAATCAACTGTCTCACCTATTCAGAGGGCCTGATCCAGTTGGGGGCCCCTCAGCCTTTGGTTCATAGTTCATGTGTTTCCATTCATTTGGCTATTTGTCCCTGTGCTTTATCTAACCTTGGTTTCAACAATTCTGGCTCATATAAATCCTCCTCTTTCTCGCTAATTAGACTCCCGGAGCTCCACCCGGGGCCTAGCCGTGGATCTCTGTATCCAGATCCCTCAGTCGTTGGATGGGGTTTCTAGCACGACTATTAGGGTGTTTGGCCATCCCATCACCAGGGAACATACCTTTAAACATAATAAAGGCAATTTACAGCAAGCCAACAGTCAACATCAAATTAAATGAAGAGAAACTCAAAGCAATCCCACTAAAATCAGGAACGAGGCAAGGCTGTCCGCTCTCCCCATACTTATTCAATATAGTACTTGAAGTTCTAGCCAGAGCAATAAGACAACATAAGGAGATTAAGCGGATTCAAATTGGAAAGGAAGAAGTCAAGCTTTCCCTATTTGCAGATGACATGATAGTATACTTGAGTGACCCCAAAGATTCCACCAAGGAACTGATGAAGCTTATAGACACCTTCAGCAACATAGCAGGATACAAGATCACCTCAAAAAAAATCAGTAGCCCTCCTATATACAATGGACAAAGAAGCTGAGAAGGAAATCAGAGATACATCACCCTTTACAATAGCCACAAATGACATAAAATACCTTGGGGTAACACTAACCAAGCAAGTGAAAGACCTATATGACTAGAACTTTAAGTCCCTGAAAAAAGAAATAGAAGAAGACGTCAGAAAATGGAAAGATCTCCCATGCTCATGGATAGGCAGGACCAACATAGTAAAAATGGCAATTTTACCAAAAGCAATCTACAGATTCAATGCAATCCCCATCAAAATGGCTCCGTTTTTTTTTTTTTTTTTTTTTTTTTTTTTAATAATAAGACCACTTAGGATTCATGCAACAGAACTCTTTGGGAGGGATTAGGAGGTATGGCCTTGGAGTGAGTCTGGCCTTGTTGGAGGAAGTATATCACTTAGGGGTGGGTTTGGGGGTTTAAAGCGCCCAAGTCAGGCCCAGTCTAGCCCTTTCTTCCTGCAACTTGTGGATCAGGTGTGAGCCCTCAGAGACTACTCTAGTGCCATGCCTGCCTGCCTGCTCCAAACCATGATGGCCATGGACCAACTCTCTGAAACTGTACCCAAGCTCCCAAGTATATGCTTTCTGTTATAAATTACCTTGGTTACAGTGTTTCATCATAGCAATAGAATGGTAACTAAATCACCTGCCCTATTCAGTGGCCTTACATATGCACACATTGTGTGACAATCACAGTCATTTATTTTCACAGTGTTCTCTTCTTCCCAAATTGAAACTTACAGCCACTAAACAATGGCTTCCATCCCCTTTCCTTCAAGCAAGATTCATGGTTTAAAATGTACCCTTGTTGATAATCTGATACCATGTAGAACATTCTACTTTATGGGTTTATTATATTGATTTCCTCCACTGTTGGTGGGTATTTAAGTCATCTCAGGTTTTGTTCATCCTGACTGGCTTATCTGTGGAAGCCCAGCTGGGAGACTGCCTCTCACATTTTACAACAGGCTACTCTTGAGTAGAGAGGGATAAGAGACATTAGATAGAAGGATATAAAGGATGGAAGGGGAGAGAAACAGATAGAAACACAAGATAGCCTCAGGAGGGCCTGGATCATTATCCACTGGTCCCGTCTGTCTCTTCTAAAGGGCCTTTTATAGGAATGCCAAGAGGTGGAGCAAAAGACTTCCCCCTAGCTCAGCCAAGTGTAAATCCTTCCAGTCACCTAATAACCATGCATATGCTCAAGCAATCCTCTAATGCAGCTCTGTTGGGTAAAGCAAGCTCAGATCTCACTAGGAAACCTTTGTGGGCCTCCACATTTATCTTTTGTGAAATAATTATGATTATGCCCAACACAGGTTTCTGGGTTTAAAGTAGGCTCAATTTCCTACTCTACCATATATTACTCATTTTTTCTTCAAAGATGTCCTTTCAGTTTCTAATGTCCTTTAGGTGTGTGAAAATTCCCCACTGCAGCTCTAACATCTGCTAGTGTGGTGTTTGTTAGAATTTTTCTATCCCCTGAATATTAAAATTTCATATTAACTAGTTAATAGAATGATACAGAATTCTTAATGGCTACCATAATCTGTTTCCACTTTCCATTGCTTTAAAGATATGCCTTTTGTCTTCTGGGAAGGGTGCTGATTATATTTTTACATAGCTCACCATTGTGATGCAGTATTTAGTGCAAACTGTCACACACTCTTTGAAGAGTGGAGTGAGTGTACAAAACTTAAATGGAAGAAACAAATATTCCAGAAATAGAGGAGAATTAGGCTACTTGTCAGGACCCACAACCAACAGGCTTAGGATCTGAATGAAGCTGAAGAACCAGAAAGGTCTGGGGAGCATTGCCAGCATTTAGATATGTTAGCGATATCAGATCTGCTTTCTAAACAGTTGATTTGCTCCCAGTTTCGAGAATTCTTTGATTTCATTTTAATTTGGAGGCAAAAGAGGGCCAGATACACTGTGGTTTGATAAAGGTATTACTAAGCTGTGCCCAGATGTCAAAACACCCACTAATGTGCTAAATCAGGAAAACAGCAAAAGCAAAACAAAGGAACCACAGAGGAGCACAAGGGTGGAAAGTCTCAGCATGCTGGAAGCCACAAGCACTGGGCTTCCAGTCTTCAGCAGCTTAGCTGGGCTGGCTTCTGCAGATGAGTGCATGCATGTGTGAGAAAGTAAGGCTAGGGCTCCATGTACCAGCACGAGGGCCTCTCTGCTCTTGCCCATAAAACACCTCTCATTTAGGAGCAAACAAAACAGCAAAGACAATTATTGAAAGACAGGTTTCTGAAGCAGAGCTAGTGGAATTTGACCAGACAAGCGGGAGGGAGAAATTTGGCTCATTTCGTGTTGGAATGATGTCCCGTGTCACATTGGATACTCAGATCCTGGAGGGTAACAGGGCACACAAGCATCAATTGCTAACACTAGTGAGCTATTGTTTAATAGCCAGATCTATCACTGATATCTCATCACTGATTGTGTTCACTTGGGGAAAATGAAGAGATGGTTTTCTTCTCCATTCCAGGCAGTGATCCAGGTGTGGGAAGAATGGCAAGAGTCTTTTGGGACTGTTTTGGTTATCAGATAGTAGTGGGTGTAATTCCAGGATCTTCATGGCAGCTGAGTGTCTTTGAGTAGGAAACCCTAGTCCTCAAAGTTATAGTTTGCATAGAGTGAGATATGGATACTGTTTAGCTTGCAGGAGTATCTGGCACAGTGTTCAAAAGCCATGGATATAATAGTGATAATGAGTAATGACAAGACAGGCCTGAAGGTGTAAGTCTTTCACCCCAGCTACTCAGGAAACTGAAGCAGGGAGATTTCAAGATTAAGGTCAGCTTAGTGAGAAGCTTAGTGAGACCCTGTCTTAAAACACAACCATAGAAAAGGGATGAAGATGGGTATATAGCCTAGCAAGGGAGAAACTCCAGGTTTACCACACATACACAGGAAAGAGTAATGCTGAAGAGTGCATAGCTTCCTTTTAAAGTCTTCGGCCAAGGACAAAGTGAGGCAGGGCCCAGGTGAGCATCCACCACAGGTGTTTTCTCATCCACACTGTGTTGCTCCCTAATGTGGTTGTTTGCTTGATTGATTTCATTTTGCTTTGTTTCTTTGTCTTGTTTTGTTTTTTCTTTTAAATTTGGCTTTGTTTTGGTGGAAGAGGTTGGCAAGGGCAAAGAGCAGATGCAAGGGGATGGGGACATAAGTGGGATTAGAATGCATAATGTAAAATCTACAAAGAATCAATGAAAGTTTAAAAAGAAAGCAAAGGGCAGCAAGTCAATAACAGCACTCCTCCATGGCCTCTGCTCCAGTTCCTGCCTTGATTTCGTATCCTGACTTTCCTCAAAGGTGGGCTATGATGTGGAAGTGTAAGCAAATAAATCCCTTCCTCCCCAAGTTACATTTGGTTTTTATTACATCAAAAGAAATCACATTATGACACAAAGTATTTGGTCCTACTTTGTGATAGTTAATTTTTTGTGTTAATTTGACTGAGTTACAAGATACCTAGGTATTTGGTCAAACTTTATTCTGAATGTTTTTGAGAGGTCTTTTGGGTGCCAGTGACATTTGAATAGTAGACTGACTAAAGTAGATTGTCTTCTCTAGTGAGTTTGGGCCTTATCTAATCGATTGAAGGCCTAGTACAAGAAGGCTGCCTCCTCTTCCCCCAAGAAAGGAAATTGTCTATGCCTGCCTAATGGTCTTCAATGTAGAGCATTAGCTTTTTCCTGTCTTTGGATTCAAAGTGGAATAGGCTCTTCCATGTCTTGAGCCCAACAAAACACACACTGGAACCTAGACTTCCAGCCTCCCCCTCCTGTGGGGACTTGTCAGATTGTATAATTGCATGGACATGTTCCTTATAATAAATGCCTATAAATGGATCCACTCTGTTCTCTTTCTTTGGAGAATCCTAGCACATGCAAAACCACTTAAAGCTTGTAACATAAGCATGCAAATAGGCTAACATTGATCTATAAATCACACTGTACTATTGTTGATGTCCAGAAAACATTATTCTGCAGTGTGCTCCCTTTTCAACTACTCAGTGAATTCCCATTCTATTTACTATCACATTAGAAGAATTTTTCTTTTGAAACAAACATCTCATTCTGTACCCCAGGCTTGCCTAGAACCTGAAATCCTTCTGCTTCAGCCTATAGCTGGGATTGCAGGTATATGCCCCAATGCCTGGTTACCACAATACATTACAGATATGCTAATAGATGGTCCCAATGTTGACGGAAAATATCTTTAACTCCTGTGATTAAATAGTAAGACTGAGGGTTTCAAAAGAACGTGTTTCAATGTATATGTTTTTCTTTTGTAGAACCAGCCAATATTATGCAAGCACTACTGAGAGTCAGACCCCAGTGTTACATACATGACTTGCAAGTGACCATAATCCTTCCTGACTCTGCAATTCCCTGAAGAAATTTAGACACAAACGAAGCTATTTCATTTGCATCTTTAAAGTTTGACCAAAAAGCTCCATAAAGAGTTCACTGCTGGTTATAATCCACGTCCTAGATCTCACAAACCACAGTTTATTGCATGGGGCTTTTCACTATAATGTCTGGTTCCGGAACTCACAGGAAGACAGAAACAAGTTGTTGTTTTGAACAAGAGACTCCAACCTGCAGTCTCTCTGCACTGACCCCGTGATTACATGCTGTGCACTTCTCTTTCTCTATTTGAAGGAAAGCCAAGGGAGAGTTTATGTAATCTGGCACCAGCACCATTCCTGGCCAAATGCAGTCCTCCTCCTTATTCCATTTTTATCTTTGAACAGTGATTTCATATTAGGCAAACAATGAGACTGGCTGTAGGTGATGAATCAAGAGAAATTATGTTGTTTCCCGGACCAACATAATTACCAACACCTTACCAACAAGGTGTTTTGTAAGCAAAACACCTTCCCACCCCAAGGCATCTTGGGAATGGCACAGCTTCCTTTTTACCTCCAGGACTACAACAGGTCTGGACACTTTTTGTTGTTGTTTTGTTTTGAGCAAACATTGACACTGATACAAGGCAGGTGCTCTGGGTGTGGTTTGGCTTGGTCTCTGTGCCTTGTAGTTGCCATGGCCAGATGCAATTCTTCTGGAACCTTGTCTGCCATGAGTCTTTCAGGAGTTCTGCTCTGTTGTCACCCACTGTATCCCTGTTGGGTTCACCACACATCAATTGGCTTGATATATTCACTTCAACTTTCATGCTATACGGTCCAAGTGCTGGGGTTATACACATTCATCACCACAGCTAGAAGAATCACTTTAAAACCACGGTATAAATTTAGCAGATACTACATGGCTAAGTATCCCCTTAACTTAACTATTAGATAGAAAGTGTGGACAGTTTTGATTTGTTAACATATAATATTCTGTCTTATATTTATATATAATTATCCTATTCTGTCAACTAAATTTATGCATTTAGTCATGAAATATTTAAAAGTATATTGATTTAATTTTTTTGTTATATGAAGAACATTATAGGGATGATTGATGGAATTGGAATATGGACTATGGGTTAGACAATATATTGTATCAATGCAGAGTTTTCTGATACTGAGAACAATGCTTAGGCATATATGTAACGGATTGTCTTTTTCTTAGGAATTAAATACTGCAATAAATGAGAGGACATTTCTCCATCCTATCATCAAACAGTTTAGGAATAGAGTGTGTGTGTGTGTGTGTGTGTGTGTGTGCGCGTGCGCGCGCATGTGCTGGAGGGGGACAAAGCACATGGAACATTATGTAATTAATTTGTGAATATGAGTAAAAGGCAGAGCAGAATTCTTGTACTATTCTTGTAATGTTTTAAAGTTGGAAACTACGCTGGGCAGTGGTGGCTCATGGCTGTAATCCCAACACTCAGGCAGAAGCAGGTGGATCTCTGAGTTTGAGGCCATCCTTGTCTACAGAGCAAGTTCTATGACAGCCAGGGATACACAGAGGAACGTTGTCTTCAAAACAAAACAAAACAAAACAAAACAAAACAAAACAAAACAAAACAAAACAAAATAAAAAGCTGAAAGAAAGTTTGACACTATATCTAAGTAAAAATTTACCCTCAAGTGGTGTGTTGTGAAGTAAACAACTGTTTGGTGTATTACTTAACAAGCAAGTGGAGATCAACTATGGCCTTATAATTTATTATACATGTAATACATATTCATTATTGTTATTTTTCTTAATGCTTTAAAGGCAAGCAGACAGGGCAGTCTATGTGTCTTCCTGGACCATTGGGGGCTTATGAAAGAGTCCCTCTATGAAAGGGCTCTCTCTGCTCAGTCCATAACTATTCTTCTTCCTGCCACACGGTGGTGCTGTTGGAGATGGAACTTAGATTCTGTGTCAGAATGGCTCTGTCCTCTGCAAAGGCTGCCTTGGAGGTGCAAGGTACTGACAGGCAGGCAATGCTGTGCAGGGAGAAGAAGGTTGAAGTCCTTGGAGGGAAATGTGTCAATGCTTAATGTGGTTGGGATAGTTTTAGCCTTGGTGAAGAGGGCTTGGTTAGAAGGAGAGGAACAGATGTCTAAATTGCATATGAAGTAGCAAATGTGGAAAGAACCAGTATTTTATACGTGCAGTGGATGAATGATTTGGCAGTAGATGTGTTTTTTCTGTGGATACTGTGAAATGCCATGCTCCTATGACTTGGACCCTCAGCCTCTCTTTTCTCCCCTTGACCCTGAGCTGGCTGCCTATCCTAATCCACTGGAGGATGAGACTCCAACAGCAGACCTGAACTGTCCACACTGAGGTCAGGAGAGTAACCCTCCCTAGCAGCTTCTCTGATTTAGTCTGCCCATGGTTAAAAGAACAACAACAAAAAGAATCATGAGAGAAAAACATGGTGGTTGTTTAAAACCACTCTTGTAGACTTAATTATGGACACCCACTCCAACAACAACAACAACTGTTACTCTCTATTGCCTGTGAATACATACCATTATGGAGTAAAGAGACTGTGATTAGAACTCTGAGAGTATCCCGAATTCCACAGGCAGGTTCTAGGATACTGTAAAAGGATCATAAGAAGATCAGACAGAGGACCAGGACTTGGAGTGAAGATGTCAATGTCAGAAGTCTCAAGAAGCCAGAAGAGGATTTTAGCCCCATATGGCTCACTTTGCACTTCTGATGTACAGAACAGTAAGAGAATAAATTTGTGGTACCTTAAGTCAGTACCTCTGTGGTAACTTGTTAAAATAGTCATGGGAAACATATTTAGCCACAAAGCTGCTAGGGAGCTTATTATGAAGCAGAAGGTAACTGATATGCATGTGCTTTATCTTCTTGTGGAAACTTTAGAAGAAAGGAGGGAAGGGGAGGAAGGAACGAAGAGAAAGAAAGAGAGAGAAAGAGAGAAAGAGAGAGAGAGAGAGAGAGAGAGAGAGAGAGAGAGAGAGAGAGAGAGAGAGAGAGGAGGGAGTTAATATACTTGGAAAGGAGGAGAGGAACCAAAAATAATACTTTGCCAGATATTTTGATGAAAATGTATAGCATAACCTGCTGTTTTAAATATATATTTGAACAACTATCTTGGATACATTAATTTTCTTATGAGTTGATTAATAAAACTTGTGTACTGTTGTGCTGAAAATGAAGACATGAAACATTCTCTGTGCATGCTAGGGTTTGGATGCATGCCCTACTAAGGTCACCCGTGAGCCTGTGGTGCTGCGGGGAGGTTGGTGAGGCCTAGTGGCAGGTGTTAGGCACGGTGTGCCTTTGAGGTAGGATGTGGGGACCCTACCTCCCCACTTCTTGACTGCCACAAGGCAAGCAGCGTCACTTCACTGCATGTTTCCCCCACCGTGTTCAGCTGTCCTACCAGCCCAAGGTCACCGCACCGGCCGACTGTGGACTGAAACCTTTGAAAGTGTGAGCCAAACAAATCTTTCTTTCCTTTCAATTATCTCTAGGGTCTTGCCTCAGCAAGAAAGCTGACTAGTGTAATGTCCTCAGGGAAACTTCCCACAGTTGTGACCCCCATCTTAACCCCATAGCCCCCTCCACACTCCTCCTCCCATCCTTTAAGGAGCTGCTCTAACAGGTGTGAAGGCAAGGGCTTTCACAAAGATACACCCACCACACTTCCTACCAGGCCTTAGCTCTTCACCTCCTGCCTCCCTTCCCATCAGCCCCTCTGCCCCTGTAATTGTTGCATTTTTCTTCCTTTTTTTTTAAAAAAAAATTTTGGTTGTTATTTCACAAACATTCCTTTCCCATGTTTCCCAAGCCATGTCTTTTTCTAGGGTGGACCTTCAGTTTCCCTTTTTGTTTTTGAGACAGATTCTAACTTTACAGCTCAGGCTGACCTCAAAAACTCACTTTGTAGCCCAGGTTTCCACAAACTTACTGTGATCCCCTACCTTACCTCTAAAGAGCTGAGACAACTGGTGTCCATGGCAGACACCAAACTTTCTGAAGAGGCAATACAAGCTTCCAAGTTTGCAGTATTTGGGGGATCTAGATCTAAGGGCCACTATGTCTAGAGAGGGCCCCAGCAGATCCAGGGAATGTGGCACGTTGGCCAGGCTATCTAAACCACAGCATTCATGTTTATTATCCCATTCACCACACAAAGTCTGGTGTTGACATATGGCCACTGGGGGCTTGGGGTGGAGCTTAGTGATGTAGCACTTGCCTGGGATGTGGGAAATACTGGGTTCTAGCCTCAATACCACCCACACAAAGCAAGGAACTGCATTTTAATACCTATTCTTAAATAAATAGCTCCATGTCACACCAGAACACCCTGGAAGAATTTTACGTGAGTCAGAGAAGCCTATATGCAAGTTTCTTCAGTGAACAGGTGCAAGGGTCTCCCTAAATGAGGGGCTTGTGCTGTTTTGGTGATGAAGTTGTCCAGAGCTGGAAGCAGTGGCCCAGGTCACACTAGAGGGAATGTCTTTTTTGTTACCCAGTGTTACACACATATTGAAATATGGCCACAGTGAGCTGTGGTCTGTTCAGTTTTCTGGAAACACTGCCGGGCTGTGTGTTGGTGACTGGCCCTTGTCTGCAGGCGGCAGTTCAGCTGCCATTGTTTACTTTTTATCAAATGAAACCGCCCATCTGAGAAAGCCATGTCTGAGTCCATCAGAGGCAGGGAGTCATTGACAGCAATGTGAAGATCCTTCTATGTAAGCTGTGAGACCTGCAGGTGGGGGTGTCAGGCCAGTCACTTCATGCTGAGGAACTCCTGGGCTCTCTCAGGACAGCTCACTGTTTTCCAAGATTGCAACGCTTGGCCAGGTAGAGCTCATCCTTTGACTTTCTTTGACTCTCAGGATGAATTAGCATCTTATTCAGGCACAGTGAATGTGGAGAAGGCCCTGGGGTTTGTCCTTGCTTTACTGTGCTGTCTTGCCCTTGCTTGGAATCACGCTCAGACTTAAAGCCCATGGAGTAGGCACATGGAACACTCACAGGAACGACCTCTGACGTCTGTATGACCCGAATCACCGCCTGTTGTATTGTCTTCTGGAGGCTGACCCTGATGCTGTGCAGAGGAGTCAGGCCAGCTGCCTTGGTCCATACAGGGTGCTGAAACACATGGCAACGAGATTCTACACTTCGTTGCAGAGGAGACAAATTGTATTCAAAGCACAGCAGGCACTAATTCAATGACAGCTTGGCTCCACCCTCAAGACCCAATTGCCTCCCAGTGGTCCCCTCTCCTAATACAATTTTGAGTGTTTGATACATTCTGTTGTATTCTGATATATTGGCCCAAGTAACAGCTTAAATGAAGACACAGACTGTGTGACCAACATTGTCACTTGACAAGGTGGTTCTAGGCTGCCATGTACCTGCTAGGTGTTCTTATTATGAGTCACTAAGTACCATGCCAAGTATCTCAGATGGATGTTTTTAATCCTTGTGTATTTGTAAGGTACATGAAATATTCCTATTCCACAGATAATGGAAATAAGCTTTAAAGGGGCAAAGACCTCAGTCTGGAGCGAGACAGAGGCAGAAAATCAAATGGGCTGACTCTAATTGCCACGATCTTTGCACTGGACCCATGCCACCGTCTCACCACCTCTCTCCTGCCTTGCATATTCACATTGGCCATGGGAAAGGACATCCTGCCAACACAGAAGTCACTCTACTACAATAAAATGTCCACTTAAACATGCACAAGCTGCTTGTCAAGTGTCTCATCCCTTGCCACTCAAGGCAGGGAAGGGGATGTGGGGCTTTGCAGGGCAAACCTTATAGAGGCTCTGAGTCAAGGATGGTTTTCAGTTATCGAGCTCAGGAGCAGGCCTTGTCTTCCTGGCTCAAGTTGCACAGCACCACAGTGAATTTGAAGGGCCCTTCTTCAAATCCTTCGTGGATGCCAGATTCCCATGGCGGACCCATAGAGCTTAAGTTTACATCTGTTGGGCCAACTAGGACTTCCTGTTTTTAACTTCTGGGAGGTTTAAAAAGCATAAACAAATGGAGGTTGTTATAAACCAGGAGTAAATATTCCCTTAGAGCATTTTTCACAAATAAGCTTCCTTCAAAATACACACACTTCATAGGAAAGGGGCTCAAGGAAGCACATCCTGGACTATTGCTGAGTGGAAAAATACCTGGCTCTTATTTTCACCTTTCTTTCTCTCTCTCCCTCTCCCTCCCTGCCTTTCTTCCCCCATGCCTTCCTTGTTTTACTCAGTATTTAATTATATCATGAATTCTGCTTCCAAGGCCAGCTCTCCTGACATGTCCATTGTTGAAAATCTGTCTCTCCATCCTCATTCTCTTGGGAATTATGTTTACTATGGGTAAAACTTGCTCTCAGTCCTAGGATCCAGCCTGTTAGAATTGTGGGCAGGGAAGAAGAAAGCAACCTCGGATTTGGAAGCTGAAGAACGGACTGCTGACCCCCTTGGGAAGGGAAGTTTCCAATGGAGGTACTGTCCGGCTCCTGGCTTGTGTCACCAGACCTAGTTTCTTCCCCTCACAGCTGATATCGACAGACAGAGGAGCCCTGACAATGTAAAACTGCCTCAGGCCAGTCCTCGTCCCAAGAAGAAGCTGCTGTGAAGCCATTGAAGCAAAAAGAACAGGAAAGGAATTCGAGGAGAAGTTGGATGGCCAGGCTTGAGGACCTTGCGTATACAGCCATGGTGACCAGGATGTGGCGTTGATCCCAAATGCCAGGTTCACATTCCAGACTCCCAGAGGTAGGACATTGGAATCTAAGGTGCATAACTGATCCCTTGTCCCAGGAAGAGACCTCCCTTCTATCTTACCATCTTTGAACAATAAGTATGTTCAACAAATATTCCTCAGCATACTCTTATTTGTGTATATTGTTTGTTTTGCGTGTATATTTCTAAGGCTTGAACCAACCTCTCTTTCCCCACTCCCTTCACTCTTTAAAGGCATGGGTATCTATTTTGAATAACAGTAGCAAATCTTATGACAGCTGCTTGCTTGCTAGGTATGGAAGCTGGGCCAAGGACTTGCCAGTAGTAGCCCATCCATTCTGTACAAGCCCCCAGAAGGGCTATTCTTGTCTTATCCATGACTGTCACCATTTTAGAACAAGGAAACTCAAACACATGGATCTAGTTAGGGAGTAAGGCCTGCAGCAATGTGGATTGTCAGCCTGCTTCCTACTTGCTCCACAGAAGGGACTTGAGTCTAAGGTCACACAGTTGGTCACCTTGAGCCCTAGCACACCTCAGCACATAGCCTTAGGCAGAGGGGCTGCTGTCTTTGGGTGAGTTGCATTGGGTTTCTGGGCTGCTCTCGGGAGTCCCTACCCTGTATGGGAGAGGATGGGGTTTGGTGAACTCTGAACTGATTGAAAATAAGACAGCTACGTGCGCTGTCCTAGCAGTCTCACAGGCAGGATGTGTGTCCTTCCCATGAAGCCCTATGCTATTACTGGCTGCTGTCTCTTTTGTGGAGTGAACTTAGGCAAATCATGAGCAAGGCAGGGTCACCTTCCCTAGACCCAGGAAGGGGTAGATCCCCAACAAAACTCTGGTCCCACTTTGGGAAAGAAAAGACTAGGAGCATACTGTAGGGTGTCAGAATTTCAGTTTTTCGTTTGTTGAACAGCTGAACTTGCAATTAGAAAAATGACTACGTGACTAAAGAATTGTTTTAGTGGCTGGGTAACAGCATACATCTGTACTCTTAGCATCTAGATGCTGAGACAGGCATGTTATAAGTTCGAGACTAGCCTAAGTTATGCAAAGGCACCCTGTCCCAAACAAATAAAAACAAATAAACTGTAGTATCTAAAGTCTTTGACCCTGCCACAGATGATTAATTTATCTTATGAGCAACTATCAGTCACTTCTTGGTCACCAGGCAGGAAGGGTATGGAAAGCTATAAACGAGGAATCTTGATCTCTAAGCACTGTGGTGTAGATGGGAGCCCAGAATGTTCACCACATTAATGAGTAGAAAGTGAGTAATAGGGTCACTGAGAACATGAACACAGGCATCTCATATGGCTAGACCAGGGCTCACAGGGAAGTAAATTCTATATAGCCTTTCGTTTCTGTCACAATGATCCATGCATCCACTTTTCAGTGAGTAGAATGTGACCCTCTCAAAACATCATGCTGTGAATTAAGTTTAAAATGCAAAATTGGTTTTAGACTCATGACATCAAGTTGGTGAGCAAGCCACAAAGGAGTGTTATGAGGTTTATGAATCAGCACTGCAATACTTTAAACAGCATTGATTTTTCTACAGTTTCAAGTTTGATCTACTCAATTTAAAAGGCCCATTGAAAAGCCATATTAGTTTTTCATCTCTGTGGTTACAAATGACCACAAACACAGTGGCTTAACACATTACCTTCTAACTGACCAACAGGCATCATTCAGAAGCCTAGTGCTGGTCACACTGTGCTAAGTCCAAGTGTTGACAGGGCTGTTCTGCTCTGCAAGTTCTAGAAGCAACTGAGAAAAATGCACCTTTCCAAAGTCTAGGTGCCTCATCTCTTCAAAGCTGGTGGCAGCACCATTGCCCCTGACTCTTCTGTCATCTCAGCCATTGTTAAGGACTTTTGTGATCATGCTGGTCTGATCTAGATCAGAGGGATAATCACCTTAGTATAACATGGTTACAATTGTTCACTTTGTTAATGGTCATTGTCAATCTCTTTCTCTGCCTAAATTAGAAATTAAACTTCATTGCAGACATGTCTGCATAGGAAAAGACATTGAATCTAGAGTTTGGCACTGTCCCTAGTCTTTGGCATCAACTGAGGGTCTTGGACTATGCCCCCTGTGAATAAGGAAGAACTAGTGTACTACCTTTTGGGGTAGCTTGTTTCATAGGAATCATTGAAATTACTATACTAGTACAGAATATTTTAAGCAGTTAGTACAAAATTGCTCAAGTACTGAGCAAAGAGGAAATGAAAGTCTACTTAGATTTATACATATTTCCACAATGTACAAACAAAATAATAATTTGTAAGTCAAATATAACATTTAGAGGGGAAATTGAGGTGCTAAAATTTTTTGCATCTGACAATTACAAAGCCTGTGTGGGCCTGAGCTTGATCCTCTGCATACATGTTCTGGTTTCGTAGCTTGCTGTTCTTATGGGATTCCTAACAGTGGGAGTGGGGGTGCCTCTGACTCTCTTACCTTCTCTTGGGATCCTTTTCCCTTTATTGGGTGCCTCTTCCAGCTTTGATATGAGGGTTTGTACCTAGTCTTTTTGTAACTTGTTATACCTTGTTCTGTTGATATCCCTGGGAGGTCTGCTCTTTTCTGGAGGAAAATGGATCTGTGGAAGAAGGGATGTGGAGGAGTGCTTAGAGGAATGGGGGAGGGGAAACTGTGGTTGGGATGTAATGTATAAGAGAAGAATAAATTTTTAAAAATTCCAGAGTGGAAAATTTCCCATTAAAATTTTTTTTTGCATCTTTAATAAATGAGATATTAATGTGAAATATAGTTAAGCATCTCTCTCTCTTTTTTTTTCAAGACAGGGTTTCTTTATGTAGTTTTGGTGCCTATCCTGGATCTCACTCTGTAGACCAGGCTGGTCTCGAACTCACAGAGATCCGCCTGGTTCTGCCTCCTAAATGCTGGGATTAAAGACATGCACCACCACCGCCTGGCTCCTCTCTTTTTTTTTTTTTTTTTTTTTTTTTTTTTTTGCATCTCTTCTCCTTGGACACAGGAGTTCCCACCCCAGAGCCTCTTTCAGGATGCTACTCTATACTCTAGCTGGACTGAGTAGGGCTGCTGGTGGCTCAAGGCCGTCTAGAGAATTACCCTGAGCCCACAGGACCCTTCGACCTGAGGACCCCTTAGAAGTGGGTCAGCCTGCTGTAAAGTCACAATATACAGAACAGGCACTGTGGGGGCTTCCCATCACCATGGAGTCAGAGCAGCTGACTCCAGGGAGTTTTTTGGTGACCTTATCTTCTTCTGTAGTTCCTGTTTCTAAAACTAGCTCCTCTTTGGTTTGCCCTCCTGGCAGAGAAGCACCATCTCAGCCTTGGGTTACCTGTGGAGGTCAGATGACAGAAGCTCAGGTGATGAGTTCATTTCCCTAGGTGACCCACTCTTGTTGTCTCAGAATGGAGCCTCCTGGGTGGACATGTCACTTCTTTAATGCATTCCAGGACCATTTGCTACTTGTGATATTTCCACTAATAGTCATAGAGAAGCAACCTTCAATGTTTCCTTTGACTTTTCTCAGGATTAGGTTTCCCATAGAGCTACAGTTATGGGCATTTTTCTGTTAATGATTTACAGCTTTGTTTGCTTGCTTGCTTGCTTATTTGTTTGTTTGTTTCATGATGAAGATTAGCCCAGTGCCTCATGATGTGCTCTACCACAGAACTAGACCACCAGCCATATTGACTTAGATACATAAGATGCCGCTTTAATTATGTTTCTTGACTTTCAAAGTCTTAGCAGATTCTATAAAATTATCTTGGACTTACAGCAGTGTGTTAGAGTCTTTAGTAATCTCTCTCTTTCAGATGTATGTATGTATGTATGTATGTATGTATGTATGTATGTATATGGCCGTGTTGCTTGCGTGTGTGTCTGTGGAACATGCATGAGCAGTGCTCTGAGAGGCCAGAAGAGGGTGTCAGATCCTTTAGAACAGTGGTTCTCAGCCTTCCTAATGCCAAGACCCTTTAATACTGTTCCTCATGTTGTGGTGACCTCAACCACAAAATTATTTCGTTGCTACTTCGTAACTGTAATTTGGCTTCTGTTATGAATCATAATGTAAATATCTGATATGTGACCTTTGTGAAAGAGTCGTTTGACCCACAACTTGAGAAATACTGATCTAGAATTAGATTTACAGATGGTTGTGAGCTGCCATGTAGGTGCTGGGAATTAAACTTGGGTCCTCTGGAACAGCAATCAGTGCTCTTCACCACTGAGCCATCTCTCCAGTCTAATTTTTTCATGTTCTTATATGCAGAGGGACTTTAGTTGGCCAGTATTTTTGCTTAGGCTATTTGCGTCTATGTTCATGAGCAGTAGTCTGTGATTGTTTCTTCTCTCATTATTCATGCACATTTTTTATTTAAAAGCTTTTTGAGGTTTTCCTGTTATCTGAAGTATGGTGGCCAATCTAGTGGTCAACAGCCATGTGTGGGTGGCTATTAAACCTGTCAGGTGCCATTGGCAAGTATTAAAACATTGAAACATACTAGATTTTGAAAACTTAGCACAAAACACATACTATGAAATATTTCAGCAATTTACATCCGTGAGTGATAATATTTGGAGTATACTGAGCAAGACAAAAATCTATTATAATTTTACAATTTAAAATACATGTGTTGTCAACAGGAAACAGCTTTTCTCTTGATAGTGTGCATTAATATAACATCCCTGAAAAAGAAAAGAAAAGGAATGGAGAGGGAGAAGAGTAAAGGGGTGATGTAGGCAGGGCCTCAGCTCCTCTGTCTGTGGGAGCCTTGTGGTCCTTCTGTTTCTTCTGGGAACTGGCCTAGGTCAGCACGTATGTTTGTATTTCAGGTCTTTTGGTTTTGAGGAAGATGAAGGTGTGAGAGCTGTCTCCATACCAGTGGAAAGCTCCTCCAGAGCCTTGTCCTCAGGTCTCCAGCTAGTATTTGGAGGCGCCCCAGGCCACCACCTCTAAGAAAACAGGAGGAGTCAGTATGGTACCCAGCACACAGCAGCTCACTCTCCAGGACAGGCTCAACGTGGCATGCACACCACCTGGGTGTGGAGGGCTCTTGCAGCGTGAAAGGGGAGGATGGTGACTTCATGACCTTGCTAAGCCAATTAGTCATCTTACTCTGAGGAGAAGGACAAGCACAAGGGTGGAGAAAGCAAACAAAAGATTGTTCCAGCTGCTCCTAGAACAAATAGATCATTTTATTCGACATTTATGGGGAGCTATTAATTTCATCCTAGACAATCAAATAGCAAAGGATTTTCTATTTATCCTGACAGTGGGAATTCCAGCCTGATACCATCCTTTCATTACAAATGTCATCACTTCAGTCATCATGGAATGTCCTAGGCAGATAAATAAATAAACAAAAAGAATGATATGAGAATCTGGTTCCTGGGGCAGTTGCAACTTTGATGTTTTTGCACTTTTCTCT
This sequence comes from Peromyscus leucopus, assembly GCF_004664715.2. Taxonomy (NCBI): domain Eukaryota; kingdom Metazoa; phylum Chordata; class Mammalia; order Rodentia; family Cricetidae; genus Peromyscus; species Peromyscus leucopus. The sequence continues at coordinate 124,831,629 of NC_051066.1, read as the reverse complement.
GTGTGGAATGTCTGAGGTGATGGTCATTATCTATTATAAGCTGGACCATCTTTGTAGCAATAATACTCATTATTTCCTCACTCCCAAATCGCAAGTACTAAGAGTTTGTATCTAACTCTCACAGGACACATGGTGGCAGTTACAAGTTCTGGGGCTGTGAGCTCAGGACTGTGGTGGTATTCTAATTGTACTGAAATGTGATTTTGATTGTATGTTAATAAATAAAGTTGCCCGGGGGTCAGAGCTATTAGAGCCATAGACAGAGTGTGGCGGTGGTGGCGCACGCCTTTAACCCCATAGATCTCTGTGTGTTCAGGGATACAGCCAGCATTGGAGACATATGCCTTTAAGACCTGGGGGGCTGTACCTATAGACAGTGACGAGGCAGTCACGTGTTTGGGTTTACAACCAATGAGAAGGCAGAATGACTATGAAACGACTTACACACAGGGAAATAGTTCTCTTAGGGGAAGCTGGAACCACATCAGGAGGAAGGGTGAGATTTTAGCTCTGATCTCTGATCTCTTGGCTTTCTCTTTTACATTGGTTCTGTGTTTCTTATTTAATAAGACAGTTGGTTACATCTACACAGGACTCTTCTCAAAGTGTGAGGCTACAACTTAGCAGTTCAGTGAGCTGATCTCTCATAACTGTTCAGTGGGGATTGTTTGTAGACCCTTAAAGAAACATAGAAGACTCTTTGCTCAAAACTCCCTGCACAAGAGAATAGGAAAGCACCAAAACACTCCCAGGTGGATCTGAATCAAGATACCACAGACCCCTTGAGGTATGTGTGGATTGTCTGAAAGGGAAAACCCACCAAAAATGCCCATGTTTTGACATTCTAGTTTGAGTCAGTTCATAACTTAGTACAAAAATGGGTCCCAGGATTGGGCTGATGCTTTGGTTAGGATTGGGAACAGAGGAGTCTGGGGTGGCTTCTGAGCTGTAGAAGCCTGAGCATGGGACTAGAGCAGGTGTCCTAATTCCCCTAGAGAGTGAAAGTTCCTGTCTAAGCACAGCCTCTACATGTGCACAGCTGTACCTACACATGTGCTGGCCCCGAGGGAGATGTGGAGCAGGGAGAGGGAAGAGGCTTACCAAGGAAGAGAGTATGAGCTGCGGGCTCTGAAAAGGCCTTTGCAAAGAGGGGGCTCTCAGAATGTGAAAAGCAGCTCATTATGGAAAATGTTGAGGAACATCTCCTGAAAGTTATTCTGAAGTCCAGGTCAAGGGTAACTATGGTGATACATTGTGTACCCTAATAAAATTTGCCTGAAGATCAGAAAACAGAAAGCCACTAGATTAGACACAGAGACCAGGCAGCGGTAGCACACACCTTTAATCCTAGCACTTGAGAGGCAGAGATACGTCTAGATCCCTGTGAGTTCAAAGCCACCCTGGACTACATGAGATTGACTCAGTCAAGGAGAGAAAACAGAGGCAGGCAGTGGTGGCACACACCTTTAATCTCAATACTGGGAAGCACACATGCCTTTAATCCCAGGAAGTGATGGCTGAGCAGAGAAAGGTATATAAGGTGTGAGGAGACAGGAACTAAGGGCTCTTCAGGCTGAGGAGTCCTAGAGGTAAAAGGTGGCTTGTTTCTTTGTCTCTTTGATCTTTCAGCATTAACCCCAGTATCAGGCTCCAGGTTTTTATTTCATTCATTCATTCATTCATTCATTCATTCATTCATTCATCTGTTCCTTTATTCATTTATCTGTTTCTTTATCTATTTATTTATTTAATTATAAGACCAATTAGGAATTTGAGCAATAGGTAACCTCAGTGGCTCTAGTGAGGGGGAAGGGAGGGTTGTAGAAGAGGAGGTTTTAGTTTTAATCAGAGGTCAGATCATAGACAGCCTTAGAGGCTTAATATAAAGCAACAGGAAGGACATATGTGTGTCGGGAGGCAGAAGGTGGGGGGGGCTTTGGGTGCAGGAATGGCGGGATAGAATATATGTAAATGATCATTCTGAGTCATGGAGAACAAGACATAAACTGTGAGAGGAAAGATGAAACAGAAGGAAAGAACACACTGGGAGGTTGTGGAAATGGTCCCAGGGATGGAGGAGGGCTGGGGCATGAAGGTGAGGGCAGTATGGACAGATTCTCTTGCTCAGAATCAGCTCTGCCTTGTGCCTCATTTAAAATGTGACTCCAGAGCTCCTGCTCATTCTAAGTCCCAAAGCAGTGGCTCAGATCCCCTTTCTTCTACCAGCCCTGAGCTTTGTCAGTTCTCACAGCTCTTTCCATTAGTCCAGTCCTTGACACTCATTGTGTCATTTAAAACTCACTGAGATATTTTCTTCGTCCAGACTGCTACAACAAATTGCTATAGACTGGGTGGCTTAAGAAATCCGTATTTCTTACAGTTTTGGGGACTGGAAGACCAAGGTCAAGATATTGGCCCATTTAGTCTCTAGTGACAGTCATTTCATGGTTTTCAGATTTAATTCCTGCTGTATCATCAAGTAACAGAGAATTCTCTGGGATGTAATGGCACTAATCTCTTTCATCTGGGCTACCTCATCTACTAATACTATCACAGTAAGACTGGTGTTTAAAATAAAAATTTGGACAGACCTATCCAGTTCAAGCATTCTAATTCTACACCCTACCCCATAATAATATTCCTCTTGTACAAAAAATTATCCATTGCATTCCAAGAGCTCCTAAAATCTTAGCTCATTCTAGTTTAAAATATAAAAATATACAATCTTATTTAAATATCTAAATCAGATATGGGTGAGTCTCAAGGTTTGATTTGTCTGGAGGCAAAATTCTTCTTCATTGGTGAATATGCCAAGCCAGGTAAGTTGACTGCTTTCAAACTACAGTGATGAGATGGGCATAGGGTAGATATATCCACTTAGTAGAGAAGATGGGGTGATGAATGGAGACTAAGAGTGCCCACACCTGCCAAATCAAGTCTTCTGAGTACTTAAGTCTGGAAAATAATTGATGTTTTGCTTCCAGACCCATGGGGGCTGTGGTCCTGTCCCTACAGTTCTGCTGAGCAGAAGTAGAAAGCTATGACATTGGGAAAAGGTTATCTGGCCTGCTGAAAGTCGATCAGGTGCCTCCCTTTTGAAAACCAAGGAGGCAGCCCTGATGATCTCTGAATTTCCTTTGAGGTCATTTCTTTTCTTGTTTTGAAGAATAGAACACTTTCAAGGCCAATAGCTCTATGAACTTGTCCTGTAAAATCCTAGACATCAGATAACTTTGCTTCATTCCTTCTTATTCTTGTCCAAACTGGCAGTTTTCCTGCTGGGGTAGCTAGCTGATTAGGCTCATGGTTTACACCCACACTAACCTTGTGAAAGGGTCAGTTGGCCATCCTGTCTATGTTCTCTTCCAGCTGCATTTTCTCTTTTTTTAGCCATATGATTAGCTCGAGACTTTCCAAAGATTGAATGCTTGGTTTCTTCTTTGCTTACTGAGTCTGTCCTGGAGTTACTTCTTCTGTCTGGCCTTGGCTATAAGCAGCCAAGGGGAACCAAGCCACACTATCAACACTGCTTAGAAATTTCATCACTCATGAATTCATCCTTCACAAACCCTGCCTTCCATAAAACATGAGACCACAAGCACGACCCAGCCATGCTCATTCCCACTTCATAGAAACCATGCCTTTCCTCCAGTTTCCAAAACACATTCCTCATTTCCATTTGATACTTCACCAGAATGACCTTTATCATCTGTCCCTTGCTTGCTTGCTATGTTCTTTCCTTGTTCATTTTATCTTGATCTCATTCTATGGCCATTGCAGGCATTAAACTTGTGATTGGTTTGGACTCCCAAGTGCTGAGGTTAGAGAATTACAAGCAAGTCCCATTATTCCTGGCTTTGCCTGTATTTCTACCAACGTTCTGCTTATAGTTACTTAGATGTTCTTTAAGAAGATTGAAGTCTTTCTCTGTAGCTCTCTCTTCTTTATGAGATCTCACTAGAACTGATTTGAAAACTCACTTCATTTTCCTAAATGAAGTAGTCTGCTTCTACCATGCATCCAAGATCTTCCAACATCTTCTCATTACCCAGTTCCAAAGACATTTCCACATTTTTAGGTATTTCTCACAGCAGCAGTCCCATTTATAAGAACTAATTCCTGTCTTCATGGCTTAAATGAATACATCTTTCTTATGGTTCTAGAAATCAGAATAACCAAGGTCAAGGTTGTGGGAGGAATATTGTCTGTCCAGGGCCCTTCAAATGCTTATCTCCTCACGGAGCCCTCACATTATGGAGAAAAAGAATAATAATTTATCCCTAGGAGGATCTACTTGGTCATTTACTCTTAATGTTGGCCCCAATGGGTAGAAAGATATCATAGACTTCAATGACATGACAAGCATCCCTACAGTCATGTAGAGGGTAGGCATTTGCCATCTCTGTCAAATACATCACTAAGAACAAGTAGGTGACTATAAGACACTTTGGTAGCTTTCCTAAGAATTTCTATTAGTTTGGAGACTTTCTACTTTTCACGGAAAATTCCACTATCATTGTGTTCCTTGGAAGTCTTGTACCCTGGAAGACAGCCAGTGACTCTAGGAGAACTGTTCCATCTGTGGTCAGGACTGACTCAGGCCCCTTTTGGTGGCATGCACAGTGTAGGAGTGTAGGTGTGGCAACCTCACCTGAGAGCTGATATGTGTGCTAACCCTACTAGGACCAACAGGGAAGGGGCATGGGTTTCATTTCCTCCCCTTCCTTCATCAAGTCACTGTCCATCTGCAGTGGCTTCCTCTTGCTTTGTTTGAGTGCATTAATCTGCATATACATAAGATTTTAATGTTTTCATTAGTCAGACACAAACTTAGTGTCTAACTCACTGATACTCTACCCCATTATTATAGATAACAGTGGAGTTCAACATGAGACTCTCATACATAAAAATGTAGAGCAATAATTGTAGCATGAATCCTAATTCATCTTTTTAATAAAAACCCGGAGTTACATATCAGGGTGAAAGCTGAAAGATTAGAGAAGCAGAGTAGCCAGCCACTAGTTCTTACCTCTATACCATCCTCAGTCAAAAAGGAGGGCCAAGCTCCTGTCTCCACCTAATCACTTCCCCTCTCTGCCCAGAAGTAGCAATAGAAAACATTGAGTATTGACTCTTTGTCAGGTAACACACTCAATTTTTTCCCCTGTTTTTCTGATGAGTGATTTTAACCACCTGTTGGGTGGATAATATTGTTCCTCAAAGCTATCCATCCAACAAACTGAGGACTATAACGCAACAAGCGTCACTCTGGTGTTAGATAGGACAACAGGATGGCTGTCCCCATGCTGGTTTAGACATACAGAATTCTGAAGCTTAGAGTGATGAGGTGAACCACAAAAGTTAAAGAGTGAAAATAGTAACCCAAGACTTCTGACAGCACAGGTGATCCGATTTCTCCCTTGGCTTAGCTTGGACTCCTGAAATTCCTGAAAGTGCATATGCCCTTGTCTCTGTGGATCTGGATATCACTTGTTGAAACTCTTATCCATGTTCTTTGTATTTCTGTTAATAAATTCAGAAAAATGACAGACTATCTTTCTTCATGCAATAATTTCCAATTAATATCTGATAGCAGTGGCTTGGTGTATCGGGAGGTGAATATCCATTGGTCACAGCCTTTCTGAGTACACTGAACTCCCCTTCCCAGCTTCCTTTCCCTTCCATACAATGTAGTTTCAAGTCTCCAAAGAGTCTAAATTTCTGAGTCATTGAAAAGGTATTTCAGAAAGCAGTAGGCTCTGGAGGCTTCTACTTGAGACAATTCTCTATGGAGCAGCTGAGCTGAGGTGTGTGTGTGTGTGTGTGTGTGTGTGTGTGTGTGTGTGTTTCATTTTTCTTTATTAAGAAATTTTCTACTCACTCTACATACCACCCACAGATCCCCCCTCCTCCCACCCTCCAGCCCTTCTCCCTCTCTAGCCACCCCACATCCCCACATCCTCAAAATCAAGGTCTCCCATGGAGAGTAGATGCTTATTTAAATGTGTTGTAGGCTTTGCAAAAGGGAGAGTGAGGTCAGAGCCCATACAGCTGTGGCAGAGGGATATGTTCTGTTCTGGTGAGATGAATTGTTCTTTTAAGCCCTGAGCTCATTGGAGAGAGCTTTTCTCAAGCATCCCCAGTGCTTGCCGGAGTATGGCTTTGTACCCTGGCTTCAGTTAGGGGATATTAAAATTGAGTTAAAGGTTTCACTTTCTATCAGGTTCTAGGGATCATGCAGGGATTACTGGTGAGGATCCTTTTCTGGAAAGCTCTATTCCTGATAGAATAGGACATGTGACATGTTTTAGGAGACTGAGATTTCTACAAAATAATAGCATGTTTCCTTGTCTCTATTGCCAATCATGGCAGGGTGATTTGGTCATGTTGGATTCACCAATTCTCCCTGGAGTGTGTGTGTGTGTGTGTGTGTGTGTGTGTGTGTGTGTGTGTGTGTGCGCGCATGCGAACGCTGATGTATACTCATATTTTAACTACTTCTTTGGAACATTACTCTGTTTTACAGCTGAGATAACAGAAGGTCAGAAGTTAATGGCCAAACTGGACTCAGAATCAGGCTTCTTGTCCTGGTCAGGACTGTCCATCACCCTATGAGTTTCCCTTTTAGCAATTCTGCACCCTGGTTGAAGGTGGTAGGACAACAGGAGGTTGTATTGCTGATCTTTCCCTCCAGAACTTCTTCATGCAGGCGTGAATCCCTTTGCTTAGGCCAACCTGATGAGGAGACAAAAGCAAACAGGTCAATTGGAAGAATGAGAAGAAAGAGACTAGAAGACAGGGGCTTGTCATCTCACACAGCGAAGCAAGTGTGGATTGCCAGACCCTGAATGTCTTCTCCCGGACTGAAAGAACAGTACCAACAGTCAGAGCAGTGATATGGTCTAGCCATATGACTTTGAGATGGGAGGCAGCTGAGCCATGCATTTTTAATGCTTTCCTTCAAGGTGGAAAGGACGTTGCAGAGAATAACTAAAGCAGCTCTATAAAAAGAAAATGAGAATTGTGCTGTAAAATATCTGGCTACTTAATGAGGGAAGTTTATTGGCAAAGAAAAAAAGCAGTTATGAGTGTTTATGTTCATACTTGACTCTGTCTTTTAAAGCAGTGGTAGCCTAGGGGACCTTCTACTGGGACAAGTGCCCTTGGATGAGAAGCCATGGGAGAGCAAGGATGCAGGGCAGTCTTGGGCCACAGCTCCTTCTTCTGTAGTGGCACCTTTCATATTTGAATGTCATGTTCATCCTCCAAAAATCATGTTCAGATACAGATGATTATTCCTGGAATCTGGCACAAGGTCCAGGAAAGACCCTGAACTTTGATAAATGGACCTTGTCTATGTGTAAAAGGGTATAGAGAATGCTACTAAAAGATATGGGGGACAAGAGATTGAAATGTGCTTCGTAGGCAAGGTTTTAGTAGTTCTGGGGGGAAACCAGGCTCTGGTTGATAGCTTGAGAGTCAAGTAGAACACAAGTCTGGATCCTTTGGAGAGGCAGGTAGGAGCACTGGGATGATGAGGCCATAGTGGAAGCATCAGCTTGGGCCATTTTCCTTTTGCAGTCAGAATGGGGTCAAATAGGGATGTCCTGGGACTCAAGGAAACAGAAATTTCACTGGGAAAGACTATGATACCGTAACAGGAAGGGAGACCAGTGCAAGAGAGAGAGGTTTCAGACATGAGATCTGCAGTGTTATAGTATCTTTTATTACCACGGTAGAATCAATACCTGACAGCCCAACTTAAGTGACAAAATTTTGGCAGGCAGGAATAAGGGTAAAGAAAGGATTGGAAGCTAGATTTAACCTCCAACTATTTAACCTCTGACCTATTTCCTCCAACTAGGCCTCACCTCCTAAAGTTTCTATAACTTCCTACAATAGTATCACCAATGGAGACCGAGCTTTAAACATAGGAACCCATGGGGACATTTCATGTTCAAATCAGAATGGAAAACATCTCCAAGGTCAGATGGGCAGAAAGGAAATTTATTTGAAAGGGAAGAATGAGCAGGCTACAAAGAACTATTATGGGAAGTGAGATGAACAGGTGGCCGGACAGGACAGTTGACAAGAAATGGACAGTGCCCCTTTCTTTCCTGTGTCCTCCTCCTTTCCTGTACCCCCCCCCCCCAGAGGGTGGTTGTGGGGAAAAGGAGATAACTGATGTTTGGTTCATTCAGACCCAACATTTATCAGGCAATTTATTTGGATTGGTTAGAGAATCAGTTCAGCTAGTCATAGATATGGCAAAGAAAGAGAACTGGGCAGGTATGACTGAGCTTGTCATAGACAGGGAGTGTCTGGTGTCTTCTCCAAGCACACAGGGACACAGTTTTGTGCAGGGAGCTGCTTTTGGGAAAGAAAGAATGTGGGTATTTCTTAGTTGTACTTTAACAGGTATTCAGTCTCTGCCCCTTCACGAACCCAACATATGGGCACCAGCTTTGTAATTTTTTATTCTTCTTCAAAAAAAATTAAAAACAAGACTCACAGAATGAACATCAAATGTCCTTTTTAGCTCATTAGTAAGAAATTCAGTAGGAAGGAAAAGATGACTCAAAGTAGAGAGACTGAGTTTACACACACACACACACACACACACACGCACACACACACACACACACACACACACCATCTTGAAGCTAAATGTGATGGCACCTACCATTATTCAAACCTTGGGAAGCTGAGGTATCACTATGAGTTAGAGGCCAGCCTGGGCTACATAACAAGATTCTGTCTCAAAACACTAAAGCAATCGAACTCAAACATCTTAGGTAAGTTTGCTGACAGAGACATCACTGGTTGACTAATGCCATGAAGGACAAAAAATTTATAATATTTGGGCTTATTTCCCTATAGGACAGAAATTGTAGATGCCTATGATAGATTAGTGCTTTAGAATATCATGCAGTCCCTGTGCCCAGCCTCAAATAATAATTTAATGGTAGATCACACAGGTGCATTCCTCTAGATAATTAAGTGGTCCCTGAGCGATCTGTCTAAACATTACCCATCGTGGTAATAAAAGTTTATGCCCACTTCCAGGCCTTATTTTAAGTGGCTTTTTATAGCATTCCTTGGATTTCTATACCAGAAAGCATGCTCACAAGCTGACCAGGAGAAAGTGTGTCTTAGCCAGAGCTGTATTCCCCAGGAGTACTTGCTGCAAGGACAGCATCCAGGCTCTTCGTGACTGGCATCAGGAAAGTGACAAGAATGGTGTTTTGTTGTATGGTCTCCTGGATTTGTTTGGCCTTCTGGATTTTCCACAAGGGCCATTTTGGAAACTTTAAAGTAGTTAGGGTTTGAGAGGGAGTATGCTCCTGCCATTAGAGAGCAAAAACAGTTTAATAAGCTTCAAAACAAAAATATTTTTCTGAGGGCCGAACAATGCACGCTACCAGAGACCTAATGAGTTAAGGCTCTGCCACAAAGTGCAGCCAAGAGAGGTTATTATTAGTTCTCCCATGACCCAGAAGCTCTTGTTTGCACACCCAGATGGGGCCACACTTCCTAAAACCATCAAAGCTCACTTTAATTAGTCTGTTAATAGAAACTTGTTGTGATCCCGGGTACCTTTTGTGACCAGTTTTTTTTTTTTTTTTTTTTTTTTTTTTTTTTTTTTTTTTTTTTTTTTTTTGCCTCCAATCTCCGTTAATTCAGTTAAGTATCGCAGTAGCTGGAGGAACACGGAGATTTTGTTAATAAAAATAAGCTAGCTGACTTATCAGGTGGTAACAATCAGATTGAAAAACAGGAATCATTTGGTGAACTTTCCAGCTCAAATGTGAAAAATATTATGGTGTTTATTCTTGGCAAACCCTTCAATGCTGTATACAATGTAACTGCCTGTGTTATTTATGGAGGTCTTTGGGGGATTGGTATGAGACATTTGGGCTCCCCCTAAGCAGCTGAGCTCAGCATTCCAGCAGGTATGGAGGATGCATACAGACGGGCATATATGAGGCAAAGCGGGGTAGAGAGTGGGGGCTCTGCATGGGACAGTTGAGAAGGTACCCAGGTTGAGAGAAGGAAGAAGCCATTTTGAGCTTCATCTCTGGTTATTCATCCCTACCCAGTAGCCCTTTCTTCCTCACCAAACTTACCGTCTTCTGACATTGAATATACTTTGTATTTTGCTTGTGTCTCTCCATCCCCACCCACGTGATATCAGTGTTCCTGATTTGAGGTGGATGTTGTGTTAGGTCCTTGGTGTTATAGTTCATTTAATTTTCAGAGATCCCAGGAAGTGGTGGATTTATTGCCACTGGATAGATGGAGGAACTGGGGTTCTGGGAGATGAAATGACCCACCCATGGCCGTGACATGGCTCATAAGAAGCACAGTAGGATTTGGAGATATCTGGCCTCAAAGATCATGCTAGTTAAGAATATGATGACACAAAGTCACATTTCCATCAGTTGGGACTGTGACCATTAAGAGTTAGCCCTATTCTAGGGTTTTTCTCTACCTATTCCTGAAGGATGCTGACTTCCTCCAGAATTTCTGGTAGGTATGGAAGGTCCCCTCATTTGTGCTTCTGAGTTGTCACTGCTTTCTTCCAGATTCCCACTGCCTACTTGGGCCTAGTACTTCAGCTCCATAATGCTTGTGATATCTGCAGGCTCAGGCCAACCTACCATGCCTCTGGTCTCCACTGGATGCTATTTTCTCTTCTTCTAGATACCCCTTCCCACCCTCTCCACCTCCAGAAGGAACCCCCCACCCTGTGTTTTGTCTACCCTGGGAGGCCAGCTCATACTGAAAACTGGCCATCAGTGTAACAGTACATAGATGGTAGAACCTTAAGACAGTGATTAGGTTATGGGGCTCCACCCTCGTGGAGGGGTTAGGGCTGTTCTTCCAGGATTATGGAGTCAGGTTGATTCTAGAGGAAGTGCATGAAGTCTTTCTCATGAGACTTGATTACTTACCAAGATAGGCCTGTTAAAAAGCCAGATGTCTCTCTTGTGTGTTCTCTCTTTCACACTTTCTGTGCCCTTCTGCTTGTCTGCTATGTTATGGCACAGTGTGAGGCCTTTGCTAAATAAAGTTGTGCAGTCATAGAATCCCAACTACAGACTATGAACTAAATTAACCTCTTTCTTTAATAAATCACTCAGTCTCAAGTGTTCTGCTATAGCAACAACAGACTAAGACATTGTCTTTTCCATTGTATCTTCTCTCTGTTGACTTACACACGTTTCAGACACAGGTCTCTGGGTGGGGGTTGAGAGAATGTTTGGTAAACCCAGACTGTATCAATGTAGACTCCCAATGAATGGAGAACACTTTTCCCATATGGTGTCAGAGGCTTGGGTTGCTGGGTTCATACAACCCAGATGTTCTGCCCAAAGGTAGGCCACCTTAGCACAATTGACCATTCAGACAAATCATGCAGCTTCAGTGCAAGACAGAGGCCCTTCACACTCACTGAACAATGAGTTTTAGTGGTCCCTGACACAGGCTGGTCAGTGCTCAAATCCCCCAGGCCTGTGGTGAGAGTATTTAGAACACCCTTGATTTGATAGACAACATGGCCTTCTGTATCCAGGATGGCTGGGCCTCAGTCCTCCCTAACCTGGTGCCTTTTACATCACCAGCTACCACATGTGTATTGAGTGGCAGAAGGAATAAGACACAGATGACTGAATTGCATGCTTGGTCATTTTTCACTGGGCGTAGTGTTGAGGCATTAATTTCAATGCACTTCATATTTTAAAAATGATTCTGCCCATTTTTTCAATGAACCTAAACTTGGTTTGCAAAATAGTCTATAAAAATAAAAGTAAGCAGATTTGACATAGATTATGAATTAAAAAGAAACGAACAGATCACTGCTGTGTTTCCGTGCAGTCCAGTCAGGGCTTATTACATGGCTGCAGATTCCTTGCCAACAAATACAAGCGAGTAAAATATTAATCTGTTCATCAGTAGCCATGCAATCAGGGGCTTACTTTGACCTTGGGGCCGAGTCCTGGGACTGCACAAATATTGTACATTTACAAGGACAAACATCTTCCCATGGGTTTCTGATTTAATTGCACAGTGACCTGAAAGCACATGGCTCCTGTCCTTTGGACTCTGCCCTGTCGATTTTATTAAAGTTCTTGGCTGAAACGAAAAAGTGGAAAAGGTGCTTCTACGTTCCAGAAGCTTTGTGAGGAACCTCAGACATTTCTTTTCTACTCTACTTGTCCATGTTACCAGAGTTGTTATAGGCTCAAAGCCTGAATTCTGACAGTCTCAACAAGCTAGGTGTGGCCACCTTCTCCCAATATACCAATCAAAGAGGCACATAATAGTGAGAAGCAGAGAAAAGAGACCACTCAATGTGGTCACACTGGGAAGAGGAACAAATAGGTCCAATGGCTCCCCAAGTCTATCTTTGGAGTGCTGATATGATATTTTGTTTTAGAGCGAGAAAAAGTATGTATGTGTGGTACTTGTCAAGATGTAGTCTTGTCCATCATTGATTTAGCACTGTTTGAACTCAGGCATGTCCTGCCAGGTACTCTAATTAGATATCAGAACTGTGTAAAATCTCTTCTTGGGCAGCAACTCCTTCTCTGGCTGGCTTTTCCCCAGCATGGGATTCTTAGAAAATTTTAATTCTTTGGCATGCATTGTTCAGCAGTCTGACTGCCCAATGGAGGGGTGCAAGTGTCTCCTTTTATTACTAGGATATATACACGGGGCTTCCCAATAGCCCTCATTTTTCCTTGCTCTAAGTTTACCCCATATATAGGGGAAGGCTCTCCTTGAAAACTGTCTATAGAATCTTTTAAATTATTCACCAGACAGAACTCTCACTAGATCAAGCTATTATAGAGAATCAATGTCCAGAATGAGTTTTAAAAATTCTGGGGATAGAGCTGTGAAGGTGACACTTTAGACTGACAACCCGCCTCTCTAAGATTACCGGCCCAGCTTGGCAGCAGTAAAAGCGTTATTAATAACAGTTATCACGGATGCCTTAGGCCTCACAAATCATCGTGCATCCATTTGCTCTTTGGTACTTCACGACAAAATTGTGGTCTGAATTGTGTCTTGTGTCACATGAGGACTGAACTTCTTTCCTTCGAATTTGAACATACAGATTTCCTGATACCATTGTTGAGAAGTCTGTCTCTAATCATGTCAAATAGTCTAGGCACCTTAGGAGTCAGGAATCCCTTCTCCTGCATCTCTATCCCACTTGTCAGCACTTTCAGGGGCCCAGATGCAAGAGTGTCTCACTAAGTCCCAGGTTTTCTTGGTTGGGATCCCAGGTCAGTGCTGACCTTGTTGTCTGACCTCAGTCAAGTATTTGGGGAGATTTTACCTCTTCGTCTGAAAATTGAAACACTTGAATCAAAGCAGTGAGTTTTCAAATGAAATGCTCTCAATTGATGACCGGCCACACTAGTGTAAGCCCATGAACTGTATGTAGACTAGTGCCTGTGAAGTCTCCATGGGACTGGACTAGGCCCTCTGGATATGGAAGATGGTTGTTTGGCTCAAACTGTTTGGGTGGCACCCAGGCAGGGGGATCGGGATCCGTCCCTGGTGCACGGGCAGGCTTTTGGGAATCTGGTGCCTGGGGTGTGATGCCTTGCACAGCCTTGGTGTAGTAGGAAGGAGCTTGGACCTGCCTAGGCACAGTGTGCCGGGCTCTGCTGACTCTCCATGGGAGACCTTGATTTGGGGGGATGTGAGGATGTGGGGTGGCTTGGGAGAGAGGGCTAGGGGGTGAGAGGCGGAGGCAGTGGGATCTGTGGGTGGTATATAGAGTGAGTAGAAAATCTCTTAATAAAGAAAAATGAAAAAAAATAAAAGAAATGCTCTCAATGTGTGGAAATGAACTGCTTGGGTGGACATTCTAGGAGAATGTCCTGGAGTTCTCTGTTTCTAATTCTCTGACTTCCTTGCCTCCTATATCATCCGTTCAGGAATATTTACACTCTCTGGGGCTCCATGGAAATGTCTCATCTCCTGGTATGTCAGTCTCTGTTGACCCTGACATTTGGTGACATTTTATTTCCTCCTCTGTAAAAGCAAAAAGGACTAGATTCAGTTGTCTCCAAAGATTAGCTGATGCCTCTCATTCAGCACCAGGATATAGCACTGAATAGCTGCCACCTCTTACAGGGCATCCAGGCAATGCAGTTTCCTCTATGGGAGGTCAGGTGTTGGTGATCCATTCATCATGGTTTCTGAGCATTGGACTGCCTGGCTTTAAAGGGTATTGTTTCCATGCTGCAATGTATGTGAGATAAAGGCCTCTCATAGGGTGATCCAGCTATGTGCTCGGGATTACACTTCTTTTAACATGTCCTTTTCCTAGAAAAGACTGGTTTTACTCAGAATGTAGACTGATGGGTAGAATTCTGGGCAAATAGGATAATTTTAGCCTAAAACAAAAACAAACAAAACAAAACAAATGAACAGAGACAAACAAAAATAATAGTTTTCAAGATCATAGGTAAGTTGAGAGTGGTGGTGCATATCTTTAATTTCAGCATTAGGTGCATGGGTCTTTGTGAACTTGAGGCCAGCCTGCTCTACATAGCAACTTTCAGGCTAGCCAGGGCCATGAGACCCTATCTTAAGAACATAAGAAAAAGAAAGAAAAAATGAGAGAGAGACAGAGACAGAGACAGAGGAAGAGAGAGGGAGAGAAAGAATAGATATAGTAGAGAGCAAGCAAGGGAGAACAAGAAAGTCTGGGGGGGATAGGAAAGAAATATGTGCTCCATGACCATCCTGCTTCTGCCTTGAGAATTTCCAGGTCACAGAACAAAGGGGTAGTTCCCGCTGGAGCTTCCTAGAATCTCTGAATTAAAAAGGTTGAGCTGGGAGTTCAAGGAAACCTAGATGGCTAAAAATTCACAGGCCGTAACCCCCGAGAGGAGAAACCTGCACAGACAGAGAAAGCACATCCAGAGATGTGCTCAGGGTCCCCTGGATATCAAGCCATCTACTTCTGAGTTTGTATATTAGAAAACATGCCATAGAGTGAGGAAAGAAGAGGGTCGCAGGTCTGCCCAGAGCTGAGACTCACTCCCACTCTCACCTATAGAGTTGGAAACTCTTTATTGCCTTAGTAGATCTTTGGAGAAATGCCCCCATTCTTTGTTTCTGCTGCTTGGCTATATTAGTTCACATATTCTGAATACCCTGCCCCCCATGTAAACAGATACCTGAGGTGTAACTGTGAAGATTGTCCTCAGACCTCCATATGCACTCATACATATGTGCTTACTCTACACACCAACATACACTAAGATATACATATACAAATAAAAAGAAATTAAGAGCATATAATGGAAAACTCTCCATTCTTGGATCAGAAGAACACCTTCTATTCACGAATGGGTCTTAATATTAAGATATCAATACCAATACCACCCATTGTAAGTAGATTTACTTCAGTGTCTGTAAGTATGGCAATGACATTTTTCTTGTAGAAGTTACAAAATTCCATTCAAAATTTCATATTAATTTCAGTGGGTTCCAAGTAACCAGAAGAATTTTGACAAAGGGAGACAAAGTTAAAAATATTTCTGACTTCAAAACTTACCATAAAGTTATAGTAATCAAAATAGTGTGAGGATAGTGTGAGGACAAACATAAAGATGAATAGAATTAAGACTTCAGGTTGAAACCCCTACATGTATGGATGGTCCAATGATCTTCAACAAAGGTGCCAAGACCATTTGATGCGATTAGAGACAGACTTCTCAACAATGGTATTAGAAAACCTGTATGTTCAAATGCAAAAGGATAGAATTCAGCCCTTACATGACACCATATACAAAGTTAATTCAAAATGGACCAAACACCTAAATGTAAGAGCTAAAACTATATGAAAACATAGGAGACTCATTGAATGTAGCTACAATTTATGTACATAAAAGCAAAAATACAGGCAATAAAATTAAAAATGAATAAGCTAATCTACACCCAAATAAAAAAAAGACTTTCTGGGCACCAAAAAACAATATCAAGAGGGTGAAAAGTAACCCACTAATTAATTGGAAGAAAATATTTGCAAATCCGTGTTCATGAGTGATTTATTTATGTATTTAATTTTTTGAGACAGGGTTTCTCCATGTAGTTTTGGTGCCTGTCCTAGATCTCGCTCTGTAGACCAGGTTGGCCTCGAACTCACAGAGATCTGCCTGGCTCTGCCTCCTGAGTGCTGGGATTAAAGGCATGCACCACCCCTTCCCAGCTTATCTTTAATTTTTTAAAATTAGATTTATTCATTTTATTTCATGTGTTAATATTTTCCTTACATGTATGCATGTGTACCATGTGTGCATTTGATATCTATGAGGGTGAGAAGAAGGCACTGGATCCCCGGAACTATGTTGGTTCTGGGAGTCAACTATGGGTCTTCTGCAAAAACAGTAAGTGCTCTTAACCACTGAGCCATCTCTCCATATCTACCTTGCTTTGTGAGACAGGGTCTCTCATTGGTTTGTGCTTACCAAATCACTAGGTTGGCTGGACAAGTCTCAGGAATCTTCTTGTCTGTTGCCTCCTTGCCCTGGGATTATAAACACCTACCACCATGTCTGACTTTTATACATGGGCACAGGGCAGAGAACTCAGGTCTTCATGCTTATGCAACAAGTACTTTACTGACTAGACTTCTACACATCTCTGTTTCAAAAATCTTTTATTGACACTTTACAGTTTTCAATACACCCGTTTTTCACTCTCTTGGTTATGTTTATTTCTAAGTATTTTATTCTTTTGGAATGTTAATAAACGGTACTGTTTTCTAAATTTCCTTTTCATGTTATCTATTATAGGTAGAGATAAATACAACTGATTTTTCTATGTTGATTTTTTTCCTGAGGCCTTTTCTTAGAACTACATATAGACTTAGACAACTTAGCTGAATGGAATTTTTTAAAATACATTGTTATCCAACCTCAAGACATAGCTTGATATCTTATACTAAATACATTCCCATGGAACAAAGCATTTCTTTCAAACAGTTTTTATGACAGTTTAGTATGTTATTACATGAGATACCTTTCACTAATCATTAGACATAGTACCAAATTCTAAACTTTTATAATTATAAATAAAACAATAATATACCATTCTTGGACATACATATTAATGTTCAACTCTTTCCTTTCTTAGAATAAATTCTGAGAATTAGAAGGCTGGGGTACAGTGTGTTACAGGCTCCTATTCATTGGCCCTCCAGAAAGATAGTCAGATTCAGTTCTATGTGAAACTGTTCATCCACTGCTCTGCCTCTGAGCTCTGGGGTCATTCTTCATTTCCCTTGAATGCTCAACAAAGGTAATATTTTGTGCTTTTTCTCAACATGAGAAAGATATGCCCCCAAACTAAATGCAAGAGAAACAGAACAACACAGTCCTGGCATAATTGCAGGTCCCGAGGCCAGCGATTCCTGCTGCCCCTTAGTCTTCTCCCCTGGGAAATACAGTTACTGCCCTCCTCATCACCCAGGGTGGCCCCAGGAACCCCTCTGAGGAGGACATCGACAACCAAGGAAGCAGAGCTGTAGTAGTTCAGCTTCCTTGGTGGTCCAACAAGCCAGAATGTTTCAAAACCCCAGAAACCCTTCAATCCACCCACAGACCACCTGCTATGGCAAAACTAAGCAAACAGACAAATAAAGATGCTAAAGCCCAAATACTGAGAGTTTGAATTCCAGACTCAATATCTCCTATCTAACTAACCTCACTAAACCCACAGAGCCTCCTTTCCCATCTACATAATGGGATGGGCTCACTTTACCACAGAGTTCTGATCTACATCCTGGGCACAAAATTCATAGTTGATAAATTCGGTTACCAACGTTCTAAGAGACGTGGTAGCTAATGAAGATGAGTGGATAAAGGGTGGTGCTGAGGAGGATAGACAAGGGAAACACTGGGCCACAGAAATACAGGGAAGTTTTTAGATTGGAGCTTCAGAAAAATCAGTTATCCAAAGGGAGTCTTCTGTGAAAGATACTAGATCCCCAAGCAACTCTTTAGCCACTTAGCACAGGGCACAGGAAGGTCATTGCCAACAGATCTTTGTTACAGAGGGGTCCCTGCTGCAGCAGGGATCACTAAGGACAGATGGATGAGGAGACTGTATCATGGAGGGAGACAGCATGTGGTGCTTGTCCTTGGAGATGTCAGAGGTTGGTAACCACCCTCCTGGTGCTGGGTCGCATCCTGCCTGCCACACTGTGCCTGACCTCAGGTAGAATCCTACATCCTCTTTTTCTTTTTAGTAGATATATAGGTGATACTCATCCAGCCCTACTATTAGGAAGATTCCATCCTGTCTTCTGTGTGCGGCTGCCACTGCACTGCACCTTGAATTGGGGTGCATTACTCTGGGACCCTTACCTCAGGAAGGACGATCAGCACCAGTGGGAGGTCTCAGTGCTTCAGGAAGGGTCTGTTCTGAGGTCCTTGAGGTCTCCTGGGTGGCTCTCTGCTCCTTAGTCCTCCACCCTCCACCCACTGCAGCCATGGAACTAAAGTGCACACACAGTGTGTGGTCTAGGGTCTGGAAAGAGACTGAGGGAGGGCCTGTACAGCAAGGGGTCACTCCAGTTCACTCCTGAGCCTCATGCACAGTCCTGCTGCTTTCTTTGACCTTTGCTGTGTCCTACCAATCCCTTGGAAAGGTTTGTCCATGTAGCTGCCAATAAGCAGGATGGGGCTCAGGGGACCCATCTCTAGAGACACCCGTGTGCACGTCTCTCTAGAAAGGGCAGAGACTGAATAACAAGCAGCTTTATTCTGTCTGGGCTTCTTCCCGATTCTGTCGCCGCTTTCACAGGCCTAAGCCCTGGTTACCTCTGATTAGTGGTTCTGAATTTATAGTTCCCCATGCTCCAGCAGGTGCCCTGTCTCCCTCCGTTGGACTGTCTGCCCAGCTGTTCTCTTCCTGATGAGGGAGAGATGACCCAAAGCAGACAATCTGTGGTACTTGTGATGACAAGTAGTCTGTCCCTAATAACTGCTCTACATTTTAGTCTATGACATTTGGCATGCCCCCACATAAAACAGCACTTCTTTCAGAGCTAGGGAGTGCTACCCTCAGTGTTACTTGTCCTCACAGCCCTGGTCACAGGTGGGATGGTGCTGAAATGACCCTCCTGGGAAACTTGGCAGTGGAGCTGGGTTTTGAGAGATGAATAGGAGTCTTTTTGGGGTGAGCATGGTAGGGGACATCATACAAGTCCATTCAGTGGCATGGGTCAAGCTTGTATATTTAGGGAAGGTGATATCAGCCTATAGGACGTATTAATGGGTTAGAGCAGAACACTCAGGGATGCTGCCCAGCATTTCTAAGCACATCATTCTCAATCCACCATCATGTAACCCCTCAGTCTAGTCACCTGGATTCTTCTCTGGCCAGCCACTGCTAACCCACAATGTTCTGAGTTGGTTTAGGCACCCCTGACTCTCCTGGCCAGGTCAACTTACTAATTAGTATCATTAAATCACACCTGCATTCCTAGCTGTGGCTTTTCAAGTAGAGAACCCGTGTTGGAGGCCAAGACCACTCGTCTCATGTGTGAGTTATTCTGACTCTCACACCCATCCTCAGAGATGGGTTTTGGAGACCCACGGTCAATTGAGCAAACAAGAGGCTCAACAACAATAATGTGTTTACAGCCAGCTAGCCAGGAAGAAGAGAAGCAGGCCTGCAATCCAAATGTTGGAAAAAGTATGATTCTGCATCATAAACACCTGGAGGGATTGTAGTATCAGCAGAAGGTGATTGTAGGAGAAGGAAGTTACCAGAGTCCCTGTAAGTAATCCCAGACTTGTGAGTCCAAGTTCAGAGAGTGGAGACAACTATGCCTGTGGCTGGTTGTTGGGAAGGCCATCCTGTGTGCTTCTTACCTCCTGTAATGTACTCCTCCCAATCCTTTAGTGTGAGGAGGTTTGATGTCCCTAATTCTTCAGGTAAGAGAACTGAGGGTTGATCACTTACATCATTTGTTCAGGTCTCAATGAACCTCCCTCTGTCTGCCCAACAAGACAGAAAGACAGTGCCAAGGGCCTTGTGGCCCCCTAGCAACCAGACCAGGCTGTAGCTGCTGGAATAAACAAACAGATAAGCAACTGGATTCTGCCATTGTCTCCCTGGGAGATAGATGAAGAAAAAGAGCAACAATTCACAGCTCCTGGGTCTGCCTGTCCTGGTGACTGCCTCCATTAGCATTTAACCCCAGCAAGGTGCTAGATTGTCTCTAATTGGGGGAAAACATAAAGGCATGTACCAAGTTTCTATGTTTTGTTGCTAAGGAAAGAGGTACTTAGGGCTGAAAGGAAATACTCTTCCATCCTTAACCCTTTCCTCTTCAGGGAAAGGCTGGGAAGTTACGTGAACTCACACACTAGTCTTCCCTGTCCCCTCTCAATTTTCTCAGAAGACTCATTGATCCTGAAAGTATCCCAGTTACTAGATATTTAAGATACAATGACCAAATGGAGTGGGCAGCTTCAGTAGTAGGACATGATGTACCAATTCTGTGAAGGTTAAAGTGGTTGCTACTTGACATGCTTAGTTCAAGTGTAGCAACAATCCTTTTTACAGCTGGAGTCAGCTTTAGGTACAATTGGTCTATTTCATCATTCTCATAGTAGAGATAACAGAGGTCCAGAGGGGTTATGATTTTTGCTCAAGGTAGTGGTTCATTGTCCTTATATGGGTGTCTTGGTACTCACCTTGTCTCCCTATGGCCGGTAAGCCTGCCTGTGTAAAGGTCAGGAGTTCAACAAACATCGCTGAGCCCCTGCTAACATGGCTATGGTGGGTTTTGGTTAACGAAGAGTGAGCAGATGCAAAGGCAAAGAACCATGTCTTTTGGCTCCCAGAAAGACATGTAGCAGCCAGGGGAACTGTAACTCAGCTCTTTGGATGGCAGGAAGAAGTGTTTCCTACGGTGAAAGAGAAGATATGCTGGCTGGGCTTTTAGCAAGATGGACCCTGAGATGGGAAGAGAGAGCAAAACCCCATATGAACTGTGAAGTTCCTGAGATCACCTCAGAGATGGGATGGGGAGGGGAAAGTGGCCTCTGATATCAACTTTCTGAGACTCCATCCCACTATGGACTTCTGATGCTTGGATGACCCTTCAGAGTTGTTTTAAAGAGGCAAGAGACACAGGTTATCATGCCTTGGTATTAAGACTTTTTGTGTGTGTGTATGTGCTTCTCCTGGAAAGAATGCCTTTGGGAGAGGGGCTCTTTCCAGCCTGAGCGACCTCCAAGGGGCTGACTATGTAGCCGAGGTCTCTGGGGCCAGGTGCTTGTCTTTTTCTCCTGGATGAAGGCAGTGTTGCAGGACTGTGTTCTTTGTACACCTCCCCCGAGGCATCAGGGTCTCTCCAGCTGCCTGCCGCTTTGCAGACTCCGTGACTGCCTGCATGTTGTCATTCCTTGTTTGTATCCTTGAGTTTGTCTCTCCAGAGTCACAGGAATTTGTACAGAACCCCCAGAGGCTGGAATATGTGTGCCTGATTCTACTGAGGGTACTGAGGCAGGAGGATATGACATCAAGGTGCCATAAAAGGAAAGACACACTGTTGGCATAGTCAACAGAATGTGTTCCTCTGACGTTTCCAGAAGGAGGCCCAAGTGTCTGTGCTGGACTCCCATGACAGGCAGGTGTCAGGTGTAAGATCTGGTTACGTCTGAACCAAAGCCTGTTAAGTGCCTGCCTTTAGCTTTAGGACCATCCTGTAGGGACAAAAGGAAGTCTAATCTCCACCCCTTTTGTGCAATAGTCTTCAGTTACGTAAATACTAAATGCCTGATTACATCTTGTTCTATTATTAAAGTCCTTACCTGGAAGTTTGATATTTAAAGGGGGATGGAAGGTGAGCCTGAAACAGTTGCTAAGAGCCCAGTGTGTCACTTACAGATCAAGGTAAGGATTTATGGTTTGTTTCTGTTTTTCCCCTCAGATAGAAGTGGAAACTGTTAAGTTTCGGTGTCTTTTTCCTTTTTGTCCTTGTTAGTCAAGTACAAAGTACATCTATAAAGTACACAAATTAATGTATGTGTAGATTTTGTTGGGTAGTGTGACCATCGAAACTATGAGATCTCCAATCCATGTACATGGGTTATCTGTTCATTTGCTCAAGTCTTCTGTCATTTATTTTAGTTAGACTTTTGTATATTTTACCTTATTGTACTTAAACCAAGCACTAAGTATCCTATTTTCATCTATAACAAATAGAATTAATTTTTAAATTTCATTTTTAGGTTATTATAGTGTAAAGAAACATTATCTATCTATCTATCTATCTATCTATCTATCTATCTATCTATCTATCTATCTACATACACTGATCCTTTATTCTCCAACTTTCAGATGTTGTGGTGTCTACACTGGTCCCTGCTATTGCCTTGTTCTGGTGGTAGTTGTCATCAGCAGAGATGACCCCACCCTTCTGTAGTTCTCAGATTGCCAGGACTCCTGCCTATTTCCTCCCATGATGGACATGCCAGTTGGTCCTAGCCTCCTGCACCATCTCAAGCGATGTTGAATATTGTGTTGGAGACTCTATCTTAGCCCTGCCATACTGAGCAGACAAAATGTGGAAAGCTAAACAGAACACGGCTGGATAGATTCCTTCTTCTGAGGATACAATCAGAGTCCAAGAATGCAGAGAGTGGTGAGCATGGGTGACTAGGGGTGCAAGAGTCCAAGGAGAAAAGCCATGCTGCACCATGAGTCAACAGGAGGCATAAGAACAGGAGCAGGTGGATAGCAAAGGCCTCATAGCACTGGGGAGACCAGAATGAGGGAGAAGAAGAGAGACAGAAAATAAAAACACCCTTGTGAGATGCACCATCACCCCAGAGTTCAGCAGCGTCTCCTGCGCCTTGTTGCCAACGACTGCCTGTGCCCCTCTGAGGAAATCCCTCCTGCATCACAAGTCTGTTCACTGCAGTCAAATCACCACTAACAAGACTAGTTTCTATGGATGCACAGGGTTAAAAATCGCTTCTGGGGAGAGATTTTTCAGACAATCAATTGTTTTAAATTCAGATTTTTTTTCTACAAGTTATTTTTATAAATGAAGTGAGACCACTTTGAAAATAAATTATTAAAATCAGTTTATTTATTTGGCAGCGCTGGGGATTGAACGTATAGTCTCACCCATGCTAACCATACCTTTTATTTCTGAGCTCTGTCTCCAGACCTAAGTTTTATTTTAGCCATTTGTAGCATGAATCTTAAAAGTTCTTATTAATAAAAACAAACCCGGAGCCAGGTATTGGGGGCAGCGCTGAAACATCAGAGAAACAGAACAAGCCACATCCAGCCTCACCTTGCCAATTCCTCAGCTGATCTTGTTTCCTCAGAATGAAAGCCTCTGAATCCTCATCTGAATGGATCTCAGATGAGCTGCTGCTAAAAGCTAAAAGCTTAAAAAGCCTCTAGTTCCTGGTCCTTATGCCTTATATACTTTTCTGCTTCCTGCCATCACTTCTTGTGATTAAAGGTGTGTGTCACCATGTTGGCTGTTTCCAGCGTGGCTTTGAACTCACAGAGATCCAGATGGATCTCTGCCTCCAAGTGATAGGATTAAAGGTATGTGCCACCATCTTCTGGCTTCTATGTCTATCTAGTGGCTGTTCTGTTCTCTGACCCCAGATAACTTTATTAGGGTGCACAATATATTGGGGAACACAATATTACCACAGCCATTTACTTTTTAAAGAAGTTTGACTGAGGAACCTCATGTTGGGTCAACTTCTAACCTAAACTGGTACACATCACCAGCTTGCCTCCCTTTGTCCTTTCTAGTGTTGCTGACACATGATCTTGAGAGTCTGACAGTTGGTTGATTTACTCCTTCAGCTGGGGATGTTGCTGAGCCAGTCTGTGTCCTTTGTCTGACACATGCTTCCAAGCAGTTCTTGAGATCAGGTATTCAAGACCTTAGGTCCTCTCACAGTGGCGGAGCTTTTCAGCACCATCATGCACAGAGCCAGAGCTGAGCATGGGAAAGGTGTGGTCTGGCTGGAGTGCCTCTTTTAGGTGACAGTCTGCTCAGAATTCTGTGTTAGATCAAAGCTGATTTATCAGTTGCTGCTGCTGAGAGCTATGCAGGGTGAGACAAAGGGCTTGAATGTGCTAGCAAGTTCCTTTAGAGCATCAAGTCTACTGGAGAATTGCTGACTTACTTAGAAGTATTGAAGAAGCAGGAAATACAGCAAAAAAAAAAAACAACAACAAAAATAAACAAAAAACCCCAAAACAAAACAAAAAACCTTCTGAAGGGTGTTTTCCTGAGGTGACCAGGTTGAAGGGTCCTCTGTCCCAAATTGCTTTGGTCTCTGGTAGGAGAGTTCATAATGTCTAGTCATGCCAGATGTTTTATGCTTGCTTTAAAATGTCTCAATTGGGGTTTATAAAATAAGAATATTTTAGAAGGAGAACCAGAGCAACTAGAATGTAGTAGAAATAGCACACTAATAATGTTGCCCAGGGGATTTCACCTTTGTACATCATGCCCTGCCACCTGCCCTTCTTGCTGCTGTGGGCATGAATCTTGCTTGAGTTTCAGCAGGGATGCTCTTGCTTTCAAAGGCTCTTGCCAGAGCTGTGGAGGTCAGGCCCTTCTCACTGCAGTGCTCTGGCCTCCTCCAGTGTCCTAACCTTGGTCAGAATGGCTCTGCAACTTGCATTTTCTTAGAGCTCCCTTGCATGGGATTAATCTTAGTCACTCACCTAATGACATTGGCTTGTGGACTGAAGCTCTTTGAAGAAGCTATATCTGTATTAGGCACCTGAAAATTGTTGTTGACCTTGGCTGACTAGAATGTGGTTATTTCATGATGGAACATGGCAGGCTGTGAGCCAAAGTTATCTCTGGCCACCTTCGTGCCTTCTGTATCTGACCTAATGTTTCTGTGGCTGTGAGCTGTAATTTTTAGAACTGTTGGCTGTGCTTAGCTGGTCTTCAGTCTGCATCAATTCTGAAGGCAAGAATGCTGTAACAACTCCATCTACAGGAGAGAGGCCTTGCTCTGCTGAATCACACTTTCCTTATGCTGCTGTCAGTATGTTCAATAAACACGTTGATTTATGATCTTCTCTCTTCTGTGGCTATAGAGCTCATGCCACTTCTTCCATGAAAGCACATGGCTCAGTATCTACATAACTGTGTTTGTGCTCCTGGACCAGGGTCATTCATAGTGCATCAGTGTAAGTGATTTTCTATTTTAAAAATAAGAGTTTATGTGCCAGTGATCATGGTGTGTGTGCTTGTGTGCATCAAGTGTCCTCTTGTACTCCTCTCCACTTTATTCCTTTGAGGCAAGATCTTTCCCTGAGCCAGGAGCTCAAATTTTTGACTAGGCTGACAAACATCAAGCCTCAATGATTTTCCTGTGTAAATCCCACAGTGTTAGAGTTACAGGAATGCCTTCGACCATCCCAGATTTTTATATGATACTGGGATCAAAACTCAGGTCCTCATGGTTGTGAAGAAAGTGCACTTAACTATTGAGCCATCTCTCCAGCCTTCACACATCTTATTTTCTCTAAATCAAAGGTATTCTTTCCTGTTGACTTAGGGTGAACCTAGATGTGGCTTGAGTGAGAAATGTACCCCATGGGCTTATGGTTTGAACACTTGGTCCCCAGTAGGTGGTACTATTCAGGAAGGACTCTGTTTTGAAATGCTTTTTTTTTCTTTCTTTCTTTCTTTCTTTCTTTCTTTCTTTTTTTTTTTTGCTGTGACATGTACTGAGACAGTACATGCTGTCTCAATTGCTGTTGATTCATATGTGCAGCTCATCTGTTGTGTCTAAAAAACATTGTTTTCTTATAGTCTCTTATAGTCATCCACCACTTTGGGCTCTTACAGCCTTTTTGGTCATCTTCTGCAATAATCTCTGAGGAGTGGTATGGTACAGATGTCTCATACAGGACAGAGTATTTCATGGTCTCTTATTCCATGAGCCATGACCAGTTATGGTTCTCTATGTTAATTGCCATCTATTACAAAAAGAGGCTTCTGTGATGAGTATACCACATTTTTAATGTACTTCTTGGTCCCTTAGTTAACATCTAGGTTGGTTTGATAGCTTGATTATAGTGACTAGTGCCTCAGCAAACATGGATGTGAAGGTATCTTTGAGGTATGGTGACCTGGAGTCATTTCGTACTGCTATAGATGGATCCCATGATGGTTGTATATTTAATGTTTTGAGGAACGTCCACACTGGTTGCACAATGGCCGCACCAGTTTACATTCTTGGTACTATTCTCCAAAGATCTTTATTGATCACCAAACAGGGCTGACATTCAATAACATTTTGGTTTCAAAGACAGGTTAAGTATAAGCTTGGGCATTTCTTTTGTTATAATCTGTCCCCATAGAGTTGCTAGTATAGGTTTTCCACACCAGAATTCACAGCACACCATTGCTGGCTCAGGCATACTGTCATCCCTCTAGTTCATCATCAACCGTAAGGACGCTGGAATCTGCCTCCTGCTGCATAAACATAAGTCTTGGTGGACTCTGCTATTGTTCTGCTTTAGCATACTGACTTCCTTTTTGTTCTTTACCACTCAGCCCCATTAGCCTCTGGGTTCCTTGAATTCTCTGATCACCCTAGCCATAGGTCCTGCTCAGGATCTTTGCAGTTAGCCTCATTCTCACATCAGGTCCTAGTTCATTGCATACCCCGTTTCTGAACACCCTGTCCAAGGAGACAGTCTACACAGTCCCTACCACAGAACACCATTTTAGACTAGTTTGGGGAGGAAGAACCCTTTCCTTGTGCAGTGTTTGCTTGTGGTTATCTGAACCGCCCCCACTAGAACAAAAATCCGTGTACATGGAGCTCTGTCTCTATTCTCTGTGTCACAACATCCACAGCAGAGCTTGCCTGGCACATGTTGTGCTCAAGAGTTACTGAGTGAGTGTTGGCTCTTATTCCTGCAGCATTCCATACATAAAGTAGAGATAAAACAGAGCCAGATCAGAGTATATGCTGACTCAAGTCCCATTGTTTGGCATCCTTAGGTTATGTGGGAAATTTTCCACATGGCTGAAGATGCGAAATGTAAGTACATTTGTAAAGTACGGCGCGGCTCACAAATATTGTTCTGCGATATATTAAAGCAGACATTTCATCCTCAGTAAATAAGCATACTTACTGATGTCTGCTTTTCCTGAGTGAGCCTTCTGAGCCTATCACTCATCCTAGACATGGTCCAGTAAGTCCCACAGACCAGGCAGGTCCAAAGCTTCTGGTTATGCTTTATGAGTGGTGATGTACCTTCTTTGGGTTTTTGTATTTTTGGTCATTACCCCCAAGAGGTTCTTGGAAGAGCCTGTAGTAATCTTACCTGCTTGTCACCATCTTCAGCCTGGGCAGTCACCAGGTAACCCATCCATAAATGCTTTTCCCTCCTTGGTGGCTGCTTTAATATGGTCTGTCCTGGGCTACAAATTGCTGGTGGCCACTTAGACATTGCTAGGGCCTGTGAGCATGCTCATGCTGAACACATGAGGTACTTGGATGGCTTTTGAAGACACAGGTCTGCTAGGAATGAGGAATAAGAGGTTCTGCTAGAAGTTAGTGTAACCAGTCTGGCAGAAATGAATATATTCTAAAGAGATGCTTGTGTCTCTCAGAATGTTGAAGCAATGTACCCAAAGAACTGGGAATTTCTTTAGGAATCTCATGCTAGAAGAAGGAAAGAGACCCAGCCAGAGGGGCAAGTGTCTCTCAAAAGAGAGTGCACAAAGTTCTAACAACTTGTCAGACCACCTTGCAGGAGACTAAATCCCAGATGATGATGGGCCAAAGGTGATTGGGACCACACGTTAACCAGGACTGCTTAGCTGTGCTTAGATGTACATATCCTTGATCCTGTATTTAAACTTCAGGAAACTAAATACAGGCTTGGAGGATGTGTTGGATCTCTTTGTCCCTTTCTCCAATGTGGCCACATTGAATAAATCTCCCCTTTCTGCTTTCTACACTACTAATTCGGTTCTTTGAATTGGTGTATTGAAATGGGTGGCTGAACCTGAAATTAGGCACAGGCTGTGATCACCAAGATTGAGGACAGTAGGAGCTATGGGAATGTTCTAGAACTCCTATGGGGCTACTGAGCCCACCAGGAGCATTTTCCCCAACAGCCCCCATCCTCCTGGTGGGACGAACCCAGTCACCACTCTAGAAGGCATTTCCCCCTTTTTGGTAAAGGTCAGTTTGAATTTAATTTTTTTCTATCTTCCTCTTTCTTCTCTCCCCTTTCCTGCCCACATCTCCTTCTCCCTGACACCTGCTGACAAACAACTTTATTCCTTTTTGAGGCGGAACATTTCAGTGGAGAGAGATACGGAGCCCAAAGACAGAAGTACAGGAGGGAAGGGGAAGGAGATAAGCAGAGAGGAGCAGAGGAGGGGACAGATGGCAGCCCAGCTAGGCCATCCCCCTAACAGAAGAGGGGAAACCGAACCACACCCACACAATGTGGCTGGCAGGACGGATCACGAAACAATATTTGTTCATCAGATATCTCAGGAATGTGTGTGCACTTTCTCACAGTGGATGGAGGCCGTTTCTCCTGGAAAACATCCCGAATGAATAGAGCTGACAGAGGCAGAAAATACTGGAAACCAGGGCCCTACTCCTAGCCCTGCCTGAGTGCAGCCTGTAATTCCTGCTAGCAGGGAGGTGGTCCTCTCTGCCATGTCAACATGATCTTAGCACAGGATGTGTTTCTGTAAGGTAAATGCACCCCTTCACTCACGACAGGCCACTGTCAGTTCATGCCTCACCATTTCCTATAGTGTGACAATGATAGGTGTCTTGCTACACCACCTAAACCTAGCCCAGGCCCAGGCCGTTTCCCCAGGATGGATGCTGGAAGGGGCTGGCTTGGGATTTTTCTTCCTCTTCTTCAGCCTGGTGTGAGCCAGAGAAGAAGCAAGGAAACAATAAATTATCTGCCATTCTGAGGTCCCCAGCTTAGCTTTGTTTTGTCTTGGCCATGAAGACTCCTGCCCCTGTTGCCAGACTGTCCCTGAAGGGACCTCTCAGGCTGAAGGTGCCTCCAAGCCCACATCAGAAGAACTTTGAAGAGGCCATAGTTCTCGAGCCTCAGTTATGTCAGAAGAATGTGGGTTAAATACAGGCGGCTAGGCATTAGAAGCCGGATCCTTTCCAAAGCTTTCCAGGTGGATACAGTGTATAGAAGAGGCCGAGATTCTGGCTTTGCCATGAAAGGTGACAGCTGCCACCAATGCGTCATTTCTAAGACACAGTTGCTGAGGCTTTGCTCTCCTTGCCTCCAACTGCCCTTCCCTAGGCTGTGTGTGGGGCTTCTTCTTTGCTCTTCCTGTTCTCTGTTACCAGCTCCCTTACCTCATCTCCACACAGGTGGAAGAGAAATCTTTTCAAAGGCATCTGGCAGGATCTAACAATGTTACTTCTGCTGTTGAATCAAGAATGGGCTCATGTACTGACTGGGTCCTGTCCTTGGCCCCTAGTGTCCAGATGTTTCACACTGACACATATATATGTATTTTTTTTTTTGTCTGTGGGGCTGGTCTTCACATGTGCTTTAGCTGAATTGTGTCTGTCTATGCCATCCACTGGGCTGCTAGCTCAGGATTATATGAGGTTTCACACCTGACCTCATCAGAGATGCAAACTTGGGGTAGCTTTTACAACAATGTTTCTCCAACAATGTGTCTCGGGCTCCCTTTAAAACTTCCTGTCAGATTTGTGGCTTTGTCTGTTCAGTGTTCTCCTTACAACTCTGTCTCTGTCCTGGAAGGCTGGATCTATCTTTTGAAAACTGCCAAATACATTTATTATGAGCCCAATTAGATGGATAAAGGAAGGCTCTGACTGGGGAATACTGTTTTAGAAAAAGGTCAGTTCTGGCCACAAAGGATCAAAGTGGTTTTTTCCTTAGAGGCTTACGAATGGACACAAGGGTAATTTCAAAGCTAAAGGGTACACGTGTGCCTCTGGGTTCCTTTGCGGTATGTGGGCCTGCTGTACAGGAAATGAATGGTGCTTGACAAACACGGCCCCTGTGTGTCAGGCATTCACAGCCCACCCTTCCATGGCTGGAATGCAGAATACCTGCCTGGACCAGCTGTCTGCAAAACTGCAAAGGGGCTGCCTCCTGCCTCTTAGACAACTCTTTCCTTGGAGTCACTCCAAATCCGTACTACAGAATGCCATCCTGGGGTCCCTCCACTGAGCTGGCACAGAACAGAAATCCATTAAATAATATGTTGAGTGATTCTGTAAGCCACAGGACATAGGCCCTGTAGATATGCCTCAAGAGGATGAGCACTGAAGGACCAAGCCCTAGAGGGAGAAAATGTGCAGAAGAATCTAATTCTTACAGACTGGCTTTCAGGTTTGAGCAAGGCTCTGCCAGCAGAGGGCATGGTTGGCTTCTTTGCTGCCCAGATCTCTCCAGGCTGCTGAAAACACCCAGTGAAAGGGGACTGGCAGGAACTAAGACAGGGTAGATATCCCTAAGGGCACTGCAAATTATGGCTTCCTTCCAAAGCAGGGACAGGCTGGAAGTGGAAGTATCCCCAGTCAGGAGCCTGCCACCTCCTTCTATGTAGCTATGTTTACCATAAATCCAGGTTCTGTCCAAGCTAGGGTCCATCCTGATGTCTGAAGGAGTGTGATAGCAGCCAGCCACACTCCGAGGCTCAAAGCTCCTCCCCTAACCCTTCTACTGTTCATGTCTGTGATAGACAGATAGCAGGCCACTGCCCATGTCTGACAGTAGGACAGCAGGACACTGTCTACGTCTTGACAGACAGACAGTAGGCCCCAAGTTATTCTGCTCTTGTGACACTTTGGGGTTCCAGATCTCTCTCTCTCCCCCCCTCTCAAATTCTTATCTCAAGTATTATGTCCTGACCACAGTTTTCCCTTCCTTCCCTCCCCTAGTATCTAACTCCTACCTCCCTTCTCCCCCAGATTCATAGCCCCCCTCCGCCTCCCCTCAGAAAAGAACAGACCTCTCAGGGATATCAACCAAACATGGCATAACATGCTACAATAAGACCAGGCACATACCATCACATCAAAGCTGGACAAGGCAACCCAGTAGGAAGGAAAGAGTCCCACAAGTAGGCAAAAGAGTCAGAGACAGGCCCCACTTCCACTATTAGTAATCCCACAAGAACACCAAGTTACTCAGCCATAACATATATGCAAAGGACCTAGGTCAGACCCCTGCAGGCTCCCTGATCACTGTGAACTCCTGTGAGCCCTGGTCAGCTGATCTTGTGGGCTGTGTTTTTGTGGTGTCCTTGGGGATTCCAGATCTTAAGGTCCATCAGGGATGCAGAGCACTGCCAGGTGGTGGGCAGACCTCATCGTAGCATTGCTGGACTTCTTATAGATAACAAGTGTGATCCACACAGGTGATGCTAGGGGGTGAGGTGTTGCTCCCAGGGATTCCCCCTCTTGAATGTAAAAAGCCCGGGCTCAACTGCTGGGTAGATGCATCTGGGCTCTTTGTCTCCTTGGCTTTGAGAAATCCTGGCCTCATTTATATCTACCTTGGAGGCTTAAACTATAGAACTACCACTGCTGTCTTGTGATTCATGCCTGAAGCCTTGTCCACACTGGAGGTCCTCTTTGAATTCCCTATTATTTTATCAATGCTGTGTATTACTCTGCTTCCAGCAGACCAAGAGTGAATTCCTTAAGGACGGGGTCTGTAGGGCCCATGTCCTGTGGCTTACAGAATCACTCAAAGTATTATTTAATGGATTTCTGTTCTGTGCCAGCTCAGTGGAGGGACTCCAGGAATACATGCTGTAGTATGGATTTGGAATGACTCTAAAGGCCTGGTCTCACAATGGTGCTTCTGGAAGGTGGTGGAACATTGAGGAAATGGAACCTAGTGAGAGGTCTTCTGGCTACAGGAGGCCTAACATTGTAGGTGATTGTGGGGCCCTGCTCCCTTCTTTTTTTCTTTCATTTCCTACCATGATATGAGTGCCTTTGTTCTTCCCATCCATATTCTCCTTCCCCAAAGCAATGGCGCCAACTAATCATGTGCTGAAAGTTCCCAAGCAGAGACAAATAAACCTTTTCTATTAATACATCCAATATCTGAGGTATTTGTTACAGTCATAGAAAACTGACCAACACAAAGAGTGAACCAAATAAATGCAACGGTGGAGATCACAAGCGCACAGATTTATTAGGGGAGACACCCATGTGAGTTCCCTTGGGGAGGGAGCCAAGACACCTGGAGTGCTGCCATCTCCCTCTGAGGATTAGAAAGACAGCAATGTATGTCAGGTTTTTGTATCCTCATTTACTCACGTCCTGGCATTGCTCAAGCATGCTGGAACTGCATAGTCATACTCTGAGTATTTTCTTTGGGGATCCCTTATGGTCTGCACAGAGTGGATGCTTCAGTTGTGAAGTAATGGCAAGGAGTTTGCAGCCACAGGGTATCACAGTACCAGCAGAGGTGGCATGAAGACCACGGATGCTTTGAAGAAGTTGACAGGTAGCAAAGCCCTTTCTATGAATGTCCACAGGCAAAGACCCTGCCTAGGTCTACCAGACAACCCGAGGTCTGGGAGAAACATGACGATTGTTAGCTCAGGGGAATCTCAGAGATGGCCCAGAAAATGGCCTTCACCCCAGGAAAATAGGGGTCTTTGTGTACAGGGGTCTGACTGTGAGTTGTATTGCCCTGGCTTGAACACTTCACCATAGACTTGACTTTGCAGAAGTCTACGCTGCTTGAAATGGGAAGTACTATGACAGACTGACTCACATGAAAAACAAGTTCCCCAAATTTCTTGACCTGCTCTTCATGGCCTCACCCAATGTCTTGCACAGAGCACTGAGGGTCACAGCTCAGCCTCATCCCTAGCTTGCTCCTGGGGAGCTTGATGTTGGGCAGTTAGGATAGGTATGCAGAATTCATTGAGGGGGTAAAGACAAGACTGTGCGCAAAAGGCAGGGTGGGAAGGAGAGTCTTGCCTCTTGGATCAGCTCTGAGTCCTTTTTTTGTTATTTAATTATTTAATATTATTGTTGTTGTTGCTTTTGTGTGTGTGTGTGTGTGTGTGTGTGTGTGTGTGTGTGTCTGTCTGTCTGTCTGTCTGTCTGCATGTATGTATGGTGTGTCTGAGGACAACTCTGTGGAGTTGATTCTTTCCTTTTATCTTCACATGGGTCCTGGGGCTCAAACTCAGGTAATCCAACTTGCCCAATAATCATTTTTACCCACTGAGCCACATAACTACCTCTGTTTGGAAGAGTTCATGTCATACACAAAAAAAGGTGGGTCAGTTTCCAGTCTGTAAATTGCCCATATAACACAGACAAGGCTAAGAAGGAAACACCCAAAGACTGGATGTGTGAGTGACTTTTTGTCATCTCGAGTGAGAGACTGCAGAGGTAAAGGATAGGAGAATAATGCAGGGAGATTTGGAATGCACAGTGTTGCTGTGGTTTGAAATTTAGTCTAGTCTCAGGCATGGGAGTGAAAACTGCAATTAACCTTTCATATTTATGCTTTGGGATTGTGCTTCTCTGACCTACTCTGTGTGCTGGGCCACAGGAAGCTCTAGTTTATATGTGGGTAATTCACATCCATGCAAAGTGAGGGATCAGACCTCAGAGGGGCTACTAGTGCCCTTTGTTTGATTTCTAACACACACACACACACACACACACACACACACACACACACACATTTTGAAGAGAACAGCTGGAAGTATCCATCACATCATGCAAATGCATGCATGCAGCCAAGAAAGCCCTCTTGTCTATCCATCCCACAGACTGATTTCAGTTCAGTTTTATCCCATTTCTTTTCTCCACATTGGCAAAGGCATTATACTCATTACCTTTAAGAGGTGTCATGTCCAGGCTAGGGAAAAAAGTCTTCTCTCTGCTTGAAATTTCTCAGTGAACCCTGCTGCAGAAAGAAGTGCTAACAAGAGAAGCTCTGTCATCTATTCAAGGCAGGCCCCAGTACATTGAGCCCCATCCAATCAATGCTGCTGATTGGGGAGGCCATGGCCTCCTGGGGACACCACTTGACACTCACCAGATTTGCCAGACTCCCTGTGATTTGTGGAGAGAACTTCATCTCAGTCATTGTGAGTTGAGCCTGGATGGAAAACCCAGGGCCAAGATGTGTGGGGATCCTAGGCTTGCATTTTGTGTCCAGTGGAAAGGCCAACAATGTCTCCTGAAAATTGTCCTTACAGTACAATCCTGGGAGTGGCCACCCCCTTTCTCCCCCTAGTCAGGCCTGGCTGCCTACCCCACCTCCAGCTGGCGTCTCCCCTGAGCTAGGAGGGATCTCCTGAGTAGTCAGTCCCCTTCAGGGAGCTCATGTTCCCTCCACCCTGCCCACACTTCCTCTGCATTTCCCTTCTCCAAACAAGGCGTTGCCCCTTTCCTGTTTCCCTGTCACTAATGACTTCAACCCAGGGAAGGGAAATGTCACACTAAGCCCCTTCCTTTGACCTTGCCCTCAGACTTTGATTTCAGACTAAAGGCAGTGCATGGAGGGATGAAAGATGAGTGCATCTACCAGCCACTTTCTCTGATGCTTACTCTTGGAAGATCCAGCTATGGGGCGGAGCGGGGGCGGGGGTGAGGGGCAGCCTTCAGGAGCCATGAATGCTGGCTGGAATAGTAAAACAGCCCACATGAAAACCCTGTCACTGTGAGAAATACAACAGCTTAGCCCTTCTCAGCTTCTGATACCAAAGTGAAACACTGGAGATAGAGAAAACGTGACTTCTGTTTTTAAGGTTATAAGTCTTTATTAGAACACAAACATTGTCAAAGGGTGGTATTGGATATTTGTGTAATGTATGTGTCCCTAATTTTTGAATGTCATTGCTATGTTCTTCCAAACTGTTGGCACCAGTACAAGGTGAGTTTCCCCAAGTTGCTTCCATGTCTGCTGGTGAGTATCCACAGCCTAATGTTTCCTAAGAGAGACAGAGCTGTGAAGGACCTGGAACAGGGTTCCAGCTCAATGGCTGAGGAGGTTTCTCCGCCAGGGACTAGTGGGTAGATCCTCCTTTGCTTATGGCCTGCAGAAACACAGTGGTCCCCAGAATGTCGTGTAGAAGGCCCAGTGTGGTAGCTGACCTTTCCCCCACTGCCCTCTGGACTTGAACTTCTATCTCAGTGCAGAGACAGAGCAGGAATTCCTCCCCCTGCTCCACCCATACAGCCGCCTTCCCTTCTGAGTAAAGACATATGGCTGTAACTGAAGGTGCCCTGGGGTCAGTGGAGGTGTGGTTTGTTGGGGCGGAGGGCACTTTTCTGGGCACTGGTTGCCAGCTTTTGGGTATGAGTAACAAAGATAACAATCCTGTGTCCCTTTCAGTACTGTGTGGATGTGGCAAAGCATCTTGTGGGAATCACTTTTAATCCCTTTGGGCAATGCTGGCAGGGACCCCAAATTAGTCTCCATTTTGTTGAAATGCAGGCTGAGAGAAGTCAAGTGACTTGCCTAATAACAAACAGTAATTTGGCAAATATAGCCCTGCCATCTGTGGGGGGAATCCCAAGACCTTGATGAGAGATCTGAAACCATGGGTAGCACCAAATCTCAGAGAGATGATGTTTTCTCCTCTATATCCATATCTATAAAAATTTACCTTTTGAATAGCCATAATATGAGGTTCCATTAGCTAAGCAGACAGACTAATCACAGCAATGCTACTTAAAACAGATGAATTGTTTGTTCCTGGATTTTTTTTCACTTAATATCTTTTGGGGAGGAAGTGACTGTATTTATGGATTGTCTACTCTGTGAAGCACCGTTACTGCTGACACATGGTATACGACAGTGCAGGACAGAAGGCCCCTTGTCCTCGCACGCACAGGCTCCACTTAGTGCTTCCTGAGAGTGATACGTTCTAACAGTTTGTCCTCGATTGGACCTGGGAAGAAATACAGCATTTCTGAGTGTCCCCTTTTGGATGAACTAAGATGCCCTTGAGGAAACCTTTGCTGCCTCGTCCAGACACATGTTAGAGCAAGAGGCACCTCTGTCCCTGGGTGGCCAGTGGCTCTGATTCACAGCCTGCGCAGCTCACAGCACACAGGGTTTCAAGTGAGTTAGCAGTCTCCAGAAAAGTGGAACTCAGTGGACAAGGCTGACCAGTGCCCATAGTGAGTGCCACCTGCCCTTTGGGAGAGATAAAAAAGACTTTGGGAAATAGTCCAAGACTCAGGAAAAACTAAACAATGTGTATGAATCAGCTCTGGAATCAAACCCTGAGAAGTACATGTGTTAGGCATGGACTCTGCTACTGACACACACACACACACACACACACACACACACACACACACACACACACACACAAGCAACCCTGTGAAACAGACTTAAAACATTCTTTCAATATAGCACTACCCTCCTATTTAAAAAAATCATCAAGATGGAGAGGGAGGGGGAGATAAAAATTAAAAATACATGCCTTGATTCAGAAGAAGATGTAGCTACAAGATAAACTGCACAGAGTGAAGTGAGTATGGACTGCATATCTGAGAGGATAGCTGGGGGAAAGGTATAATGTGTGGTTACATAGATGTCCTCAGTTGTGAGCTAAGAGATCAGGCCAGGCCAGTTACAGATCATCCCTTACTGTGCCCTGTATCCCGGTTCCAGGGAAAGGACAGCTGCTCACAGCCTTCTCTTTAACTAGAAATACTATTCTTGAGATCTCATGCTATAGGCAAACATTGCTTTAAAAAATTTCTTGAACCATGGTTTCTGAACTGAAGCCTGCAGGAGGCTGACAAACTGCCTGCGGGACTTGGAATTGGGTAAGTTGACTCTAGTCCATGAGGGCCTCCTGTGGGAGTGTCTTTGTGGCAGGTGGCAGAGGGTTGCATTATATAGAAAATGTTTTTATGCACTGTCTTACCTGTAGGTCTCTGGCTGCCATCATGTTCCTGAATAGTCCTTATCCTCCATCCCCCCTGCCTAACTCCTGTCCCACTTTCTGGCATCACACTGACACTGTCCTGGTGCTTATGGACTACCAAGCTCTGGATGTTCTTGTGTTAGATAGGATCCTGTCCTGTTTTGGGTGACTTGGGACAAGTTCAGGGCTCTCCTGGAGTGAGGAGTGGCTGTATGGAGTGACTTCAAATGTGTCTTTTGTAAGTCTCCATTTCTGTCATCTGCATGGCTCTGGGACCAAGAACCCTGTGGAAAGTGGTGGCCATAGCTTGGGCCCATCTCTGAGAGTTTTGTCTGGAGCAGGGTGTTTGCTCTAGCTGTTCTAACAGTCCAGCAGTGGGCTCAGGGTTTTATGTAGCAATTAATCAAATGGAGGCCAATGTCTGTTTGGAAATACCCAAATAGCCCAGTCTCGTTGCTCTCAGCCACTGGCTAAGGACAGATAATTCATCTGAGATTTTTAACCTGATTCAAAGAGCAGTCAGGTGGCAAGCTGGAGTCAGGGTGATGAGGGAAATGACTTAAACGACCCCACTCTAACTGGTGCTCTTCAGACTACAATGTCCCAGAAAATGTCTATGCTGCTTGGTGATGTTCTTCAAAGTACCAAAGAGTAAGCACAGACTATCAGCGACAGGCCCTTAGAGACACAGTGCCTTCCAAGCGTGGTCCTCCCATAGGTAGCCTAGGTGATGAGAAAGTATGTTTCAGTATCCAGCTCATCCCCCTCCTGGGGCCTGGGAGGTTCAGGAGCAAGAGCAGGAATTGCCACTGAGTCAGAACTACTGTCACAGCATCAAGTTCTTGACTAGGATGATGAGATTGGAGGGAGAATGGAAAGGAAGCTTCTTACTTGTTTCTCTGTCGGACGGGAAAGAATGGATGACCAGGCCTCTCATAGTGAACCTTTTCCCATGGTCAGCCACATAGACCTGGTGGACGGACTTAGAGCATTTGGAAGGCCCTTGTCAGAGCCACACACCCAGGAGGGAGCCTGGCTTTCATGGGCACATTTCCTTCTTGCATCCCTTCCCATCCCTTTCTCTTCTATTCTTTATTTAATAAATAAATAAATAAATATAGATGGATAAATAAATAAATAAATAGTTGGTGCATGTTCATGTGTGAGTGGGTACATATGTACGCAAGTGGAAGCTGGTAGTCAAGCCTGGGTGTAGTTTTTCATGTACTGTCTGCCTTGTTTTTTGAGACAGGGTTTTTCAATGGTACCTGAAGCTTATGTATACATATTAAGCTCAGCTTGCTGACCAGTGAATCATAGCAATGTGGTGATATTGTGTTCCCCAAAATATCATGCACCCTAATAAACTTATCTGGGGTCAGAGAACAGAACAGCTACTAGATATAGAGGCCAGAAAATGGTGGCACTCACACCTTTAATCCTATCACTTGGGAGGAAGAGATCCATCCGGGTCTCTGTGAGTTTAAAGCCACACTGGAAACAGCCAGGCATGGTGACTCATGCCTTTAAGCCCAGGAAGTGATGGCAGAAAGCAGAAAGGTATATAGGGAGTGAGGACCAGGAACTAGAGCTGGTTAAGCTTTTAGGCTTTTGAGCAACAGTTCAGCTGAGATCCATTTGGATGAGGACACAGAAACTTCCAGTCTGAGGAAACAGGACCAGCTGAGGAATTGGCAAGGTGAGGAAGCTGTGGCCTGTTCTGCTTCTTTGATCTCCAGCATTCACCCCAATAACTGGCACCAGGTTTGATTTTATTAATAACACCATTTAAGATTCTTGCTACAGGATTCTCCTGTCTTTGCATGTCTAATGCTGGGATTAAAGAAACAGACTACCATGCTTAGCTTCTGTACATGGGCTCTGGGGCATCTCAGGTCCTCATGATGGCCCAGCAAGCACTTTGCCCACTAAACTCTATCCCCAGCTCCTCTTCTCGTTAGGCTTTGGTTCCCCAGGCATTCCCACATGACAGTCTCCATGGTGGTGGTAACAGGGTGCCTCTCCCTTTTTCTCTTCTGTCCAGCAGTGTGCACTAGCACACTTGGCTGCTTGTCTTTGGGCCTTTCATACTCCCACACACATCTGCTGCTGCATTTGGAGGTGGGACCATGCGAGGGAGTCCTGTGTTTTGAGTGGAATGACCTCGGCCATCTGTAGGATTGTGCCTCCCCCTAGTTATTATGCTAAAGCCCCCCCCCCCACACTCCTAGTACACCAGGAAGTAACTGGTTTGAAGACCTGCCCTTTCTGGAGATGATAAGACCAAATGAGGTTATCAGGGCAGGTCCTGATCTCATGTGCCTGGTGCCTTTAATGAGCAGTGAGAAGGACACTGACACACAGAGAAATGTCTCCTAGAAATCATGAGGTCCTAGCAAGGAGAGGGACTTCAGAGGAACCCTGACTGCCCCTCTTTGACCTCAGATGATTCCTTTTCAGAAACACCAGGAAAAAAACGTCTGCTGCAAAGACTTCCAGAAGATTGCCAGCCTGCTGTTTGTGAAGGTGCCTCCCCTGAGCTCTGTCTGACTTGTGTTCCAGATGCTAAAAAGACATCACAGGAAGGGACCAGGGTGCAGCTCAGTGGCAGAGTCCTTGCCTTTTGACCCTTTCCCAGGTGTGGAAAAAAAAATCTAGGAGGCCAGGCTTTAGATAAGGCTCCTGCACTGAATCCTGACAGACCACAATAAAAATAAAAATAGAATGGAACATGCTCAAATTCCTGGCTGCTTACCTGAAATGAAGTGGTCTGGCCTTAGGGTTAGATGTTCCTTCCGCCTCAATTCTTACACTGTGGAAGTGACTCACATGACCTGATGGTAACTAATCAGCTAACTTCTTAATGTTCTGTCACATCTGGGTTATAAGGAACAAAACTTTGAAATAACTAGCTCAGTACCCGCTTTTGTCTCTTCCTTCTTCAGACTTTCTCTGCCTATGAAACCTTCCTCCTCCACTGGGCCCATGGACCACACGACCTATTTCATGGGATGAAGTTTTACTTGATTCTAGAATAAAAATTAAGCCAATTGGGACCTTGACCCTGTAATACTGTCCTCTGGTGTAAGATTTACGCCCCCGTCCTTTGTCAGAACCTGGATCAGGGAGGGAGGTTTGAGACTAAGGTTTACTTTAACCACAGTGACTTTTGCACATTTCTGCCTGACGGGTGATAGGAGCACATGAATGTAGGCTTGGGTGGGGACTGTTTGTTCTCTCTCTCTCTCTCTCTCTCTCTCTCTCTCTCTCTCTCTCTCTCTCTCTCTCTCTCTCTCTCTCTCTCGGACTTAAAGCTTGTAATAGGCACTCAATAAATAACTGCCGAGTGAGTGAGTGAAGGGAAGGGCAAGTTTGGGTAGGAAGGTAAATAGATAGATTTGGGACATTCTGTAATCACACAGCCTGTTTCTCTGAGGTTCAACACGATCACGTGACTCCTCTTCTGCGGTGGCATCCTGAGCATCTTTCATAAAAGTGGGACTCGCCCACACCACTAACCTTACCTCTGCCCCCAAAGCCCTTTCCTGCCCTAGCAAGGGACAGGGGAACTGCACGGTCCCTCTGAACTCTCTGTGAAGGTGTGGTCAAGAGAGTAAAGCCAGAAGTTCCTTCTGCTTCCTTTGAAGGACTGCAACACTTGGTTGTTCCTCCGAACCCTGTGTCATGTCACTGAAGATGAAGAGCGACAAGAACTAAGGCGGATCAGCTGTGTCTGTGAGGCATTGAGTGGCCGTTGCTAAAAAATGCAGGAACACCCGAGTCATGACGCTGTCCCAGGTGCCCTGGAACTTTGTCCCTGCTCAGGATCTTCTGAGAGTGGGTGGAGATGAGGGGCCCGACAGGGTCAAACCTGAAGTCTGAACTTAGCTTAGAAACCTAGAAAGATGAACTGGTGGACAGGACCCTCTTCAAACATGGGAACTCAGGTGTGCAGTCTCCGTGGCCTCTCCAGTTTGGGTTTGATGCCAGCCCTTCCGGATAGGGAGGGCAGGGCAGCAGGAAGCAGAGAGGTGGGCCCTGAGGCTCAGGAGTCTCCAGTCTCATTAAGGCAGGTAACATGTGCTTCCATAAAGAAATGGGAATGATGCCGGGCGGTGGTGGCACACACCTTTAATTCTAGCACTTGGGAGGCAGAGGCAGGCAGATCTCTGTGAGTTCGAGGCCAGCCTGGTCTACAGAGTGAGTTCCAGGAAAAGGCGCAAAGCTACACAGAGAAACCGTGTCTCGAAAAACAAAAACAAAAACAAATTAAAAAAAAAAAAAGAGAGATGGGAATGAAAAAGGAATGGGTCCACTAGGACAAAACACAGAAGACGGATCACAATGAGTCCAGAAAGGAGAGAGAGCAGA
This sequence comes from Peromyscus leucopus, assembly GCF_004664715.2. NCBI lineage: Eukaryota > Metazoa > Chordata > Mammalia > Rodentia > Cricetidae > Peromyscus > Peromyscus leucopus. The sequence continues at coordinate 124,790,288 of NC_051066.1, read as the reverse complement.
AGGGAGAGACAGGGGCAGGGATGGGAGCCTGGAAGGTCCAGGTGAGTCCTCAGGGCAGGGTGCCAATGTCTCTCTCTACAGGGGGCCAGCTGGCTTAGGGCTGCTCTCTTTGGCTTTCCCTTCAAACATTATCTAGAGGATAGCTGGCCTCTTGCCCAGCATCATATTCACAAAAGTCTTGGTAAGAGATGGTGTCACTTACACCCTGCCATGTTTATCTCCAGGTGAATCTTGAGGACCCCCCACCAGCTTCTTTATCATCCTCGTTAAAGAATCAGATCAATCTCGCCTTCATTGTTCAGATAAAACGCCATGTATTTCTCTTTGAAAGCCAAGCGCTTTTCTGGCAGGTTCTCTTCATCTCTATATTTCTGATCACAGAAAAACTCCTCATTGATTTCCGCTAGCCTCCTTTCCACTCTGAGCAAGCCAAATGCCTTTTCTCCTTGGAACCTGTTGCTGACCGAGATGGACGTGGTGAAGACGAAGGACAATGTGGAGGAAAGCACAACTGGTCCAGAGTTTCAGCGGCTTGTGGTGTGGGACCCGTTGGTGGATGGACATCCCCACACCCCCTGCGTTTGTTCTCTTAATACTGCGAAATCTAAGGGAGGGTTCCACTCTGGCCTAAGTTGCCACAAGAGGAAGAGGGCTGCTATAATAGGCTGGGTGGCTATTCCCTCTATTGGAAAGATGAAAAAAATGCATGAGATTCTTGACATTAACCATGTTTGTTTTCATAGGACTCTCGTTCTTCTGTGACCTTTAAGGCTAGCGCAGAGGACGTCTTTCCATTTACTGGCAAATGGAACTGTGGCACCACTAAGAGCAGTGTAGCTGACAGCCTGTGATGGCAGTATTTCATCGTCAACTTGACTACATCTGGAATTAACAAAAACTCAAGGGATTGGTTACACCTATGAGGAATTTTTTAATTAAATCATTTGAAGTGGTCAGATCCACTTTTTAATCTGGATCTTTTGAGGAGGGAAGATACACCTTGAATCTGGGCCACACCTTCTGCTGGCAGCCTATATAAAGGCACAGAAGAAGAAAGCTTGCTTTTTGTCCACTTGCTCTTGCTCGTCAGTCCGTTCACTCACTGGCAGCAGAGCCTGCTCCTTTGGGATTCTGGTGTATACTGAAGACCAGCTGAGGCATCCACTTTGTGGACTGAACAACTACTGGATCTGTGGACCTTCTGTTGATAGACAGCCATTGTTGGTCTAGCTGGACCATGGCCTATAAGCTATTCTAATAAATTTCTCTCTCTCTCTCTCTCTCTTCTCTTCTTTCTCTCTGTCTCTCTCTCTCTCTTTCTGTCTTCTTTGTCTCTGTCTCTGTCTCTCTCTCTCTCCACACACACACACACACACACACACACACACACACACAAGCACACACACTCATTCTATAAATTCTGTTCCTCTAGAGAACCCTGATTAATTCACAGCCCATGGTTTTTCTTCTGTTAGTTTGAAGTTAGGATTCTATCTCATAGATATAGGAAAGATTCTGAAAATTATGGTGGATCTGATAAGGTCTTTCACCCCTGAATCATAACGTGCAGATTGTATCTTCTTTCCATATTAACTTCCAAAGGGCATCCCAGGCTATTCCAAGGCTCTGTTAAGTTCCAAGCACACCACACCCACGTTTCTTTTTCTTTTTTTCTACGATAATAATTTAGTATTCAGCGAATATGGCTTATGCCCTAAATACTTAAATTTTGTTCATGATAAAACCCATAAAATGGCTCAAACATTACTTAAGAGGGAGATGATTAATGTTTATTAGCCAAGACATATCTCTGCAAATGGAACGCTGCAGCTTTTAGTCACCCTCTGTGCATGGGGAGAGGGGCTGGAATCGCTCATCTTCCATGGGACCAGGTGATGCCTGTGACGCAGGGTCCAGGGCTTCTGATTCAGACATCCTATTTTTGCTGGTCTTGGCTAAGTGGCTTCAGATCACGTACCGCGGTCACTGGGCTTATTGCAGTGGTGCTCCCTGTGCCCCGTTAGGATGTAAGATCTACCTCAAAGGGTGACACACACACTATGACACAGGGTGATGTGCCTAGTGACTATAACAGGGAAGCATGGTGTCCTTTTGACACAAGTGCTGCCGATAAAAAGACTGGTTTGTTGCGTGGTGTTTGGCACATAGGAAGAGGTTTTCTAAAGATGTAAGCCCTGTCCGGGTCTTTAGGATTACAATAAATGTGTAACATAATTGCTCAGCAGGCAGGATGAGAACTGGCCTTTCTCTAGTTTTTCATTTTCCCTCAGAGCAAGCAGTGTGACGACATTGTTTGCCTCCCTCTGCCCACCCTGCTGCCATGTTGACTCCTTCAGTGCAAACTGGGCTATGGCTTTGGAGTTGTGCTGCCAAGAAATGCTCAAAGATGAGCAGGGTCAGGATGTGGTAATGCTCACCTAGAATCCCAGCATTCATGAGGCTGGGGCAGAAAGAGCCCAAGTTTTATGTCAGTCTGGGCCATGTAGAAGAGAGGGCCTGTGTTAAAACACCAAAATAATAATAATAATAATAATAATAATAATAATAATAATAATCCAAAGAAAAGAATCATTGTGGTAGAAGAGACTGCGTAGGTCGAGTCGAAGCTTGTAGAAGGGCCCATGACATATGTGTACTGGGACTGTTAAATTCTGGGGAAAAATAAATAAATCAGAGTATAGTAGTGGCCACCCAGAGGGGAAATCCTTGAGACAACACAAAGCCTGGTGGCATCCAGCCCTACAGCTATCCTCACGGCTCTGGCTTTGTGAGCCAGCCCCGTGGATATTCCACCCAGGTAAGCTCTGAATGGCTCGACACATCTAGTATTGCTTATAGCAAAAGAGCTACACAGCTAAGTCTGTGAAAGGTGACAAGTGATTGCTACTTAGAACAGTGAAGTTTGGGGCCGGCTTACTTTGCAGTAGATGTAACCAAGACATCTATAAATAAATGGACCTATGATCCTTGGGCCACACTCAACCTCAGTCTTGGGACCTGTGATTAAATAAACTCAAGCAACCTGTCTGCATAACCTAGGTGATGTGGGCAGAGTCATCAGGTCAACAGAAGGAGAGGCCAGGCCAACAGGGTCTGTGCAGGAAGCTGTCGTGGTGGTTGCTTATACATGCGTTGCAGTGGGAATGTGCCCACTCCAAGTTCACTGCCACCAGGGTGAATTGTGGTCATGAGGATTCCAACAGAAACAGAGGTGAAGGTTATGGTCTGGGTGGGTCAGGAGCAGCAGGTGGAATCCTCCACGTTTGGCATCCCCTGTCCAGTCAATTCTCTTAGCCACCTCCTAGCAACAGAACAGTCCACTCCCATGTCCAGTGCTTAAGAAGGAGGGGTCACCTCTCTAAGATTCCAGTGGTTACTAAAGAAGGCAAAGCAACTTGTGTGATCCTCAGTGCGTGCGTGCGTGCGTGCGTGCGTGCGTGCGTGCGTGCGTGCGTGCATGCGTGTGTGTGTGTGTGTGTGTGTGTGTGTGTGTGTCTGCACGTGCACACAGATAATGGGGGGGATGATTCTTCCTATGGACAATATTGTCTTTTTCCTCTATCAGGAAGGTCAGAGCTTCAATGTGGCTTCTGTTCTGTCTGGGGCACTGTCAGAGACTTGCTGGTTGTGGTGGCATAGTGAAGCTTGCCATAGGAGGGCTGCATAGAACAGGTCAGGCACTAATGATCTGACTTCTGCCTATCTTTACTTTTTGGATCAATGTCAGCTACTCAGGTTTCTTCTTTCCACCCCTCTCCTCTGATTGTCCAGTTTTAAAATAGTATTTCTACCAAATATAGAAAATGTCAAATGTAGAAGATCAGCTATGGAAAGGGATCACTCTGGGAAATTAAAAATGCAAAGAGATGCTTCAGTGGGCCGGACACTATGCTGGGAATTCTCTAAGAAAGTCTGTTATTCTAGACAACCACTAGGGTTCCACAGTGAGGTTAGAAACACAGATTTTGTCTGATAGAAAGTGATGGAAATGGATCATCTGGGCAGCAGTAACACTGCTGTTTGGAGTCAAGCTCAGATACATGCACTCTAGTAAGTGGAGTGAGGCTTGCCTCTTTCATTTGCTGTGAGAACACATGATGTGAACTTTGAACAGAGCTGGCCTACAGCAAGTGTAGGAGACAAGTCCTATCCTGGAGAACCTGCCACCTGGGGACTTGGTTCTAGATGACTTTCTCCCATGAAGAAGAGTTGGCTCACAGCAGGGTTCCAATGACCATGCTGTGATGAGCCAGCCCTGAACCTTGCTGGATATTGCAGCAGGAAAGCTGGCTCTGCTCCTTAGGGGAGAACTGACCCCTCTCCTGTACTCAGGGGAGACGACCCCACCCCTCACCGCAGGTGTGCACCTCATCAGGGCAGCACACTAGAGCTGACCCTGTGGTGTGGACACAGCTGAGCAAACCGTGAGAACATGAGAGCTGACCCCGTCCATCATCTGTCATGTTGGGGCATGGGTAAGAGAAAGATGCCCTCCCCACCCCTCACCCACTACCATCTGCAGAAGGTGAGAGAGCTGGCCCCAGGGTCACTAGGTTGGGAGAGCTAGCCCTGACCCTCACCAGCTACAACGCACAAGATACCAGGCTCTGTACCCCATCTGAGCAGTACACTAGAGGTGACCCTGTTGTCTGGATGCAGGTGAGTCAGCCCTGAGCACATGAAAGCAGGAGAGCTGAACTTCCCCCTCCCCCCAATATGTCCCCTACAGCAATCAGGGGAGAGGGCCTGCACCTTGCCTTGGCAAAATAGTAGAGCTGGCCCTGGTGGTGTGAGTGTGGGTGACACGGATCTGAGGACCTGAGAGGGGGAGAAATGGCCCCACTCCTTGCTGCAGGCTGCATTGGGTGAGCTAGCCAAGGCAGCGCTGGAGAGCTCGCTGTGGGTAGTGATTTTGAGGGAAAGCTGAAGGGTTGACCAGTCAGCTACCACCCAGGCCCAGAACCAGGGCTAGGAGTTAGCCCACCCCAACATCCACCGAATCTATGAACTGTTGGAGCATATGAAGGAGATGAACCCATGGATCCAAAACAGCAGGCTCTCCATGACACAAGATATAGGACATAGGATATGCAGAGGAGCCCCAGTGAGAGCCCATTATCAGTGGTGGAGGAGAATCCAGAGACCTCAAGCTAAACCAATGACTCCTGGAAATGAACACTTTCAAGTAAAGATGAATGGACTAAAGGGTACTCTATGTGACTCAACAGGCCACACTACAGCTTCCATATAATTCTTCTTCTTCTTCATTTTTTTTTGTTTGTTTCTTTTTGCTTGGGTTTTGGTTTTTGCTTTTAAATTTGGTTTTGTTTTGGGGGAGGTTGTAAGGGCAGAGGGTGGATTCCAGGGGACAGGAAGATAAGTGGGATCAGAATGCGTGATATGAGATCCATAAAGAATCAGTTTTAAAAATCATTTTTAAAAAAGGGTTGGCTTACAGAGGATGGGTGCATGTCAGAGCAAGATGCCTGAAAACACATAGCTTGTCTCCCAGATTGTCCCTCCCCATGAGTGACTGCACCATCAGAGGAAGAGAAGGTGGCAGTGCACGGGCTTATGGGAACAGATTTTGGCTGGGAGGCACAGACATGTCCAAACTCCTGGAAGGCTGAGAGGCTGTAGGTGTTCTGAGATCTCTGTGGCTGAACCCTAGGATTATACCACAAAAATCTTAGCCCTCTGACCCCACTGCCACCATCCTCATGGGAACCTTTGGAAGTCACAGTGTAGAAATAAGGAGCTGTTAGCCGGAAGTTGGTGCAAGTCATTACGGATGTGCAGGTGGGCTGTCCCACCTGCACCTGACCTCAGCATGAGGAAGACAGCACAGGCCTGCTGACCAGTCTGAGCTCTGCTTATAGATCCTTCTGTGCTGGGACCTCAGAAGAGAAAATGTCTTCCCTGGGCCACGGCTGCCTATCTTGTTTATTCAGTTGTTAAGAGAGGGACCTAAGAAGACATGAGAGACACACCCACTAGTTTAAAAGACTGAATATAGAATGAGGAAGGGCCTGCCCTTGTACCCTGATATTAAAGCCAGGGATGAGGGAGGTAGTGGTTGTAGTGGTGGTGGTGGTGTGTTGCTTTGTTTTCTGGTACTCTGCTTTTCCCCTACAGGATTTGAAAATGAAGAGGAAGCAGAAGAAAATAGCCAGTGTTAAACTAGTATTTGGAAATCAGTAGTTTCAGTGTGTGGTACTAGATGGGATGCATAGTGTATATCTTTGTATTAAAACGTAGTTCAGTTGTCTGGAAATTTAACTGAAATGCAAATACCTTGGCCCATCCCCAAATCAGTGATTTGTATGCATGCTCAGCTGCAAGGACCACACTTCTAAGAAAAAGGAAAATCTCTTTTTAAAAATAGGTACGGTTGCCGAAAGGTGGTGGCGCACGCCTTTAATCCAGCACTTGGGAAGCAGAGGCAGGTGGATCTCTGTGAGTTCGAGGCCAGCCTGGCTACAAGTGAGTTCCAGGAGGGGCGCAAAGCTATACAGAGAAACCCTGTCTCAAAAAACCAAAAAAAAAAAAAAATAGGTACGGCTGTCTAAAATGAAGCAGTAACTTGCATGCCCCTGAGAGCATTCAAAAGAGGACCCAGCAACCATCAGCCAAATATGTGGCTAAGAAAATGAGCACACCCAACAAAGAGTTAAATTGAAGCCCTTATTTGATTGCTTTTCTATTTAGCAAATGTTGAGCAATGTGTCTCTACTCAGGTGACAGGTGACAGGAAGAGACAGCAGACCTCACACGCTTCAGAAACTCTGAATCCCAGCATCCTCCTCTCCATGCCATGTCCCTGGCTGCTGCTCTTTGTTTTGACTACCAAACTTTGGCCAGTCTATGTGACTACTGACTGTGGTTATGCCTTATTGCAGTCATTAGGCCTCCCCACAAACCACTGCCTTCCTTCATGCCCCTGCTTCATATCCAGAAAAGGAGCATGAAGAAAGAGGTCATGACTCCCGACTGTCCTCTCCATGCCTAAACTCCAAGTGAGAGGACTGAGGCAACTTCCTGGCCCATGCACAATGACGCTCCTTTCTCTGTCTTTTTTGAGTCATGTCTTGTCGCCTTGGCGTCACTGATGACTCAACTGGGCTGAGAAATCCCGTGCCTGTAATTTATTTGTAGGGCTAAGTGGGGGCAAGAGAGAAAGCTGCATGCCTTACCATGAGTTTGTTCCCCTGGGCACAATCTCCCAGGCAAACGGATGTTCCAGATTCCTGAGGCTTAGCACTTAGCAAGCAGGGAGTAGCTGTTTCCATTTACTTAAAAACATGAGCTATTATGCAAGTGAGGCACATTTGTTGGAAGAAAATTAGCCAACATAAAGAAATGAACCCAAATTCTACCCCAAAACATTGGCTGAAAATGGATTAGCATGAAATCCAGTCCATGCATATCTCTCTGTCTCTCTTTTTCTTCCCTATTGTGTGTGTGTGTGTGTGTGTGTGTGTGTGTGTGTGTGTGTGTGTGCAAATTGGACAATAGGGGAATCATGCTGTCGTGATGTACCTCTCCATTGAAAGTTTTGTGAATATCTTTCAATTTGCCAAATCCATTGTAAAGCTATGGAGCATTCTGTTGATGTGGATGTTTAATTTTCCAAGACTGTAATTCCTTCCTCTGTATGTGTGCATGTGCAATATACATATATATATTCCTGTTTGTGTGCATGTGTGCACATGTGTATTTATATATGTAGAGGCCAGAGGTGGTAGTTGGCTGTCTTCTTCAATTATTCCCCACCTAATTTTCAGAAACAGAGTTACTCAACTGAACCTAGAGTTCACCAATTTGGCTAGACTGTGGTGAGCTCCAGCAAGCCTTCTATTCCCAATGCCAGGATTAAAGGAGTGTGCTTCCATATCTGGATTTTTTTTTTCATTTTTTGAGACAGGGTTTCTCTGTGTAGCTTTGAGGACTTTCCTGGAACTCATTCTGTAGACCATACCTGAATTTTTACTTGTGTGCTGGGGATCTGAACTCAAGTCCTGGTGATTGTACAACAGTCTTTACTGATAGTGCCAACTTCCAGCCTTTTAATTTATTTACTTTTACTTTTAAAAGAAATCTTTAGAGCTGGGTAGTAGTGGTGCACACCTTTAATCCTACCACTCAGGAGGCAGAGGCAGGTGGATCTCTGTGAGTTTGAGGCCAGCCTCGTCCACAGAATGAGTTCCAGGACAGCCAGAGCTGTTACACAGAGAAAGTCTGTCTTGAAAAACCAAAAGAAAAAAAGAAAAAAAGAAGAAAGGAAATCTTTGTAACCGCATACTCCCCTGTCTTCTTTCTCTCCCGTTTCCTAGTTGGAAGGTGGGAAGTGACAGAGATTTGTCTGTGGCTGCTTGGAGGCAGCTATTATCCTTTAAACCGAGTAAGAGTAAAGTTGAAAAGAGGAAGTAGTTTGGGAGAAAGAGCAGATCTCTTTCTGGGCATCAGCAGTGGCTCTGGTTATACCCAGGTTAGTTCTGGCCTTTTGGCACATTCTGGAACTGTTCCTATCTCTGTTTCCCTGATTTAATATGAACTCACCTGGAGATACCTGTAGGCCCCTATGCATAGAAAAGCATCTTCAGGCCTATCACCTGCAGTATGGATCCAGGGTTGAGTCCCTGGCTGTGACATCATATTAGATGCTCAGTAGAACCAGCCCATACCAGCAGTTGCCCTTTAGAGAAGACAGGGTCAGTCACAAATCTAACTGTATCACATTTCCCAGGTGACACACTAAGGATGCAGATTCCTGGATTCAGCTCTGCTTCTCCAAATTCAGCCTCTGTGGGTGGGTGGGACCCTGAAAAGATGCTTTTTGATAAGCAACTCTGTACTCTGCCAAAGGAAGTTTAGCTCATTGCGCCACTCCCGAAGTGTTATTGCTCCTAGGATTTTGGAATCAGTTTTTGAGTTCCGTCCATTGTTGATTTCTTGCTAGATGCCTAGCCTGGAGTGAGCAGGGGCAGAGAGGACACAGACAAATATTAGCATTTTACAGTTTTCTCCACAAAACATCCATCCTTTATGCTTCTCAGTGGCCTTTTAGTCCCACACCAAGAACCTGTCTCTTTATTTCTCCCTTCTCAGAATGTTGTCTTCACCCATATAGTCCCTTGTTCTAAAGCTCATCCTTCCTGGCTGGGGATTAACCCTAGCTCTGGATTTTTAGCAACTATCTGGTGAGACTGCCATTTCTCAGGATGGAACAGTATGAGCAGAGAAAATGTGAGACGTGTTGTGCTATACATGCAGGTTGCCCTTACATGGACAGCTTGGTTCACTGGGACAGCTATTTCTGTAAGGAACATTTTGAAGGTCTGTGTGGTCTGTGCAGATTCCATTGGGTTTGTCTTGGCTCTACCCAGTGGTAATGTGGCTCTGATAAGGAGTTCTTTTGCTGAGTTGTTTCAGCTTCTAAGAAGCTCACAGTATCATTGGGTTCAACTTGATTGTCCAAGAGCACAGGGCCATGTCTTGTCTGGTTCTAACACCCCCTTGAGATCTTGGAATAGTGTGATTTCCCCATCAACTAACATTTATTGATTAATCACATATCTCTTAACCCTTGAATGATGCCAAATGCTTTAGGAGGAGACTGTTTCAGCAGACTCACTGTGGAACACTGTGACACTCTCCACAGAATTGAAGATGTAATTCAAAACTGTTCCAAGGAGATTAAACCAACTCTATATGTGTCATTATAAACTAAAATTAAATAGATAGGACTATGGCCATCCACTATTCACTAAGGATCTGTTTTTTATAAGCATATTTTTCATTTTAATAAAATCACTTCATTTCTGTGAAATCCATCTCCATGGAAAACTTTCATAAGCAAGTTACAGTCCTCTTTTTTATTATTTTTACTAAAAAAGATGATGTTGCTTGTATTTAATCTCTTTTTGTATATTGTGTTGCCTGGGTTCAAAGGTATGACATGACTAGATGTCATCTCCATAGTCATAGCTAGCCAGGCTTTGGAATCCTCTCTTGGTCCGTTCCTGATTTGACGTTTCTGGGGGTGCCTGTCTCTCTGAGGCCACCTGCCCTGGACAGCACATGCTTTCTGCTGGCGCTTGCTCCCTATGTGAGTCCACATGAGTCCACCCTCCATCTTGACCTGATTCTTGTTGCATGGCGGTCACCTCTCACTTGTTTTACTGTTGGAGCCTCCTAAGAGCCCTCCCTGCCTCCAGTATCCTCTACTCTCAACCCTTCCTCACCCACCAGTCAGGAGCACTACCTTTTTAAATAATTGATCAGGTTATTTCATTTTTTTCTGTGGAAGAGCCTATGTTACTTGAGTTTCTGTTATAAAAACGGACTCATGTTAGGTCTACAGGTGCACAGAAATCCACAACAGATCAAAATGCAGAGAATAACTAGTGGTCACATCTATAACACAATCCTGATCTCTAAGATCCGGGGAACATTAAAAAAAGGGGCTGAAGAAGATTATCGGAGTCTGAGGACCTGAACGCCTGCTGTAAGAGAGGGTCTTCTAGACAGAACAGAGATGTTACATCTGTGATCTCTCAACAACATGGCTGCCTGTACAAGACCACCAAAGACCAAGCCAACTGATACACCCACATGGGTGAGAGAAGATTTCTCTAGCCCTACACACAAATGAAGAACTATAGGCAGTCAATAGCCGCTGAGGGAAAGAGAACCAGTTTTTTGTTTGTTTGTTTGTTTTTTAGGGATAAGACCTTAAGCCATAAACACAAGCAAATAAGGACAACTGTAAGTGGACTCTGTAGGTGTGTGTGTGTGTGTGTGTGTGTGTGTGTGTGTGTGTGTAACAAAAATAATTATAGATATTATGAATTCAAGAGGAGTTAGTTGGAGGGACATAGGAGCAGTTTGGAGTTTGAGAAGGGAGGGAAGAGGAGGGATGGAAATGGTATAAACACAGTACTTAAGTATAAAATTCTCAAAAAGATAAACAATATGAATTAGAAAAGTGAAAGGATGCTTTGGCTCACAGTTTTGGAGTGTTCAGAACATGGTCAGAGGCCTATCACTCTAGGACCTTAAGGAAGGTGGTACATCATGGTGGAACATGTAATTGAGCAAGCTACTTACTTCCTGGCAGCTGAGAAGGACAAGAAACCAAAGTCCCACAGCCCCCTTCAAGTCTCCCATAAAGACTTAACTTCCTCTCACTAAATTTCCCCTCTTAAAGGCTCTACTACCTTTTCATGTGCTAGAGACCAAGCTTTTACACATGGGCCTTTAGGTGACACTAGTGAAAACCACAGAGGGGCTCTAGTCATATTCCATAGTGCCGATGATGAGAACCTTCCTTTCCTGGTCTCTCTGTTGCTAGCTTCTAGTCACTCCTGGGATCACTCACAAAGACTGATCTTCTCAGTTTCTGTCCCTTTATATAAGCCAAGCCTTTGTCCAGGCTCTTCTTCCCTCCTGGGCTTCCCTTTCCTCCTGAGTGCCCCTTGCTCAGTCTATTACTGCCTCTTTACCAAAACAGGCTTTCCCCAGCCTTGTCCCAGGCCACTAGCCATGCTCTGCCACAGCCATCTGTTTTCATTCACTGACGACACTAACTTAAATCCTGAGCCATTAGTACCTGTCACCTGGAAGGAAAGGAACTTACTGACATCAGCAGAATGGCAGAGTGTGTGTCATGGGGGGGGGGAGGGATTGGAACAACATCTTTGTGTTCCAAGGACAGAGCTGTATCTATGAAGCTAAGAGGATATTCCCAGCAGCCCACAGAGAGCTGCCTACAGTTGTCTGGAGAGAGTGATGGTCCTCACTTCCTTCCTCTTACCTGCTTCTTACTCTTGCTAAGAGAACATTTGAAAAAGGGGTTACATGGCTGTAGACTCAAGGCAAAGTGATTTTTGCATGACATAATCCTCTTGGAGTCTTAATGAGGCTAGAATGTGCTAGAACACCAAGCCCAGGGAAAGTGCATCTCTCACAACTTTCTAGGCCAAGCAAGCAAACTTGTACTTGTTAGAGTGTTTCAAAGGACGTTTGTTTCATGGAGCTAACTTTGGTCAACCGTGTTTTGAAAAAAGAAATGACATGATGCCCAGATATTGGTACTTCCAACCATATCCTGTGTTTGAGATGAAGGGAGAGAACACAGATATGGAAGTTGGTGTTAATAGCTTTGGGCACCCAGAGCAGGAGTCTCTAACACAGCTTCACTTTTGTCTGGCCTATGACCGTGCAAGGATGGCCTGTTCCTAGGGATAGCAGGTTCGACATCCACGCACCTGAAATCCCAGAAACAGCTGATACAAAATTCTGCCCAAGTCAGCATCGCATTTTTACTAGGAACAGGCTATTTGCTCTAGGTCTGAGTCTCAAGTTCACTTCAAGATGAATTAAAACATATACTAGGACATACAGGTCACCCACAGGATGGAGTTGGCAATAGGATGGACATCATGGGAAGAAGAAAAAGGAGGTGAGTTTATCAAAGATTGAGATAAACCTGGAATCCAAATCCCTCTTCATTTCTCAGCCGTATCTGCAGTGGGCCTGTCATTTGGGAAGAAAGGCAGTAAGCATGATTCAGATAGAAGCAGGGCTGTTTTGAGAGCTAGGATGCATTACAGAGATGTGCACATATACACACAAATACGTATGCACATAGATTTCTCTCTGTGTATCTGTGTATACATCTACGTGTATCTCATCTATGTATAACTTTCCATCTATCAAATATCATTTGTTTGTCAGTCCATCATTTATTTATTTCTGCCTTCCATCTCTCTTCTCTCCCCCTTCTATTATTTTTCTGGAAATAGAACTTTCTTACAGAATCACTAGTTACTAGGGGCCCCAGAATTCCTACATTTTTATTTTCTGAATCATTTTGGTTATAATAATTCCTGGACTCCAAAAATTGTGTGCTCTCTATATAATTTACAGGCTTGTACAACATCAAAACTTGGTTCTGCAAGTTATAAAAAGAAAGAATTTTCTTTGTTCTTTTACCATCTAGTAGGATCACAAAGTTAGCGGAAGCTTTCTGAAGACTGAAGAGTGTACTTGAAGTGACTATTTAAGGATTCCCACAGGACTGAGTTACTGGCATTCCCTTCAGAAGATCCTTTTTTATTTGGACTTCTATGCCCTTCAAAGGGAGACAAGCCACCACACACACCTACCATTAGATGACAGGCTGTCACACAGAATTTAAGTTGACTTACTCTCTTACAGTATCAGAGAAATTGGCTTGGTTTCAAGAATTCAAGTCATCTAGGGTGTTTTTTTTTTTCCTGATTATCCATTGTAGGGATGACCTCTTTGCTTGTTTTGGGAGTGTTAGCATGTAACACAAGCATGTAGGGCAATAGTTTCCCTTTCAAATGACACATGCCTAAATCAAAGATTCAGTGAATGTTGAAAAACACACAGGTAAGCTCTAGATATCAGGCATCTGGCTCCGAGGAAGAGTGGGGTTGTTTAAAGGTGACATGCCTGTAGTTAGCAATCAGTGTTGTTGAAGAACAGCGGCTGCCATTACCTTCACAACGTTACTGTTTATTGGCTCAGCATACAACCATAACTTGCCCAAAATGCCACCATATAGAATGTTCAACTGATATGGACTTTATATCTCTCTAATATAAAAGCCATAGAATGGGATATGAGTGTAATTCAAAGAAAATAGGAATTGCTGGATCTTGCCTATAACATCCCTCATCTGATTGTAACATCCCAGGAAAGCTTCCTGTTATGTACCTTTGTCTGGATCTAGTGGCTGTCTTGGCCATGCCAAATGATGCTCCTACTGGTCCAGAACACACGCATGGGTACCACTCTTTATTCATGTCATCCCTGAAGAATCTGGAGGCCTATGCCTAGAAGGCAGAAGAGATGTGGATATGTGGGTGGGAGTCTGTTGACTTCAGACCCCTATGAGGGTCTGTCCATGCTTCGCTACCCACTCATCTGTGGCTAGATGTTTACCCAGGTTGTTATCTGATGAATATGGAGTTTGGTGCTTTGGGTAATGTTTATTACCTGTGCCCGAGGCAGTAGTTATTCCTGAGCATCAGGATCCTGCCACAGCTCAAATGTCAACTGCTCAGGTGTTTCTTGGCCACCCTACCAAAATATCACCCCTATCCCTTTTGAGGCCCCATGATTTTTGCTTTTGTTTATTGCCTATATCTGACTGCTACCACACAGTGTCCAGTTGGCTGTTGGCAGTCACCCCAGCAGGAGGTAAGCCCCATACAGGGCATGACACACATGGTCCAGTTTGTTCCCTACTGTGTCCCTAGTATTTCACAGAAAGAGTTTAAAAAATGTACTATGAATGAGTGAATGAATGAGTGAAAGAATGTGTCCCATCTCTTGGCTCTGTGCTCTCCTGAGCTACTAGGCAGAGTACACTAACTTTGAACATGTGAGTCTTCCTGGTGTGTGAGGGCATCAAAGCCATGGAATGATTATCTCTATCCTTTACTCAGTTTCATTGATTCCAGTAGGAAACACAGGAAAGTGGGAGGTCCAGGTCCCAGGTCCAGGGACAGGAGGCCAGAACAGTCTCATCCTCAAACAGGCTAGCTGTCTGCGAGCTTGCTGCTCCAGGCCTCAGCTCAGACTCTCATCCTTTCTTCAGCTGATATCTCTGAACCTGTCGTGACTCTGTGGCTCAACAGAAATTTGGCCTTTTGCCACTTACTTAAATGTCTCTTTCCTAAATACCACAAGCCCAGAGGGGCAAGGGGCATGTTGCCTCTGTTTCTATAAACTTGATGCTGGGACATGAATGCTCACTGAATACTTTCAGGCTTAATCGTCCCCAGAGATCTTGTGGCCTATGCCCAGGAAGCAGGGGCAAGGAAAGGGGTGTGGGGGGGAACTTTCCTTTACTTCATAACTGGGGCCTCATTTATGAAAAACAAAGCCTTCCACAAAGAGCAAGGTCTGGGTTTGAGCCTCCCTTCTGTGGCTCTGGGGGTAGGTGGGACAGCTCTGTGACGAAGCTGCCTAGGAATGACTCCGGGAAGCATTCAAGCCTGAGTTTCATGTGGTCAGCAGCTTGCAGTCTTTACACACTGCACTCAGATCAGACTGCCATGGGATGAGTGTGGCCAACACTCCTTCATAGTTGCCCTATTGGGAAAAGGAAACCAGGCCAGCCCCAAGTTCTGGAAAATCTGGCCAGAGGACCAGAGCTAATAACAACAGGTCACTAGGTATATGGCATTTCTCAGGCTCTTTTGGTTATACATTACAGATTGCCATGCTGAATGTGGGGTCCACATGAAGTCACTTCACGATAATAAAGTCAAGCAACACTTAGGGGACAGACATTGTCTTAGTTACTTTTTTATTGCCTTGACAAAACATCATGACAGGGAGCATGACAACAGGTGGGCAGGCAGGCTCAGGGCTGGAGCAGAAGCTGAGTGTACATCCTAGTCTGCAAGTGGGAGACAGAGAGCAAGCCAACTGGAATGCTGTGGGCTTTGAAGTGACATCCTTCAACAAGGCCACACTTTCTAATCCTTCCCAAACAGTTCTCCCAACTGTAGACAAAGATATGAGCCTATGAGGGCTATTCTCATTCAAACTAGCACAGACATGAACTCCAAAACAATTTTTAAAAAATGACAACCTAAAACTTCATCAGAGGAGTGGAGGGGTATAGTGCTCCTTGGGAGTGCCTGGTACAATGGAAATCAAGACACATCAAGTTAGACATGAATTCCAAACATCCAACTTGAAATATCATGTGTGCTTCAAGACAATATGAAATATGAAATTGACAACAGAAGAAAAAGTATATGAAAAACAAAACAGGCTAGAATTTAACCAAGATGGATCAAGCATTTTTGTGTCAAATGTTGGCCTCCTTCAAGGAAAATCATAAAAACGTGACTATTCTATTATATGTGTGCACCACATTTTCATTATCATGCACATATTATTTTTATGAGACAGGGTCTGGGATCTGGGGCTTGCTCATTGGTATAGGCTGGCTGAACAGTGAACCCCAGGAATCTACCACTCTGCCTCCCCTGCTCTGGGATTACAAGTATATGCC
Source organism: Peromyscus leucopus (assembly GCF_004664715.2). Classification (NCBI taxonomy): domain Eukaryota; kingdom Metazoa; phylum Chordata; class Mammalia; order Rodentia; family Cricetidae; genus Peromyscus; species Peromyscus leucopus. Next base: position 124,774,204 of record NC_051066.1, on the reverse strand, counting down.
ACTATTCCCAGATTTTTACATGGATGGTGAAGAATGAACTCAGGTCCTCACACATGCATGGCATGCATTGACTAAACTATATCTCCAGTCACCTGAGAGCCTCATATTTTACCTTGCTCCAAATTTCAAATATCCTGTCTGACATTACATTCATATACTTACAGTTAGCCAAACACATCTTAATTTTTATTAATTTGGTTTATCACTTGTGGTCAACAGAAATGAAACAGGTCTATAAAAGAGAAGAGCCTATACATTTCCATTCCCCAAGAAGTTGCTCTTACCACATTCATGTGGGCAGGGAACGTGTTGGCATCCCTGAAGGATTCAAGGCTCTATGCCTCTTTTCCCCCTTGCTCCATGTGTGTTCCCACTTAATTGTGCTAGACAAGGGCAGGTGCCCTTGACTTTATGCATCTGGAAGTTCTTAATCAGCTAGCTTTTGGAGGAAGAACAGTATTTTAGCATTCAGAGCCAGTATATACTTGCCAAAAAAAACATATCTGTGGACTATCTGTAGAAATGTCTCACATGCCATATGTCATTGTAGCCTAGAAACCAGCTGTCCTCCTTTACCCAGGACTACATGGACATTAGAGCCCCGCTAGGTGTTCCTGAAAAGACTGCAACCTCAGAAGAGCGAAGATGAAGATGGGACGGACCTAGTGACATTTGTCCACAGCAGCTGCAAGTCCTCAGCCAGTGGGTGGAGGACATCAAATACATGTCATGGGAGCCTTACAAACCTGCCTGGATGTTTTCAGTGTTGAGTTTGCAAATCTCCCTGGCTGGATTCCTACGGCTTCCTTGAATTTCTTTTCTTACTTGATTATATCATTAAAAAATGTAAGTAGGCTGGGGGTGCGGCTCAGTGTTAGAACGCTTGACCAGTGTGTGCAAAGCCTTAAAGTCAACCCCAGCACCAGAGGACAAAATGCAATCAGTCAAATCAATCAGACCTTGTGGGAAAGGCTTTCTTGGCTATTGCAGAGAGGAATGAGAATGTGAGACTCTAAACTCAGCATCAAATTCAGGCTAAGATGACAGGGGTATTGAGATGAATGGACAGAAGGCCTCTCCTCCTCGTTGGTGTTCCATGGTGGCCTCATCTGCACCAGCTGTACAGCCCCTTGGAGAAGGAGAATCATTTCCTAAAAGCTGAAGTGGACAGAGCATTGGTGGGCCTCCCTCAGCCCTGGGGAGAGAGTACTCCAGAGCCCTAGTTTGGCTCTCTGACACCTTGAGTTTCCTTAAAAGTGAGGTTTCCCTGTTGACTGTTTTATTGATTGTTTATAGCATTTACTTTTAATATTTTAAAAATAATCTGTGATAAAATATATGTAAGCTTGTCCAGCATTTTAAATGCACAGTCAGGCTATGTTGTATTCACATTCATTATTGTGCAGCCCATCTTCAGAACTCTCCGGATCCCCAAACTGGACCTCTGGGCCCATCCAACTCATTCCCAAGTCCTGCCAACTGCTTTTCTGTTTTCTGTCTCTATGAGTTGATTACTTCAAGCTTTCCCCCAAGGGAAATTATACAGTGTGCGTTCTTTTATAATTTTTTCATTTATTTATTTTAGTGCATGTATTGCGGGTGGAGGTGGTGTATGTGTGTGTAGCATATGTGCATATATGTGTGCTGATGCATGTGCCTATGTGCACATACTCAGAAACCAGGAGAAGACATTGGATGCCCTGCTCTGATGCTCTCCACCTTTTTCTTTTGAGATTCTCACTGAACCTGGGATTAACGAAGCTGGTGGCCAGCAAGCCCTTTTATCTCTACCCTCCATAGGACTGGAATTACAGGTACACATGTGCAGCCATACTTGGCTTTTTACATGGGTTGAAACTCAAGTCCTCACTCTTGCTCAGATAGTGCTCTTATCTAGTGAGCTATCTCTCCTTCCCTACATTCTTCTTTTTTTTTGAAACATGGTCTTAATATGCAGTCCATGTTGACCTCAACTTTTCAATCCTCCTGTCTCAGTTTCCTGAGTGCTCAGATCATAGGTGTGCAGAACTACACCAGGCAGTATATGTCTGTTTATAACTAGTTTATTTCACTCAGCATAATTTTTAAAATTCATCCTTCTTGTGTTGTGTGTCAAAATTTTTTTCCTCTTAAGACTGAATAATATCCTACTGCACATCGAGACTACGTTATGTTGATTTATTAATTTACTGAACACTTAGTCTACCAGTTGCTATTAAGAACAATGCTATTTTGAATGTGAAGGCACACACATCTCTTCATGACCCTGCTTACACGTCTTCTGTGCATATGTCTAGAAGTGGGATCCCTGGATTAGATGATTTTTCTGCTTTTACCTTTATTCTAATTATATTCTTTTGAAGAGTCACTCTTGTTTCCCATGGTGTCAGTATCATTAAGTGCTCAAGGGTTTCAGTTTTCCCACATGCTCAATAGCATGCTGTTGTTTATTAATGTAGCACCCTAGTTGGAATGTCGTGGTGTTGGGTTGAATTTTGCTAATGACTAACAATGCTGAGTTTCTTTTCCTGTATTTGTTGTACATTGTCTTCTTTAGAGAATTGTTCTTTGGCTATTTTTAACTCTTTTTTGTTATTGTTAAGTTGCAGGAGATATATGTATATATATATTCTGGCTCTTAATTCCTATCAGATACAATTTGTAGATATTTTCTCCCATCCAATGCATGCAATTGTGTTTCACTCTGTCAGTTATGTTCTTTGATGCATAAACACCTTGATTTTGATATAATTGATCTAATTTTAGTTTTATTTCATGTGTTTTGGGTATTATGTCATCAAATTCAATGTCATAAGGATGTTTTCCCTTATTCTTAATGAGCTTTAGAACATCTAGTCTTGTGTTTGAGTTTTTGATACATTCTAAGGAAATTTTGTATATCCTTGCTCTTTACTATGGAGACCCCATTTTTCTAGCATTATTTATTGAAGAGACTGTCTACAGAATCCAGAATGGCTTCTTTCTGGGAACCCTAAATGGGGTGAGGCAATAAAGAAAGAACAGACACATAGACACATGGACAGAAAACCTGGGGTCTGGTGGGCCATGCTCACTCTGATGGAGGGCACCAATTATGCAATAAGCATGTTAAGACATGTTTATTTTGTGTACACAAGGAAGGGAATATTTAGCTAGTCTAGGTAGGAAGTCTCTGTAAGCTGTCAGTCTCAGACTGTAAACATTTGAGGGGAAGAAACTACACTTGCTGGCTTTTGCACAAATGGACCAGTCATTTGTAAATACTTATACTTGCACATTGCCAACATTTGCACTCCTACCAGAGGAAGGCTTTGCCATCTCTCTGAGCCTGACCTGAAGGTGAAAGCTTTGCCAGTTTTCCATAGTTCCAAGACCCTGGTCCTTGACATGGCTATGCCCTTTTCAACAATATACATTTACTCAGGACTTCATCTGCATTTTACATAGTCACTCAAGGCTTTCTTGTGTCCCACAACTGTCCTTTCCCCAATGAATGATCTTGGCAATTTTGTCAAAAATTATTTGGTCACATATTTAAGTGTTTATTTCTGGTCTCTCCATTTTATTCCATTGTGAAAAATATCTATTTATCACACTCTCTTAATTAATATAACTTTGTAATGTGTTTCGAATCAGAAGTAAGAGACTCCCAGCTCTGCTGTTTTTTAAGATCACTCTGGCTATTCAATTCCTCTTCTCTTGGGTATTGCCATTTCTTTTGGCTGCCCACCAGAAGATGATAGATGATAAGACCCATTGCTGAAAATATTGTGCACTTGGTTGCAGGACAGACAGAAATAAAGTTAGAACTGAGCTAGAACCTGGCTAGCTTCTTAGTGCCAGAAGGTGCTATAGAGGATACTGAGGGGAAGTCATCAATGGTGTTACCCAGTGGTGGGTCCTGCACACTACAGTATTGACCTTTCAGGCAAGATGTGCTCACTGATGCAATAGTGGCAGAGCCGTTGTTGGGTAATCATGGCTTTCTAATTGGATGTGAGACTAAACTTCACAAGAAGGAATTGAGATCTGGTCCTGTAAAATGGTTGAAAGCTCTTGATTTTGGGGTGGATGTACTCTAAAAGGAATGGGACACCTACTACTGTTGTTCCACTAAATGGATATGTTGTCAAACTGCCTTGTAAATATTTATACCCATAGATTAGTGCTCCTTTTAGTCAGAGAAGCTTCATTTTACAGTGGGCAGTAGTTAATGCAGAGACTCACAACTGGTCCAATAAGTGATCAGGGCATGCTCATCTTTTTGTTTGTTTGTTTGTTTGTGTTTTTGTTTTTCGAGACAGGGTTTCTCTGTGTAGCTTTGCGCCTTTCCTGGAACTCACTTGGTAGCCCAGGCTGGCCTCTAACTCACAGATCCACCTGGCTCTGCCTCCCAAGTGCTGGGTTTAAAGGCGTGCGCTGCCGCCGCCGCCGCCGTCGCCCGGCAGGACATTCTCATCTAAAGGGACATCTATGCTGTTCTCTCTGAGGCTAAGGAACATTATGGAAGAAGGGGCAAAAAGTATGGAAGAGTTGGAGGATAGGAAGGAGCACTGTGAGATCCTGTCTTCCTGGCATGGCATGCCCATTACACTCAGGAACTCACAGCCACTGTGGTCACCTGCACAAGAGCGGCATAAAATCAAGTCAGTCCACATTCCATCAGGGGTGCCAGAGGGGCTTGTGAGTCGCTATCCCTGGCCCTAGGCTACTGGCAGTCAATTGTTGTTACAGGGTGGGGAAGTCATTTTTCTTCGGTGGTGTAGCCATTTGTAAGTGGCGTATGCTTTAACTAATAACTCCTCACTCAGGCTCATGCAAGCAACCTATCTTAAACTCAGTGAAGAAAAAAAAAGACATGAAAGTAGGAATGAGAGGGGGATAAAAGAGGATGATGAGGGTGACTATAACAAAAATAGGTTTTGATGCTACACATATGAAGTTGCTGAAGAATAAACTAAAAGTATTAAAGAGAGCATACAAATAAAAGTATAAATACAAAATAAAGAAAGGAGACTGAATTCTAGGATGGGATTTTCTGTTTCTGAAACAAAACCCAAACCACTCCAGTTGGAATTTCTGTAGGGATTGCTTTAAATCCACATGGCACCTTGGGCTGTATAGCAATGTTACATTTTATCTTATATACACGGTCTTGGGACAGATTTCCATTTACTTACTCCTTCCTTTACTTTGTCCATCAGTGATGTGTATTTTCAGTGAAAAAGTCTTTTGTCCCATTGGCTAAGTTTGTTCCTACGTGTTTTATCTTTTTGATGCTATTTTGTACATGGAATTGTTTACTTAATTTCCTTTCCAGATTGTTCATTGTTGCTGGATTCTGTGTAAACATTTGCCTTGATAGATGTGGCTTGTCATCTAGCTAAGGCAGTGAGATGTTAGGAACCTGCATAGCTAAAGATCCCTTGACAGCCTCAGGTTAGCCCTAGAGAAAGAACATGTGTCTAGAGTGGCCAATTGCTTTCAGTGCCCACATGATACCCAGTGCTCATGGGATAAACACGGCAAGAACTGGGCCTTGTCATGCTTTGCCTTTGAAAAAAAGATGCCAAAACTCTGTCCAAGCTTGCCATGCCCGTGAACATTGAAAGTGAATGTGGAGCTTATCAGTGATGCTGGCATACAATACAAATCCATAATCAGAACTGATGCTTTGGGAGTCTTGGCCAATCTCCTGGTCTCAGTCTGAATAAACTAAACTGATAAACAGACATTAAAATATAAATAAATAAATGTTTGCTGAAATCACAATGCAGGAAAGAGACACAGACACCCCACTTGCACCCACAAAGGTACAGAGATGAGAAAGCATCACATGGCCCTTACCCTCTCTTTGAAGGGCAATGCTTTGCTAGCAGGGAATGTATGCAGCCTCCCCCAGTTATGGGGTAGGAACCATCCACTATTGTTGGTGCTGCTTTCTCTAAGATCTACATCCTCCAGGGCAAACTATTTGGGCATTGGAAGCTGGGGAGCTTAGCCACTGCCCTGAGGTGCCTTATCTGTAGCCACATTTTTGGAGCCAGGCCAGTGACCTCACTCCACCCATGACCTTCTCCAACTTCACAGTTCCTGGAATTGTTAGGACAATCACTTTGGAAAGTTAAAGCCAGCTCTGAGCCCTTCAAGATGCTGTTCATGCACTGAGAAGGGAAAGGCTTGGTTGGCTGCAAGAATTTGCTGGAATTCCATCTAACTCGGGGTCCTAGAAGGTGGTGGGATTCTGTTTTTTGCAGGCTCATACAACCAGAATATGGAAGCAAGTCTAAGCACTATAGATGTCCAATTCCCCCAAAAGGAAACTTACACCTCTACTTTTCAATATGAAATCTAGACATTCAGGAAACAGAGAAAAAAAGCTATGAAAAGCAAGAGCCTTCCCAGCTCTCATCTGTCCTGACAGTACGTAAGACTTGACCCCCGGTTACCCATAGTCACCTCATTAGTCTAATTGAGACATAATTGCTCATGACTGCAAAGGCAAACTGAAGTGGCTGCCCCAAACCTCACGATCTGTAACCCTAAAAAGTCATTCAGAATTTGAAGGTGGCGACTGCGGGGACCTTCTCAGGATTGGATTAGTGGCATGCAGAAGCAGGCCTGTATTCTTGTCCTCCATGTCATGCTGAGGTCTCATTCCATAGAACTCCTTCCTTCTGCTTTGTGTCAGCTCCTGGGGTGGCACACTCACCCACTCATTTGGCAAATATTCAGTGCACTGAGTGAGCACCAGAGCCAAGTTCTGGTGTTGGTCACCCATACCCCTCAACTGCAGGACCTGTTCTTTCTCCTGTTACACACTGAGTAGTCTTTACCCCACAAAGCACTAAGTTCCTTCCCTCCAACCACAACCCTCCCAGAAGGAAGAGGGTACATGGGGTAGTCTCCTACACTTTAAGAGTTTCTGATCTTCCCAGACAATGAAGGAAAAAGAACTGATTTTTGCAGGTAGCAGCGACAATTTTATCCTTTTCTGGGAGGATACTTTAAGTACTGGATTCATGCTGTCCTTGAGGCCAGGCGCTACACTGAGTCAAGAAGAGCCTGTGGATTGAGTCCAGGATCCAAGTGAGGTAGCTACAGTTGCCCACTGAACAATCCACCCCCTCTCTCTGGAAAACACACCAGGGGCCCAACAAGCTCCCCAAAGACTCAAACGGAAGACTACATCATGATTCACTTGTAGGTTCTTAGCTATTGGACATAGATTCTTTGACCTCTGTCATAGTGATCTTGGAAGCCACCTTCAAGGTAGGACAAACCCTTGTCCAGGTTGACTGGACAGCTGCTGTTCTGGGATCAGGGGGGGAGATAAGAAGCAGGAAATGGCGCATCATCCACATACCAGAGAACAGATTTGTGAGGGCAGAAGGACGTCGATGGAGGCTTTAACTGATAAAGGGAAAGGACTATGCTGAGGTGACCACGTAGCTTCAGAGACAGTGAGTGGCTTGTGAATTTTTGTCACTTTGGGAAGGTCTCACCATACTTTACGTGTGGAAGAAATTTCTAGAACTCTTCCAACCTACAGATAGCTATCTAGGGGGTTCATGAGGTGTGAGGCCAATGTGAGCTCACAAATGCCATTAAATCTTTAGGATTATGACAACTGGCAGTTGTCAGAAACTCAGGCAATGCTCATCAGACTGAGTCTTTCAGTTATAAAATAAATAAGCAGTGTTGGAAAAATACAACTCAGTTGTTCCCTTGTAGATTCAAGGATGCTCCAAAGAAGGACTGGATGCTGGCATCTCTAGGCTTTTCTGTGTGCCACTTGACTGGATTAAGATCAGGGGGCAGGGAGGAAGCCAGACATTCCCATGGAACTTGGGATTCGTAAGGCAAGCAGTATAGACCATATAGGGTACACAGCACAGATTTTGCTAGTGAAACTGGTAGTGGGACACTGAAGCCAAGTGTTAACCAGATTTTATTTCTTGCAGCATAAGAACCTACAGGATGTTAATTCATATGACTTACACGGACAGAAAATGTTGGTGAGTTTGAATTTGGAAAACATCACTTCAGTGTAAAACAGTTTTGAATTTACAAATTGTGGTGCCTTCAACGTACTAAATGTGTTTTAATGACAAGGAAATAACACTCACTTATTTGACAAGACACTTCTATTTTCTTTATGGTTGTGAGCCTAGCCTTTAACAACTGAGCTGTCCCTCCAGCCCCTATTTTCTTTTTTTATTGTCTTTTTCATGGACTATCTATAGACACATGCACCAAAGACAGCAGCTTGCCAAATGCCAGCCAAAATAGTGCAGATAAGAGAACATTTTACATTTACTCTGTATAGAGTGCTCAGTGTGTGTGTGTGTGTGTGTGTGTGTGTGTGTGTGTGTGTGTGTGTGTGGAGTAGGGGGTTCAGGAAATTGGAGGGAGAGGGGGAGGGTCTTTTGTCTTCAAACTGCATCAAAGTCTTTGTATGGGTGCATAGAAAAGTTAGTCTGGGATAGATCCTGGTCCCATTGCCAGGGGCTCCACAAGCAGATCAAGTCATACATCTGTCACCCACATTCAGAAGGTCTGGTTCGGTCCCTTGCAGGCTCCCCAGCTGTCAGTCCAGAGTCCTTTTAGAGCCCATTTTCTATGGTGGGGTGCCTTACTTAGCCTTGATGCAGGGGGAGGGGCTTAGTCCTGCCCCAACTTGGTATGCCAGTCTGTGTTGACTACCCAGGCAAGGGAAGGCCTTCCCCACAATGAGGAGTGAATGGGGGGGGGGGTGTTAGATGGGGTTCTGGGTCGGGGAGGACTAGATGAGGAGGCAGGGGGAACAGTGGTTGGTATGTAAAACGAAGAAAAAAATTTAATTAGAAAAGAAAAAGAAAAGCTAGTCATGAGGGTGAAGTCTGGATGCTTGATGACCTGGGGACAGGACTGACTTTGGAAGTAGCCCTCAGCAGTTTGGCTGTGTTGGTGCTTCTGTGTGAGGTGTCACGTCACAGGAAGACAAAAGCACCAGACAAGCCAGAGGAACCATGTGGTCTTTATAAGTCTTGTGTAAGTTACAACAACAACAACAGCAACAACCTGCTTTCTTAGCTATTTCTCATGGGGACTAAAACTGACAGCTGTCCCTCCTGTCTAGGGTATTAGTACTTGGATAAGAGTGAGGAACTTGGGGCAATTTTCCCTCCACACGTATCCATACTTACCTCTATCACTTGAGGTCTGTTTCCAAGGACAGTGACTGCTTGTGCTTGCTCCTTTCTGGAGCCCTGTGAAATTCCAGAATGTGTTCCCTGCAGGAGTGGAGACAGCTGAGGGGCCCAGGGTGGGTGACAGGCTCTTAGTGTGACTTTTAAAGCCAGCATTTCTGTGAATTATGTCCAGCCTGTGCATCCTTCTGCTGCACAGCCTTCAATGTCTGCCACTTTCATTGCCTCTGAACTCCTCCAAGTTTCCATTCCTGGGGCCACAGCTGTCTGTTCTGCCTGCTCCTGCTCTCAGTTCCCAGCCCTGACCACCCTTACTCATGAAAACCAGCCTGAACCTTATGCCTCCTGTTTGTCTCTTCTGAAAGCCTACTCACTGCTCAGTTCTCAGAGGTGTACAGACCCTGTTCCAGGTAAAGCAGAAAATCCTCTGTTGGCATCCACAGTACCACAGATGGAGTCCTCAGCCTCCCCCTTCACATCGTGCCCAGATATGGAATGACTGCTTCTACAGCCAATGAACTTTATACACTCCACCAGTGTGGGCTTGATAGGCAGATCACAACATCTTCCTTGGAGAGTCTCCAGAGGATTACCCGTCTGTACAGTGGCTGAAAACAAGACCCTGAATCTTGCTGACATTTCACGCTGCCTCCTGTGTGTTAGACGAGACATGTAGTCTTCAGTCTCTCTCTGTCTCTCCCCCTTCTTGCTCTCTCCTGTGTGTGTGTGTGTGTGTGTGTGTGTGTGTGTGTGTGTGTGTTGGTTCACCCACAATGTGTGTCTGTTTCTGTACATGCTTGTACACAAGCATTATTTTTAAAATATTATTAAAGTTCTTCTTCTTTTTTTTTGGTTTTCCGAGTCAGGGTTTCTCTGTGTAGCTTTGCGCCTTTCCTGGAACTCACTCTGTAGCCCAGGCTGGCCTTGAACTCACAGAGATCCACCTGCCTCTGCCTCCCGAGTGATGGGATTAAAGGCGTGCGCCACCACCGCCCGGCAAAATATTATTAAATACAAAAGCTGTGTAAAATAGTGGGTTTTGCTATAGCATGTCCATACATGTATATGATGTATTTTTTGAAGGTATGGAGCTCTTCCCTTAACACATGCAGAAGCTCCTCATGAATAGATAAGCTCAACATCCATTTGACTGCCTTGAAAGGGTCCATCTTAGTTTGCTTTCTATTGCTGTGATAAAACACCATGACCAAAAGCAACTTGGGGAGGAAAGGGTTTATTTGCCTTACAGGTTATAGTCTATTGTCAGGGGACACCAAGGCAGGAACTGAAGTGGAGGCCATGGAGGATCCCTACTTACTGGCTTATTCCCCATGGCTTTCTTAGCCTGCTTTGTTATACAATCCAAGACCACTGGCCCAGGGGTGACCTTGTCTCCAGTGGGCTAGGCCCTCCCACCTCAACCATTAATCAAGAAAGCACCCTATGGATTTACCTACAGATAAACTGATGGAGGGATTTCTTATTCATACAGGTAAATCTAGGATGATCAACATTTTGTTTTTCAGCCCTAATGATATAGGTGTGTTCCCTGCAGTTTCCTGTGGGAGGACCCCCTGGGAGCCTTCTCCAGTGCCCCCTTCCTGAGCTCCCCATGTTCCTTTGAAACCAGATAGGATGGCACAAGTGACTCCAAGTGGCCAGCAAGAGCCTGTGTAGCTTTTTAAGACAACTGAGGTTTGAGAACTTTCTCCTGATCTCTATGTCATATGCAAAGAGATTAGAAAAGTGCTGGTGTGAGAGATAAGATGGGGTGAAACGATGGCAAGCAGTTGGCAGCCCCTCTGTGGTCAGGAAGGTGTCTCCTGAGTCTTCTTCAAAGGATACAGACCCTTTACTGGAAGACTGTGGGAGAGGGAGCATGAACCTCGGCCATCTGCAGGATTCTCTTTTTAGTATTGCAACTGTGTGCCTTTCAAGGTTCTCTCCCCTGGGGAGACATTCCAGACTACATGAGGCCTTGGGTACATGAATGGGAGATAGCCCCCAATGACCTTGAAAGCTCATTTTGTGGGTGTCTGTCCCTGAGCCCAGATGTTATCATCTGTGCTACATTCAACCTCCCCAGAGTCCTACAAGCATCACCCTATTTGCAGGGCCTGCACTGAGTACATGGTGGGTGGTCTGATAGATGCTTTCAGGATTCTCGGGATTCTATCATGTAGATAGGCATGAATGAGCCTCCTTCGCAGTGTCCTTGCTTTCCTGTATGCTCTAATGCTGTTTGTGACTCTGCCTCTGCCACTTGCCAATGCCCCACACAGTTTCTCTATCTGTTACACCCAGAAATTTGACCAGGCAGTTCCGTGGTATGTAGATACCATACCTTTTGTGCCCTTAGATTCTTCTGATCTCTCTGCCTTCCTAGTCCAACCTACCCTCTCTCTTAGTTTGTTCTCTGCTCCCAAGTTCTATGGACAACCATCCTGGTCAACTCCAGGACAGCCTGAAGGCCTCACCCGAGTCTGCAGACCCTTATCCAGGCCCCAGGCCAACTAGAATCCAGCTCTCCGGCACTTCCTGCTCTCCTTGCACCATGTCCCCACAACCTATACATTTCCGTCCTCAGCCAGGCTTCTGGCCCCTCCTTTGTCCAGAGCTGTATGTCCATCCTCAAGACCAGGTATCACCTGAACATCTGGGCCCTGTTTCTCATTCTTAGTTGGGCTGGATTTCGAGTGTCTCTTCTAGTTTCTCTCTTCTGAGTCTCATACTTGTATCATCAAGCTCCCGTACTTAATACCCCCCAGTGCACATATACACACATGCTACCAGATACCTGTGCTCATTGGGTAAGACATGTATGCCTACAGCATGAGACTTTCACTCTCTGTATTTAGGGTGAAGCTCCTCACATGGTGTTTCAGCTAGCCCTTCACCCTCATTCAGCTCACTCTGGTGTTAATTCACAGATTCTTAGGAATCCCACAACCAGGCCTCTCTGGTCTTGCCTACCCCCACCCAGTCTGCTTGCTGTTGTATTCCTTGAGATGCCCTTGGCTTCCAGGTGTTTTGTTCTCATGCAAGAAAAGGTCTGTCATTCCCTAAAGGGACACCCCCTCTGAATCTTCATGCTTGCTTTCCTTGTTCCATTACATCTAAACCATATCCTGGGACCTCCTATTTGGGACATGTCATGCCCAAGACGAGTCCCTGGAACTCTCAGCCTCTGCCAGGCCTTTAGGGAGCCTTGATTGTTGGAGACAGATGTAAATACCTCTTAAGAGCTTCCTTTACTCCCAAATCTCATTATTTCCATGTGTAACAGTTCTTGTCAACCAGTGGACAGCCCGGGTGACACTTGAGATAGTTGGGCTGTCATTCCTGGGGACACTCCTCATGGAATGGGGAAACAGAGCTCTATTCAACTCTCTAATGCTCTGCCAGAGAACAATGTGGCCAACAATGCCACAGTGGGGAGACCTACAGTGCAAGTGATAGCTCCAGCCACTGGGCTTCCAGTGTAGAGTGCTTGGAGGGAGGCCAGGAGCTTCTTCTATGAACATGTTGGTTGACATGGGGTGGCGCTTATTAACACCAAGCTTTTTGCTGTGATGAGCTCTGTATCTTTGCTGTCCCATAGGAAGCCAGCAGTCACAGGCTAATTATTCAGGCTCTGGAGTGTATCTCCTATGCATGGCTTAATTGTGTTAAACTCAAACAGTAACCACAGGTCTAGAGTTGTGTGGATTTCCCGGAGAAAGCCTAACTCCTATAATTCCAGTTACTATTTTTTTCCAAAAGCCCTCAACCATCTGCATTCCTGGGCCATACTCATAAGCCTCCTGCTCACTCCCTAGCATACTCAGCTTTGATCTCTAGCCTCTCAGCCCAGACTAACCTGGTGTCTGGATATCCTAGGATGTTCTTGCATGCTGCTGAAGTGGGGTCTTTGCCCCTACCTCTCTAGTCTTGCTCGACCCCTCCCCCCTTTCACCCAGGAGTCCAACATCTTCTCAAGCTGGGCAGGAGGGTATGAAAGACAAGAGAAAGCCTGCTATGTGGGCCAGGCAGCCTGTGGGGTCCTCACCAGGAGCCATCCAGGAAGGAAGCTAGAACTATTGATCACCTTCTTCCAGGATGACAGCTTTTTGATTTGAAGGTCACCCTCTGAGATCTCACTCATAGATCCCTGTGGGACAATTTTTCTTCCTCCCCAGCTTCCTTATGTCCTTTTCTTCCAGTTCCTATCTCTTTGGGCCTTTGACCCCTCACCTTTCCCCTACTCCTTTCTTTCCCCCACGGCCTTCTTTTCTCCTTTTTCTGAGTCATTTGTCTGGAGTCTCGGATTTCTTCTGTTTGTTTCTTTCTAATATGGTGTTCTTCTTGTCCCATTTTCCTCTGGATGGCTCCTGTGAGGAGTCCACATGTTGGCTGCCCCCAGTTTCTTCTGTCTCTGGTATTTATTTGGGCAGTTGGAAAATACCTTGGACTCCTGGGTGAGTAGAAGAGATCTAGGGAAGCGTCCACCCACCAACCTGTATTTCAAGGTCCAAGGGAGACGGTAAGAGGAGACTCAGTGCCCGTAATACTGAGAGGCTTGACTCCCAAGGTGGTGTATGTACTTCACTTCCCACTCCCACCGCAGACCGCAGATCACTGCTGCTTGGGGAGCCGCTGTTAGTGCTGTGGGACTGGGCTATGTTTGAAAACAAGGGAGTCAGCTGTTGGAACCAGGCAGGGTTAGGGTGGGAGGCTTGCATGTCTGAGGTCTTGCTGCTGCTTCTGAGGACCAGGGCAAGAAGGAACCTTCTGAGGATAGGCCTGAGGGACCCAAGTGCAGTTCTTCTGAGAGCTGGATGCTTACTCACCCTTGACTGTATTCTTCCAGACCATGCACCAGCCCTTACTCACTTGTCTAGCTCTTTCTCTTTCCCACTTCCTTTCCTCATTCTGTTGAGAAATGAAGGTCCAGGGTAGCTAGCTACAGGTCTGGTCTGCAGGGCCTGTGCCCAGTGATGACTGGATCCGATAGACATCAGATCTTGCCTTCCCAGAGAGTGGATTCTGGTCCTCTTTAGGTAATGTGCTTTCTCCTGTGAGGATGTCACTGTTGACCACAAGTTAGTTTGTTGAGTGACCTTGTGCCCTCACTCATTTCACCTCATCGAATCTTCACAGGGACCCTTTGTTGGCACAAATCATGGGCTCCTAGGGCTCAAGCTTGCTAGCGTTCCTCCATCTGGGAAATTGGCTAATGAAACCACTTAGCCAGATCTGCCCATCTGTCTGTTGTTGCAAATAAAGTTTTATTGGCACATAGCCACACCACCCATGGAGTCTTAGCATAGTACCTGATACACAGTAAATACTATTTAACTTTTAGGCAAATGGAGAAGAAAAACCACAGACTTTAAATTTTTAGTTGCTTACTTGAAGAATAACAAACAAAGCAGAACAAGACAAAACAAAATAAAATATTTTCTGTACTGGAGAGCTCCCAGAACCGAAGCAAAGCCAGAGGATGCTAGATGGCCTGACTTGATGGCACTTACAGGAACTCATGTGTGGCAGGAAAACTCAATTGGCTGAGGTTAGATTGCTTCGTTGCTAGGGAACTGTAATCAGTTAACTGAAGATCACCTTCTGGGATTTAACATAGACTGATTTGGTCTATTTGTGCTCAGCACTGTAGTCCACACTAAACCAAGGACCTCTCACACATTTTATCTGATAATACAACTATTAAGACTCATATTAAGTCCATTTCAGGACAGGAAGATGGCATGGGATTGCTCTTTTTGTGCCTGGAGTAAAGTTTTGTTTTTTTTCCTATCATCTTTGTTCAAGAATAACTTACAGGCCATGTGGCATACTTATTTACAGTGCATGTTAAAGGCACACAGTTCCAAAAACCTGGTGGTTTTAGAGACAGGAAGAGCCTCACCAACACAGTCATACTGAGTGTTTCTACTTCTGAAAGTCACTGGGTCTCTTGGCAGAACAGCCCTTGTGTCCTGGGCCATGAGTACCAATGACCAACTCATTGCCCCTAGAGATTCATTTTCACTCTAGGAAAGTGCAGTGACATACACTGACTTGTTTTACTTGGACCAGTGATTTGGAGATTTGGAAAGCTGGCTCCTTTCTATTCTTGACTATACTTTGGAATTTACCATGGGATACCAGTACATGCTGACCATAGTAAATATCTGATTATTCTGACAACTGGTGACAATGTGGAACAAAAGGGACCTCTCCCACACTGCCATGGTGATATAAAATTGTGTGATCCCTGGGGAAAACCATCTCCAGTTTCCTAAGTGTTATAGACATTTTCCATCATACACCGAGGAAACCGGGAGGACTGGAACATGTGCAACTCTGCACCTTGATGAGATGCACAGCTTCTGGAACTGGCTTTCCTATTGAAACCTGCTGCAGGTATTTCAGTTAGCGCAGCTCTGATGAGATCTTCACTGAATCTCAGGAAATTCTCCAGTAGTGGGGGAGGGGTGTGTGTGTGTGTGTGTGTGTGTGTGTGTGTGTGTGTGTGTATGTGCCACATGCACACAAGACATTGGGGGATCAAGGACTTTAGTTACCTTGAAATATTTTAATCTTTGCCGGGCGGTGGTGGCGCACGCCTTTATTCCCAGCACTCAGGAGGCAGAGCCAGGCGGATCTCTGTGAGTTCGAGGCCAGCCTAGTCTCCAAAGCAAGTTCCAGGAAAGGCGCAAAGCTACACAGAGAAACCCTGTCTCGAAAAAAAAAAAAAAAAGAAAGAAAAGAAAAGAAAAAGAAAGAAAAAAAAGAGAAATATTTTAATCTTTGAATGACGCAGTTTTCTACCATTTTACCAACACAGACTATGTTTTTAGATTAAAGTGAATGCAAATACATTTAGATAAAACATCCAAATCTTTGAAATGTTTAAAAACACAGATGGCTCCAACAATGTGGTTTATGGTGTCAAAACAATTATTGGTGGTTATTATTATTATTTATAATCACCAGTGAGTTCCAGCATGGAGCCAGCTGTGGGTTTCTGGCCTGAGAACCACACTGATGTGCAGAAAGTTATTGAGACCCATCACATATAGTCATGCTCCCAAAACCAGGGAGAGCTGGGCTTTTGCCCCTGAGGTGGGGGCTCCATCACGTCTCTGCTGAAGACCTTGATCAGGTCACTTTCCCTCTCTGGTTCTCACTGATAAATTGCTAAGAATGACAAAACCCTAGACTAAGCCAGAGTTTAAAAAAAAAATAGCAGGAGAAAATGTAACTTCCCAGTAGGACAGTGAGTACCTAGTATGGGCTGAGGCACTGTGTACACATTAATCACCCCTCCAGGAGACCAAGCCATGGGTCACCTTACTGACTCACGTCTGCACTCTTCCTTGTGTCCTTGCTCTGTGTCAGGTTCCTGGACTCTTCCACCATGGGAAGTGATCACTCTGACCCTCAGCCCTGGGCTAGGATGAAAGACTCTGTGGTTATGGCATGTATGTGAGTGGATGGTATGATAAGCAGAGGCAGAAAATGGATGGGTGTGGGTAGTCTCATTCACACCAACCTGGAGCATGTAGAACTGTGAACAAACCTACCTGTTAAGTGCCAGTGTTCACTGACCCTCAGATTTAGAGCATATGGGGTGGATTTAACTTGTTTCCTTCAGAAAGGGCCTCCTCTAGGGATGTAAACTCCCAGAAGTCCCCACAATCAGCTGAAATATGTGAGGAAAGGGCTAATTGTCCAGTGCACTTGGCTTTTGATCCCAGCAACAGGACTTACAAACAGTCTGACTTTTTCAACGACACTGGTTTCCCTAGGTCCTAGCTCATGGTGCTTCAAGAACCTGAGGCTGGAGTCCAAGATGCAAATGCTTTCATTTCCTGAATTTCTGGCTGGCAATGCAGAAAGAAATGTGCTTTTTACCTCTCTCTGATCTATTGTCCAATGAAAGGACACCCAGAAGCCCATGCCAGAGTTAGGTCAGTGGAACGGACATTCAACATGCTGGGTATAGATATACAGGGATGATGGGTGGCATGTCTCTGTGGATGAGCCTGTTGACTTAGTCCTAGGGAACTTACCTGTTGGCTGAAAACAAGCTTCACCAACTACTTTTACATAGGTGGAATGCTGCATCTAAATGAGAAATCTCATTTCTTGGATTAAGGGTATGTGTTACTTCTTAAATGAATCTCCTCACTGAAGAACTACATGAGAAATGGAGGAATACTGGGGAATGACAGGAGGTGGGCAAGGGGATTCCCAGAACAAATATCTATAACCTAAAAGAAGACAGTCTGGTAGGTTGAGGTCATGGTCACTGTGATGGAGAGAGGAGAGACAGAGTTATGGCAGTGGTATTGTTGGAGCTCGGGTGCAGTTGGCAGATTTCTGAGGGGCATTGAGAAGAGAATGGACTATGAGAAATTGGCAATTGAGAAACTGGCAGCTCTGCCAGGAACTCAGGCCATGAGCTCACTTCTTTCATCAACCTTGGCAACCTTGAGCCACTCCCACACTATCCATGCAGTGTGGACAAGGAACAAAAGAGCCTGTGACTTCCAGTCTATGGGCATTCCATGTTGACTAAGGGTCACCACTTCTCAAATTCATGTAGGGGGTGAGGAAAAGCTTTTTGGATCTTTCAGTCATGGCCATCAGCAGCATAGCAAGAATACTCCTGAGGGATACAGAGTTGACAAGACTGTATGCACTCTCAGGAAGCTCACAGCAGAGTGTTCAGAGGACAGAGAAATACTGAAATGACCCCACAAGCATTGCTCTGTATGCCTCCCAGGACTTTAGTTTGGCTTGGTTTGCAGATAACGCATGCTATCTTCAATGCAGATCCCAGGGCAAGGACTCATATGCACAGACACTAGGAAGTACTCAGAAGGAGTAGGCAGAAGGAAGCCTGGAGGGAGTAGGAAGCTGGTGATGGCCTTATGCTTAGGTTCCTGGACTACTGTGGACGTGCTTAGAGTTATCTATAATGATTTCATAATGACTCAATGGCTGTTCTTGGAGCTTAGCACACTGCCCTTCTAACCCATCTTACAGCCCCAAGGATGGGGCCCCTAGATGCATGCCCAGATCATGAGTCTCCAAGCAGACCAGCCTTGCACAGCAAACAGCAGATGCACAGGTATAGGACATTAGGATGGGCCTTACAGTGACCACTCTGGAACTCATATACATGGCAGATTTGGAACACTTTGCTCTTGAAGTGGGAGGTGATTCAAAAATCAAAATACTGATCAACTCTGAGATAAGTTTAGCCAGGGACAGAGAAAGGGACCCCAAGTATAGGAGAAGCAGAGGGGTACACAGAAGTGTACAGAAAGTGTCATCCAAGTAAGGCCAGGTTTGAGGGTGGTTTTTTGCAGGGTGTGTCCTTAATCATTTAAAAACTTTGAAATGGTCACAGGTGTGCTGCTGGGAAGACACCTAGCAGTCAATCGTGAGTGTCAACAGCTGCCTTCTGTCAGGTGTTGGAGGTGGGATGCAGCCATCTGAGAATGGACACCCATTCTCTTGCCAAGCTGGGTGTAGGGGCAGAAGCAGGAGCACCATAATAGAGGGGAGAAAGGACAACGTCAAGGTCAGATTGATCAAGCCATCTGAATGGGTGTCTCTCTGAATGAAAGAGCTTGCTTGCTCCTACGTGGGTCTGGTGCTGAGGGACAGTGGGAATAAACCTCTGCTGTCACCACTGAAGACTCTGAAAGACAGAAGGAACATCAAACAGTCTTCTCAAACTTTGGCCCCAAAGGAGCACATGCTGAGGGAGCTAGTGTAGTGTGTGGGGCCAGCCTGGGGCTGTGGTAAGCATGGCCAAGCAGGAGATGGGCAGGCTCAGGCATTTCAGGAGGAAGGGCGAGATCCTTGGCACTGAGTGGGCCAGTCTCTCTCCTTTCCGAGACACTTTGCATGAACCTTCTCTGACTCTGTCTTCTCCTTGCCATGAGGCGACTCATTGTTCTAGGCACAGGAAGGAAGAAATGTTATTGCCCTGAGGGGCCTGCTGCCCACAGTCCCCTGGTTTATTTATCTGCTCGCTTTGTTCCCTCCTCCTGTCTCTCAGCGGGTCTTCTGGGGATGGGTGTGGCTGACCAGCTCTCTTCCTGCTTCTAATCTTACCCTTTTCCTAAAATGAGTGAATTTACCCCTACGTCTGGGGGGAGAGAGTTGAAGGTGAGGAAGTGGAGCCACGCCATTCTCGTTCCTGGGGGATCCTGTGGCTTGTCGCAGGCTTTGGAGTTAGGTGGACACATGAGCTTCTGTGGATCCAGAACAGGAGCAAGGGTGAAAGGTACTTCTGTGTCTGCACACAGTGTCTGTTTATTATCCAGCAGGAATCTACAGGCAGGGGCCATGGAGGCTCTGGGGACAATGTCCCTCTAATCAGCTCCTGTCCTCTTCCTTCCAGTAAGTGACCAGCTCAGACAAGGTTCCTATGTTTATTTTGTAAAGGTGCTCTAAGATGCCCTTGATCATACCTTACTTAAAGATGAGACTCTGAGGCCTGACAAGGTGACCTGACCCATCAGAGCATTGCATTTTGAGGGGCCTTTCATTCTCCTCTCTGATCCTCCTTGTCTCCCTGAAGACCTCATCTTCTGACTTCTACTCAACGTACATCTGTAGTTCAGGCCTGCTCCCCTGAGAAGACTGAATCTAGGCTTGTCCCTACTGAGGCTTGTACTCAGATCCTAGTCTAGTTACCTTCCCTGTGGTTCCCCAGATAACCCATATGGATTGACCCTCTGTTGTCCTGACAATGATCCAAAGACTTATGGGGCTCAGTGATCATCCTTGCATGTTGGAGACACCTCAATGGTTTAGAAGCTCAAGTTAAAGCCCAGGTGTCTGTGTCAAGTCAGCTCCTCTGAGAATCAGTTTCCTCATGGGATCAGACATCATCATGGGGTACAATGGTATGATGGCTCATCTTTGTTATCAACTTGGTTGCATTTGGAATCACCTAGGGGACACCTAGGGTGTGTCTCTCAGTGAGTTTCTAGAGAGACTTAAGTGAAGGGAGAAGACCCGCAGCACTGTATGTGGGCAGCGCCATTCCATGGGCTGATGTCTAGACTGAATAAGAAGGGGAAGAAAAAAAAGTCAATAGAGCATTTGCTTTCTGACTGCTGACATAAGGAGAGCAGTTGCTTCGCTTTTCCGAATGCTGATAGAAGGCGAACAGTTGCTTCATATTCCTGCTTCCATGACTTCTCTGCCATGAAGGACTTTATCCCCTCAAACACTAAGGCCAAACAGAACCTTTTCTTTCTTGCATTGTTTCTTGCTAGGCATTTGGTAACAACCATGAAGAAATAGCTATTAAAAATGGCATCCTTTCAAAGTCTATGTTTATTATTGATTGTTAGTGGCTAAAAAATGACACTGTAATTGGAGTTAGCACCTCTAAAGAGGTAAGCAAATTGAAGTAAGGTTGTTAGGATGGGCCCCATGTTAATCAGTTTTTCATGACTGTAACAAATACCTGAGATAAATCAAGTTAATAAGAGGAAAAGCTTGTTTTAACTCATTGTTATAGAAGTTGCAGCCATGACTGATGGAGTCCTACTGAGCTGGGCTTGCAGCATATCACGGAGGGAGGTGGGGAAGCAAAGGAGTAAAGTGGGAGGGACCACAGCCCCCTTCAAAAGCACAGTCCCAGAGCAGAGGTCTAAGGCCTCTGACCAGAGTCTACTGGCTCCAGTCTCTAATTCATCCCAGTAGCACCACACTGGAGACCAAGGCTTACACAGATGGATCTTTGGGAGCCATTCTAGCCTCACTCAGCAGGCCTTAATTCACTATGATTAGTGTCCATATAAGAGAGGAGATGTGGACGCATAACAGGGTCCTAAGCAGATGACTGGGCATGCCTAGGGAAGACACTGGAACAGACTGTTCTCTTGGTTCTTAGAAACAGCCAGCTCTGCTCACACCTGGATCTCAGACTTCAGCTCCCAAATGTTAAGTCAAAACATGTCTGTTGTCAAACTGCCCAGTCTAAAGTCCTGTACCACTGTAACATCTGAGGGGTTTATGTCTGTGAAGTAGACATGAGTAGGAGGGAGTACAGGAAGCGGGGTGACCTCCTGGAGAGGAGGAGGGAAGGAACCAGCCTGGCAGGAAGAGGCTCAGAACTCCTCGTCCAGGTCAACCCAGCATTCTCTTCAGAAGTGAGCTGAGCAGGGGTCCTGCCAGTTCAGTCCAGGGCCAGATGCAGATCCTTGGGCAAAGTGACCTCTGCTCAGACATGATGATGGCTCTAGATGAGTGGCATGGAACTTGCTGCTAGTCATGTCCCCTAAAGCAGAGGACGGGAAACCACTGTGGTGACTTCTTGCACTCCTGGTATAAGGCAGTTGCTGGGGCCAAATGTGCCCACAAAGGGAAGGTGGTTGCTCTAGGATCAAAGGTGCCCCTTTCGTCCACAGAAGCTTTTGCCTCTTAATCTAGAAGTCTGAGACCTTGTGACTCATTATTTATTATTCTCCTCATTAGAAATGACGTGCCCATAACATGACCACAGCCATATCTAAGCTTTAGTGACTCTTCTTCTCATGGCAACCACATGGACACATGCCTCTTACTGCCTTTTCTTTGATGTGACAACATCATGTGTGTCCTATGAGAGTACCATGGTGCCCAAGGACCTCTGAGCTGTCCATCCAGTAGGTAATCAGGGAAACTCCCTGGTGGGAGTTTAGGAGTTGGGAACAGAGGAACAGCACAAATACCTAAGAGAAAGTTGAGGAAACACAGTCCCTCCTTTTCCTCTTTGGAACATGGGGAAGTTTGTAGGTGTGTGTGTGTGTGTGTGTGTGTGTGTGTGTGTGTGTGTGTGTGTGTGCATGTATGCACCTCTAACAGGTATGTATGCATGAGGTGAGGGCTGAGGCTCCTTAGCATCCTGTTCAGAGATTATGAATGCCTGCTCTAGACACATATGGTATATTTGGTTTGTATTTTCCAAGCTGTCATTGTTTTCCTTGATCCAGAATATTGACAGTGTTTCACAGAGTTTCCTTTTTAGCAAGCCCTGTCCTCTTTGGAAGCATAAAGACTCTCTTCTCAGAGTCATAATGTGATATCACCAGTCTAATTGTCTTCATGGTGTGACCCCTCAGGAACACAGACCATCATCTGCATAAAGCTAAAGGGACCCACCCACATATTCTCCATCCTCCTTAGAGCCTCCAGTGTGAAATCTCAATATAAGTGCTCCTTTGGTTGACCATGGATTCCCAATGTGCAGCAGGGTCATATGCTCATGCCATCATAACAAGAGTTTGGAGAACTGGAGAGGCCCACATGAGACACAAACAGAAGTTGTCTACTTCCAGAGTTCCTGTTGTCATCACTCCAATCTCTTGCTACAAGCCAGTGCTGGGGGAGGACCAAATGCCAGCAGAATGTGAAGGACTGGGGGGAGACACAGACCCTTCCTTCAAGGCCCAGGGTTGTGGGATCTGAGCAAGACTGAGCCTGAGTGTTGATGTTTATCCAGGCTGAGCATGAATATTGAGACCACTCTGGGCTCTAAGGATTCTGTCCTGCTGCTTTAGGTTGTAGGGTTGCATTAACAAGAGACTTGGTAGAACTCAATAGTGTAGGAAGCCTACCTGTGATTGCCCAGGGATCATCCATAGGCTTCCTAGGATGCTGGGGAATGGGGTTTCCATGGAGCTCCTTCAGGAATCCCAGTGGTTGGACTACAGTACAGTGGGAGCTTGGGGGCAGTAAGAGAATCTGGTTCCTTCTAGGAATTCATGTGTGGACGCTGGGCTTCAAATTCTTACTATGAATGCCAGAGGTCGGAGACAAAGGTAAGGCTGCTAGATGAAAGAAGATGCACCCTTCTGACGTTCAAGCTGCTAAGCAGAAGCCTGTCCATCCCATTGATTAAGGAGATGCTTGCATCTCACTCTTTCATTTATCCTTGGTTAGCTTTCATTCAAATATGTGGAAGACATGCTTATTCCTGCAATTCCCAGCCTCCTCTAGTCTCTCATCAAATGGGGGTACTTGTCTGGCTTTGGAGCTAATATTGAGTATTGTGCTTGTCCATTTTTCCTTTACTGTGACAAAATATCAGAGAGAAAGAATTTAAATAATGTTCAGTTCACAGTTTCACAAGCATCAATATGTTTCCCCTGACTCCATTGTTTTTAGTGGCAAGACATAAACACCATGGTGGAGGGAGGGGCTTGGAAGAGGAGGGCTGCTCACTAGTGGCAGTTAGGAAGGAGAAAGATAGTTCCTACATGTGAGGGGGAGGGCAAGAGTGAGGGGAAGAAGAAGAGCAAGGGAGGGGCAGGAAAAAGGAGGGTGAGGAGGAAGCCTTGTCTGGGCATAAGAAAGTCTTTAAAGGCCTCTTTTCTACAGTGCACCACTTCCTCCAACCAGGCCTTACCTCCTGATAGCACATTCAATTCGACCTAATCAATGTACCAATCCCCTGAAGAGGATAGTGATCTCACAGTCCAATTAACTCTTTATAGCACCACATCTGGGGACCATTCCTTCAACACATGAACTTTTTTTTTTTTTTTTTGAGAGGATGCATCATTTCCAAACTATAGCATGTATCCACTCCAGTTTTCTTTATACTAACTATATTCTGATGTTCATCTCAGGTTAGCTTCTGGGACAGAGCACATGCAGTCTCAGCCCCAAAGCAGTGAGATCTATGTTAAAACCAGAGGTGGAACCTGAGACAAACTCACAGGTGGAATTTACTAGGGATTGGGGGGCGGGGATCTGTGGCAAAGTGAATGGGTGGGGACGGGAGGAAGACTTTTGTCTGAGGAAAACACATTTACACTTGGTAATGTTGTGCCCAGACCGTGACCCCCAGAGAGACCACCAAAGACGAGCATGCCAGAACGCAAAAGCAAGGTTTAATTCTGGATATCCACAAGCAATACAAGCCTAGGCAGGGACTTCGTCCAATACATCCAACGCAGTGGAGGCTGGAGAAAGTGCCCACCTATCTGCAAGCTCAGCTTTTAAAGGGAAAAATCACAAAGTTACATCATTTAGGGGTGCTAGTATGGGTACAATTCTGATTGGCTCACTTCTAGGAACTTCTAGAAATTACTTCTAAGGGAGTGGTTGCCCGCCACCATTTCACATTGGCTGCCCTCAGGTGGGGGCATTTCTGTGGTCAGTTGCCCTGGAAACCAGAGAGAGGACATTCCATAGTCCGACAGGCATTACCTTGTGACTATCTTGTGACTCTGTACTTTTATACTTCCTGGTTTCTGGAATCTGAACTGACTGGTTTTAGTAAGTAATGGCCTATTCCCAAAAGGAGAAATCTTAGGCCTTAATTTTAGGGTGAAAGCATTTTGGTCTTATTTCTAAGATGGCTCATTTTGGTCTCACAGTAAAGCAATAATATTGCAGTGTCCCCTCCATGAGAAGCAAATGAGGTCTGTTTTCACTTGAATGTGGCTAATGAGTGCCTCATTTATATCAAAAATTGTCATATCTAGGGTGGCCTGTTTCCTGAGACATGCGATGAGACTTTTTCCCCTATAATTTTTGGTATCATTATGATTTCTCCTCCTCCCTTTTCCCCCAAGGGTTGAGGGAATTTACCCTCAAGCTGCATGTCTAGCTTCCAGGTGAATCTTCAGATAGATTATATCGTTATTATTGTAGACTCTCCTTGATGATTTTGCCCCCAAACACTGCTGTCTGCTTGCTGTACTATCATCCAGAGGGGCATGGGATCAGGAAGATCAAGCACAACTGCAATGGTAGACATCTTCTTTCTAGCAGGCTCTATTCCTCCTTGGTTCAGGGCTCCTGCGTGGGGCAGTAGCCAGCAACTACTGCCCAAGCATTGTCTCTGTTACCCATGGAGAGATATAAATGAATGGGGACTATTGAGGAACAGAGCCCTGGATCCTTGGTTAGAAACTTGTTAACATCAGCAAAATGTTGTCCACTGCCCTGTCCCACTGCGGGACGTTGTCACATGAGGGGATAATAGAAACCACAACATTCTGAAGTCTGCATTAAAGCAGCTTAGGTCATTCTCCATCCAGTTCGCTTGCTATCTTGGGGTAAGGGTTTCAGCAGTGACATGAAGAGTGAACTGGAAAAGAGAGGCAGCACATTCTGTTTCTTCCACAAGGTCTTGCATTTTCTTGCTCCCATGTCTTGTGATTTGACATGCCTATCTTGAATTCTTGGTGGGCTAGCTAGAGGCGACAGATGTACTTCTGAAGTTTGAAAGAAGTTGGGTATTTCAGTCCACACCATGGTGGTAAGAGATAGTCTCTGTCTGGCAGAGAACAAATGAGTTTTTCTTTTCCTCTTTTTTCTTTTCTTTTCTCTTCTTTTCCTTTCCTTTACCTCCCCACTCTCTTTCTTGACAAATGGCTTATTGTCTCTGTAATTAAGCTAATTTGACTTTGGCTTCCTTGAAACCATTACATCATCCACCCATGATGGAAACCATGGAAGGCTGAAATTGAGCCTGTTTGTATTATATATTTGTGTAAACTGTTTCAGAGGAGCATTCCTTGGCTTTAGGGAAGATTCTTCAGCTACATCTAGAAGATGGCTTACTCTAGAGAGGCAAGGAGTAGGGTGGCCAGTCCTGTGCTAAGACTTCCGCAGAGTGAGGGACTTGCACAACAGGAATGGTTTGAATAACTGGAAGAGAGCCTAGGGTTAGGAAGGAAAGGGCTGGGCCAACTGCCTTCTCACCTTCATTGCTAGTTTACCCTCTAGCTGGGGCACCTGCTTCCTCCCCTCCCCCGGCACCTGATGCTCTCTTCTGTGAACTGAGGATTTTGAAGTAATCTGTCTTTTCCAAGTTTTTTTTTTTTGGTTTAAAGTTAAAATCCAGTCACTACTGAGAACACACCATGCCCATGTGAGCAGGGCAGTTGTGAATGGCCTCTGGGTGACAGTCATCCTCTGTGTTGCACCTTCCAGCTGAGTGTAGCTGGGAAGAATTACAGTGCACACTTGGTCCCCTAGGCACACCCTCATCTCTTTCTGCCCTCTTCTCCGTACAGAATGGCATAGAGAAGGGCATGATTGAAACCATGTCTTTGGGTATGGCACAAGCTGCAGGTCAAGTCTTTACCCACTGAATGGCCTGCAGCAAATTCCCACACTTTTGTGAACCTCGGTGGACTTTAAGACAAGGGCAGTACAAACCGCCTTTCGGACTGACTGCTCAGTCAGAGATACTGGACCAGCTAGGTGCTCGAACATAAAGAAAAATCTAGGAATATAAGTAGATGTGTTTTTTGAAAAGTAGAAGGTGGTACCTAGTGTGGAAAAAGCCCAAAAAGTTCCAAGTAGCACTTTGGTCTGCAAACACAGAGAAAGGCTGTGGATGATGTACTTTCTAAAACAGCCTAGCAATATTTCTGGTCCCCTGGGCTCTTCTTTCACCTTATCATTCACCATCATAACCCGCCATGTCCCTTCCTTTGTACCTCAGGATTCTGCATCTTAATTTTTCCCCTTTTTCCTGAGAACTTTTTTACACAACCCTGTTACATGGATGTATCAAATAAAGGTACAGATTGAACATCACTGATAACAAATCATAAAAACCCTATTCTGAAACAATTCTTTGTTATATAGATAATATTACTGTTGATGAATGACACAAGCTAATTTGCACAAGCTAATGAGATGACCTGCTTTCTAAAGTCTTCAGTGCCTCCCAGAATAAGTGCCACTAGCTAGGTACTAAGCCCCAAAGATAAGCGCAGGTGGGGAACATTTCCTGTTTAGACCCTAACACCATGCTCTCCTATATAAAGGACTAGCCTGTATTTATACTTTCTATTTATATTCTCTCCCTCCAACTGTGGAAAGGCTCAGCTCCCTCTTCAAAGACACCCATCTTCCATTCCCTCAGAATAGCACAGTACCTGCTCCTCACCATGGTGACTAGAGATAGACTCAGCTGCCAAGTGTGTGGCTACACCGAGTTCCACCAACTCCTTTATCTGTCTCCTTCTTCGCCTGGAACCTCATCAGAGTCTCACCTAACAGAACACTAGCGCCTGAGGAAAAGCTGACAGCTAATAAGGGCCCTGCGTCTGGAGTGGTCCCAGCTGCTGGCTATCATCTGGGGTGTGTTTTCCGCAAAGCACAGCAGATGAGTTTGCCCAAAGTATTATTTCAGAGCCACTGGGTCAAGCTTGTTTCAAATAACTTCCCTGGCATTTAAAAGTTGGTTTCACGTCTGCTTCCCTCACCAGGGTCTTCAGTTTACATGGAATGGAGGACAACAGCTGCCTTCCTTATTTAGCTGAGCACATCACAGGACCATGCCTGAACCTGATACCTGCCCAGATTCATTCCATCCAGGTTCAGAACAGGGATAGCATGGATTGCAGTTTGACAAAACAGCTTTCCAAGTGGCCTGGGCCCAGACCCCAGGAATAAATTCATACAGATCAGGTGACCACAGAATCTGAACTGGTTGCCTCAGTGCCTACTGAAGGTTCAGGACACCCAACAGCTTGCCTCTTCTGTGAGTCTATTACAGAAGCCTGATGGCGGTCAGCAGAAAGCCAGAGGCTAGTGAATTCTCAAGGTGCTTTATGGAAGCAGGAGAAGAGAAATTTAAGGTTCAACGCATTAGGCAGCTCCATTTACTCCTGATGTATGGGGTGATGCTTGCTTGAGAACCTGTCCTCACAAGCTTGTGAGGCAAGCTGTTGGGTGTCCTGAACTCTTCAGTCTGAAATATGCACATCTGTAATTACAGAAAGTTGGGAAGAACAGAGACTTGTCTGGGATCAAAAGTTGTTCATGGACCCACCTCCTTCCCCCTCCTGCTGGCAGGTCATCACTTTCCTTCCAGTGTTGACAGAGCTAAGGTAACTGCAGAGTTTGAAACATTGGGGTTCCTCTGCTTGAATAGAGAAAGATAAACATTCCCCAGGATGTGCATAAACTTTCTGATAACACAGTTATCCACAATTCATCATCCTGTCATTGCATGACAGTTTACTTAACTGTATTATTGTTGGACCCTTCTAATACTCTTATTTTGTTTCCATAGTTCCATGATACTGATGATAAACACAGGTTTAATAATTAAGATCATTATAATTCATATTTTAGGATGAATTCCCTTAGAATAATCATCTGGAGAAAAGCAGGGAAGCAAGTGCACATACAGGTGAGCATACACACATGCATAATACATTTGCATACACACATCCACATTACATTTTCATACATGCAAACTTCATTTTCTACTTTGGCTTCTGCAACTGACTGGGTGCTACCTTCAACTAGGTCAAGTCATTAACCTTCTGGATCTGATTTCTTTGCTCTTGTGAATTAAGTTGTCAGAGCCTGGAAACAGGATGGCTGGAGCAGTGGGAATACTGTCCACAAAAGGGCTCATGTGACTCGTCATGGTAGACTTTTAATGCGTTGGATTAGTTTGAACATGTTCTTTACAGGGTATCTGATGGTGTTGTGCTATCTAAAACATCCTTTCATATGTAGTAGCCTCAATAGAAATTAAATATTAAAAATACTGGCTTACTTTTCAGTTGGAAAGTAGCACAGCCAGGCCTGAGGCACAGCTCAGAGGTAGAGTATGTGCTTAGTATGGACAAGGCCCTGGGTTAAGTCTCTGCCACACCATCCTGTCCCAAAATGTCCTGAAAATAATGTATCTATCTATCAACATGTGCTTCCTGTCACATGATTTCAGCTGTCACCATCTCCTGGATGTGCCAAAGTAGCATGGTGTTTCTCATGTTGACTGTTGAGCACTAATGAAATCCAGAGGCATTCTAATCATACCTGAAACATAGGTAGACAAGGCTCAACTCCATTATGGTCTCTGATACAAAAGACTGACCAGTGCCTGGTCTGGACTCTCCAAGTCTTCCCTGCCCACCAATGGCCAGAGCTTGGGAGTCTGGCGCAGGAATGCTGAACGTGTAGGCTTGTAGCCTACTCTGGAAACATAGGTCTGAAACACATAGGCTGCTGTCTGGGGCCTCAGGGAATACTGAGGAACATTTTATTATAGCAGAAGTCCCCTGTTCATCTCCACCCCACCCTGAAAAGACCCTGAATTAAATGCCTTAAATGAGTTATCCAAAAGTCTCCAGGCACTTTTCTTTAAACCAGATTGAGAAAGCACAAGTCTAAATCAACCATAATGCACAAGACCTGCACAACAGAAGGAGCCCTATATGGATGCGAACTTTATTAATTGCTGGACACCTCACTGACCAGCTGCAGGGCAGGACGCACACATTCCTTGAACATCTGGGAGAAATGGGGGATTTCCATGCTTCTGTGGATTTGAAAAAGTCCTTCTAATTCTGGACTCCAAGCACTCCCTGCAAGTCCCTGTGGCCCTCAACATCCAGCCTGAACTTGACTGTCTACAGATTGTTCACTTGTAGCCTCAGGGAGATGTAGACTTTCCAAATCACCTGACTATTATCAACCATACAGCTAAGTCTTTGTGCTTTGTAACCCCTAAAAGGTTTCGAGGCAATACAGAGAGCACTAAATCAGGGTAACAACACTGAAGTCCAGGAAGAGTCAATGAACTTGTTCTGGGTCAAAAGCACATGCTGTGGATGAGCTGAGTTAATAGACCTCAATGCAGTAATTTAAAAATTTGTTCACTTCCTGCATTTTTATTCTTATTACATTAGCAAGTCATTTAAACCTCAATTATACATAATTAGATATTTTTTAGATTTTATGTGTATGAATGTTTTGCCTGCATGTCCATATGTGCTCCACCTGCGTGCCTGGTGCCCTCAGAAGCTAGAAGACGACATTGGATCCCCTGTAACTGGAGTTACAGATGGTTCTGAGCTGCCATGCAGGTTCTGAGAATTGAACCCAGGCTGTACTCTTAACCCCGAGGAGCCATCTCTTCATCCCTTATTTGTATAGAATTTAAAAGCCAAGGCTCAGAGCAGAAACAAGGTTACTCTCTTATTCAATGCTCTTCTTTTTTTCTGAAGTATTGAGACTAGAACTTGGAGCTTTCTGTACATGTATATGTTAGACAAGTGTTCTACAACTAAGTCACATACCCAGTCCTCTATTAAGGTTTTTAAATTAACAGCCTTCCCTCAAACTCAGTATTGCTGACCCCTAACCTAATTGCACTTCTGAAAGTGGGTTTTTGACATGTAATTTTTGGCAGCAAGAAAAAAACATAGGGAGCAAGAATGCAGCTCTTAGATAGCTAATGCCCAACCCTACAGACTAACTTGGAGCAAAGCACCATGTCACCTAGGCAACTAGCAGTGACTCACAGCCCTTGGGTGTCCAACAAGGAGGAGCTTACTCCCACTGACGAGCTAGGAGAATCCTTTGTATAATGAAATCAACAGCTGCCCAGTAAGGCTGACACTATTTCCTGGACCTTGAATCTAATAAAAGGAGTGATCTGACACATTTCCTGAAATCCTATCTTTGTCTTGCAGAAGAAAACCCTGGGCTTCCATATTAGGGCTTAACCTGTGGCACTAGCTGAACTGAAGCTGTGCTTCTGTACTGTCTATACAGGTTAGACTTAATCATTGCCATGCATTGTCGGGGGCCTGTGCTTTCTGACTATACTGGTCTCTCTCTCTGTGTGTGTGTGTCTTCCTATTATCAGTCATCCCTAAACCAACTGAGCCCTGTCTCTCACTGTGTCATAAGAAGCCCTCTGTACCTGGTTAGGTTCCCAGAGCCAGGGGCCTCATGTGTATTGACATTCTAGAATGTACATGTTGGCCACAGTTGGCAGAAAATTTTTCAGTCATTAGTACACAATCAATAGTAATAATAATAATAATAATATGTCATTATTACAAAATAAACTACGTAAACTCATAAGTAAATGTGAAAACAAAATCAAATGTTTTTGCATTTATGAATGCTTGATAGTTTTACTTGATTTTATAATAATATATGCTGCTGGGTTCTTTTGGGTCTCTGGCATCTGTATGGTGGAAATATTACAGGATGGTGGGCTGCTCTGGTTTGGGTCTACACTCCAGAAGTATACAGTCCTGAACATCATAATTATAAGCTATCAGATGTCCTTGCTTTCTGTGTCATATGCAAGTCTATTACTTCCTCCCCTCTCATGTGTCCTCATGCCTGCCACAGGACAGATGGACACAGTCTTAATGAAGGACACCAGAACTGTTTTTTAAGTGGTGTCCTACCCTATCAAGCACATGACCATTTCCAACCAGCCAGTGGCTCTCCTGGCTTCTCCAGGCAGATGTGGTTTTAGTTCCATAGATGCTCTTGGGATATCATCAGCTGGAAGGGTGTGTCAATGCAGATAGCAATGCATTTCTGAATGGGAGAATTTGCTGTTTTCAGGACTCCCCTCCATAGAACTTGAGGTTTATTGAATTTCAGATTTTAGAATTTCAGTATGTAGGACTTTAATGTTTTAGAAGTGTGGTTTTGGAGGTTTTAGACTTCAGGGATTTTTGATTGTAGAGAGTTTGCTCTGTGCTTAGTAATCAGCTAGGTCCCTGCTTGGACTTATGATGCCAGGTACTTGGATGGCAGGCTTTCCTCCAAGAAACTCCATTAGGTTGCTCCTCATACTTTTCACTATAGAAGAACTTGGGCATCAGAGTCAATCTTGCCAAGATGCTTGCTTGGAGCCAAGCATAGGGGGACCACTTTGCATTTGTTCTCAGCCTCTGAGTGTCTGTCTTATGTGGCTAGACCATTTTCTTCAAGAGTCACAAATTAAACATTGGAGCAGAGTCAAAGGCTTGGAATTCAAATCACACCAGACCATGACCTTGACCCAGGAAAGTTTCTACATATGTCAGCACCTCATGTTTGAATAGAATTGACCAAACCACTGAGATCCCTCTCCCATGATTGTTATGAATGTTTGAAAACATGAGAAGTTGATAATCAAATTAGTCATTGCTGGTCCTACTGCTATTCTGGGTTGGATCTCTGGTTCTCATCATAAGCACTTCCTTACTCTGTAGAGTGGGCCTCACTGGTTTCCCAGGGACAGAGAAACGGTGTTGGAGGTGAGCATGCTGGGGATCTAGGCGCATGGTAGAGGATATCAGCATGCCTAATGAACATCAGAGGGAAAAATAGTAGCTGGGTCAGAAAACTA
Source organism: Peromyscus leucopus (assembly GCF_004664715.2). Taxonomy (NCBI): domain Eukaryota; kingdom Metazoa; phylum Chordata; class Mammalia; order Rodentia; family Cricetidae; genus Peromyscus; species Peromyscus leucopus. The sequence continues at coordinate 124,741,888 of NC_051066.1, read as the reverse complement.
GAAGAAGTGTCTCAGGGACATTGCTGATGTCAGTCACTGGCCAGCAAGGCCAGCCTTCTTCCTTCAATGGCTGTGGAGCAAACTCAATAGAGCTTCTTTATTTTTTTTCCTGCCCAATCCAGGGACCCTAACTTTACCTCACAGCAGCTCATCCTTGTCTCTGACAGTTTCTGTTCACTGGGAGCTGACAAGGCATCAAACATGAGAATCAGCACTCGGCTCATATGGCCAAACAACTTTTCCAAAACACTTCTTTGCTTCAACATAAACTCCCTTCATCCTGAAGTGAGATTTTACAGAGATGTGCTGTTAGTCCACGGACTGCTGTAAAAGTCTAGCAGTGAGGGAAGAGCCCCTAGTCAGTCTGAGGAGAATCTGTCTTGTGATCATGGCCATTATTCTGTCACTCCTTGTCTCGTGTTATAAATGTGTCCCAGCCCATTTGGCTGCATAAGGTTTGTCCCTCACAGCAAATTTGATTTTGCCACTGATTTCTAAGTTTATATAAGCTTTCATGGGCTCTTAAAGGGATCAGCCCTTAGACTCTAGACAGTTTGGACATGACTTTGTCAGCTTTTTTTTTTTTTTTCTTTTCAATTGAAAAATTTTATTGTGGACATTTTCAGCCACATAGAAATCAAGGGAAGAGCATAACAATAATTAAAAATTTAGTGATCTCCATGTACTTATGGACCTGTGTCAATTAACTTACTGTGTAAGCAACCTCATTTCACCTGTGTCCAAACAAGATAATAATTTATCTGTAAATGTTTCAGAAAATCTCTAGGGAATAAAGAAATTTTAATCTCATTTTTAATTTGTGTATATGCATTTTATGTGTGTGTATGTGTGTGCAAGTGTATACAAGTGCATGTGCACGAGTGTACATGACAGAATTCAGTGTCAGATAGATTCCTCAATTTCTTTCTATCTTTTTTGTTGAGACAAGATCTCTCACTAAACCTGGAGCTTTCCAGTTTGGCTAGAATAACTGGCCAGCAAGCCCCAGCTCGTTCCTTCCTCCCCAGTGCTAGGAGTACAGCTGGACACAAAAGTGTGGGGATTGAAGTCAAGTCCTCATCCCTGCATGACACTTTCCTGACTGAGCCATCTCCTCAGCTTCAAGGATTTAAAATATATGTACAGTCCAGCAAGCGTTCATATACCTAAAAGGTCTTCACCATTGTAAAGACGCCAGAGCTGGTTTGAGGAGAAGTCTCAGATCCTCCATGCTCCCCACTGAATGGGGCTGATGGGGGCAGACAGTGTGGTAAGAGCTAGTCCTGAACCTCCACTCATGACTGGTCTCCCTGTTCTTGCTACTTTGTTCTGTTTTGCTCTTGCAGAGATTTTATTCACACCAATGAACACGTGGATCCTGTCCACTGTGGTGATGTAATAAAGCTTGCCTCAGGATCAGCCACTAGATTAGACATGGAGGTCAGGCAGTGGCGGCACACACCTTTAATCCCAGCACTCGGGAGGTAGAGATCTGTCTGGATCTCTGTGAGTTCAAGGTTACCCTGGACTATATGAGATTGATTCAGTCTAGAAGAGAAACAGAGCCAGGCAGTGGTGGCACACACCTTTAATCCCAGCTCTTGAGATCTCATGCCTTTGCTTGGGAAGCACACACGCCTTTAATCCCAGGAAGTAATATGGGAAGGAGAAGAAAGGTATATAAGGCATGGGGAGACAGGAACTAGAGGCTCTTTTTGGCTGAGGTCTTTCAGGTAAGGACTCAGAGGCTTTTAGTCTGAGGATTCATGGAAACAGGATTGGTGAAGAGTTGGTGAGGTGAGATTGGCTGTGGCTTGCTCTGCTTCTCTGATCTTTCAGCTTTTACCCAAATATCTGGCTCAGGATTTTTTTTTTTTATTTAAAAGACCATTTAGAATTCATGTTACAGTTCATCAGTACTCACATGTATCCACAGTGGGTTGTGTCATTTCTGGGTTTAGTACATACAACCCAAAGGCTGTACTACCTATATAAGGGTACCCCAGTTAGGGAGGAACCCACCCAGCCTGCAAGTGCCCCACTGAGCAGAGATTCAAGAACTTCAGAGGCCCAGAATATTGCCTAGAAATGGACACATCTTCTGTAGCTGCCTTGGTCCTTAGGGGTAGGGGGAGGGTGCATATACAAAATAGGGCACTTAGGTTGTGGAAGCAGGCCACTTATCAACTTTGACTCCAACAAAGGGAATTAGAAAACAGATTTCTACCCAACTCTGTCATGGAACTTGGTTGTAACCATTCACCTTACAGTTAGAACAGAATCTTTCATCAAAGCTGCAAAAGGCCTCCATGAGAACAAACCACTTCCTGTTGCAAGGAAGCGATCCTGGAGCTTTCCTCTTTGCTGTGGTGATTCACTTCCAGGATCTTCTCACATCTCTAAACTAGAGGAATCACCTTCCCTTCATTATTCAGATTAAAAATATAATGAGATCTGTGGCATTTTTTTTGTTAGTGTCCGCATGAGGGTCTGTCTGGGACATGTAATTTTGTGACTTGGAGTGTCCCCACCTCCAAGTGTTCTCTGGGCAAAAGGACCAGCTTTGATTGAGGTGGGTGTTCTGAAGGAGGTAGCTGTAGGCCATCAACTGTCCTCCTCTTGGTAACTGGCAGAGGGGAACTCGGCATGGGACGTTCTGATAACAACAGCTACTACTAAGCTAAAGAGTAAGAGACAGCACAGTTTCCACAGATATCAGCAAGGTGTTTCATAAAACTGAGCTCATTTCTGATTTGAAAATTCAGCTGAGTGCAGGGACCAGCATCTACATCCCAGAGCCCTGGGAGGCCAAGGCAGACAAGTACCTGGGGTTTGAAGTTAGCCTAGAAACCTAGGAAGACCCTACCTCAAAAACAAACAAGCCAATAGTTAAATTAAAAGAAATATATTTGCTTCCTCGATATGGTAAAACTATGTGTGTTAAAAAGTACAAGCCTTACAGCAAGACTAGGAACATTCTCATAAAAGCCTGGAGCAAGGGGGCAAAGGAATGCCATGTCATACACCAAAGTGGAAGAGAAATGTGGAGCTTAAGGATTTAAAAGCAGAGGAAGTGCCAGTTTGAATAGACTGAAAATATTTAAGACATCATGGGCTACACAACCAGATCCTTGATCACAAAGCCAGCTTGCAAAAATCCCATTACCTTTGGTCCATAAAGGTCTGGAGACATGGCTTAGTGGTTAAGAATCTGTTTTTATAGAGGATCTGAGTTTGGTTCCCAGCACCCATGTCAGGTGGCTCACAACCACCTGTATCTCTTGCTCCAGAGGATCCAACTTCCTCTTCTGAACTCCTCAGGCCCCTGCACGCATGTGTACACACCCATACACTCAAACAGTTGAAAATAAAAACAAGTTTTTAAAAGCCACAATAACAAAAACCTCTGGTCCATAAAAACTGAAACCAATCACAAATACAATAGAAAAGTGTTCTACCAACAGGAGCAAATTTTGAAGAAAGAGTTTTAAAAAGTTGAAATAAGAGCACCAGAAAGAGTATGTGTTCTTTATGACAGAAAACTTAAGACACAGTAGAACTATGTTGATTTGAGCTTGGAAATTCAGCATTGTAGCATTTGAATTTCTTCACACACAATGCATATATTTATAGTTATCTAAAGAAACTTTGTTAGGATTCAAATACACATGTCCTAACCTAGGGTGGCTCACTGCACTTTCAAGTTTTTGACCTTGCAGGAATGTGAAAGTGATGCACACTCTGTAGAAAACAACGCCCATGGAGAGTTGAATTTGTCTCTTTTCCTGGGTTAGCCATGGGTAATCTAACCAATCCTCTCTTGGAATGTTGATCAGGATAACAAGTCCTGTTTCCAGTCAGCTGTGATCTGCAGCACTCTATTTCTGAGCTATGAGGTTGAATACTTCACACCTTGAGCTATTTGCTAGGTTTGGGGAGATATAACCCCCATTGAAAGTTGAGCATCTGTCAATCTGGGAGGAGGGGACTGGACCTGCCTGGACTGAGTCTACCAGGTCGATCTCAGTCCTCGGGGGAGGCTTTGCTCTGGAGGAGATGGGAATGGGGGGTGATCTGGGGGAAGGGAAGGGGGGCAGGAAGGGGGAGAACAAGGGAATCTGTGGCTGTTATGTAGAACTGAATAGTATGGTAAAATAATAATAATAAAAAAAGAAAGTTGAGCATCTGTAGAGAAGTTAATTTTTATGTATGGAAATTTTTAATGGAGGAACCATAAAGGAAAAACAAGGTTAAAAGATATTAGAAATTAGGTAAAGAGGCTATTCAGATACATTGGAACATATTGACTCAGTTATAAAAATCTAATTAATTTGGCATTTTGATGTGTAAAGGTCAGAGAGGTTGATAAAAAAAAAGACTTAAACAATAGAGCTAATTTACAATAATTTAGTTTATTATAAAGACGGTTTGTAAAATCAATAGAGCAGGAACCATGATTTCTTTACTTAGTCAATTAAATAATCATCAAGAATAAAATTGCATTACATCCATACTCTCACCAACCAAAGTGAACTCCTGATATAACAGTAAAAAAAAAACTTTAAGAAAAAATAATATTGTAGAAGTACTAAAGGAAAACATGGACCTTTCTCCTCTATCTTCTTCTTTTTATTGTTATTATTATTACTATTGTTATTTGTGTGTGTGTGTATACGTGTGTCTGAGAAAGAAAACTCTTTTCTATGCAAAACACAAATGTGAAGCCAAAAGGCACATGGGTAATGCATTTAATTAGATAAAAATTAGAATGCTCTGGAAATAAAAACATACCATAAATGAAGTCAAAAGATAAATGACAAACTGAGAAAAAAGAGTTCACAATAGGGAGCATGCAGACACATCTCACAGACAGTTGCCTTTACAAGCACACATCACATTTCCACAAGAAAAATACCCAAATCCCATAGGAAAATAAACACTGTACCCAACTCCTCCAAAGAAAGCAGTTCCAGGGAATGGCCAAAAAATGCAAAAAGATGAGATTACTGCATACAGGCTTAGAAAAAAATGCCCTGCTGTAGGGGCTGATAAGGGACACCCTCCAAGACATTTCCAAGTGACAAACTAGGTCAGAGCAGGACTGCACATATATGGACATGTTTGTATTGGAAGGGAAACTTGTGGGAAGACTCAGCAGGAACTCTCCCCACAAGGAATGAGCTTGAGCTCTGGGGAGAAGAGGCTGTTGTATTTGTATCTTCTGAGCTTCCTAGGTTTCAAGTCAAGTGCATGTCAATATCCACTGTGTAAAGCTAGGCAATCTTTTAGAGAATGATTATAAAATAGTTGCTTCTTACCAACTGCCACAGCCAGGAACCAGAGGACTTTTCTCTGTAACACTTGTGGGCTGTGGCCTGTAGGGAGGACCCCAGATGGAAAACCATGCATGGAGGCAGTGCCTAGAGTCACCCTTCAGAGTTCTTTGTCCTCTAAGCCAAGAAACCCACTCATGGGTTTTTCTGGAGGAACAGTCCATGCTAGCAAAGTAGTGAGCTGTGCTGGGAGCTGGAGGCTGCTAGAGTAGGACACAAAAATCACTGTCCCTATTTGTGTGGTTTTATCATACCTGGGGCCCTGTTAAAAGGCACCCCAATACACTGTTCCCTGGGAGGTAACCAGGCTTAGCGTGTGAATGGGAACAGAACTTAGTCTATGAGATTTTACACTCCCCCTGTTTCTCCTTCAAAGATGAGACCTAAGGCTGTATCACTCACCCTAAGTCAGGTATATTTCTAGGTTCTTATAATACTACTTTTAACTGTGTGCCCCTAGGAACCTGTGGAAGGTCTGGAAGCTCTTCTTGCAACACTTATCTAAAACTGGTTTGATGGTTTTAAGCCATCCATCTACTACTTGAGGATATAGCTGTTTTATCCCAAACTTCCATGGCTGAGAGAAGTCTTCTGACTGCTGGTAAGTAGTGAGTTGAAGGGAGAAGAACAAGGAGGCTTCTGGGGGAGTTTTAAAGACACAGTGACTCTGGATGCAGAGTGGGTTCTCTGCAGAAGGACAACGGAGCTGAAAGCAGCACCTCTTATGTTACTGACAGCCTTCTACTGGGAAAAACATCCCTGATGAATCCACCTCATCACAGCAAAGTGGATTTTTTTTTTTTTTTTTTTTTTTAACAACGTGGAATATTCAGCAAGGAGAGGAGGTAGGCCACTTCCAACCACACCCACCTGTGTGGCTGGATCTCACAGACGCAGTAGTAGTATAAAGATACCAGACACAAAAGAGTCAACCTGTGACCCATTTGATGTGATCATCAAAGATGCTGGCAACAACAGAGCGATACCATTTTCATTTGACAGCAGGGTTTTCAGGGCAGGACAACTGTTCGGAGAGCTAGCTACTTAAGTGAATTCAGTTAGTGCAAATTTACCAGGCATGAGGGGTCCATTAAGGCTTGGCCTAGTAGACAAGTCACACTTCAGTAAAGGGTGGTATTTAACCTATTTTCTTTCTTGTCCTCTGAGTGGGGGTTGGCATCACTAATAGGAAAATCCCTGGTGCTGATGTCACACGTCTTCCTGGTCATGTTAGTCTGCTTTTCATTAGTTTTTGTTCTTATTTTAAATGAGCTCCTTTTTTTTTTCTTTCTTTTCTGTTTTATTTTTTCAACTTCCTTCCTGGCATTTGAGTCATTTCCCATGTCTTTGTCTGCTGCAGCTAAGGAACTTGGTCTTAAATGTGCTCCGCAAGTCCTACTGCTATTTTCTCCAGGGACTTTCTACCAGATGTAGACATAGGGTGGATAGAAGACTGGTAGGAATGAGGTTTGAAAACAATGGCTGGGTTTGACCCCATGGCAAGACTCTGCCCAATCACCTAGACTGAAATCCCTGAAGGTAGGTAAGCATTCTCTCCTGCAGGGCTGAAAGTCCCCTGCTCTGTGCAGTGCCCCTGAAGGTGACCCAGAGAGAGCTTTCACCAACCCCTCACTTTCTAGCCCTGAGGAGGGAGGGGTAAATACTCTGATCTCATGCTGTGAGGAGGCAAGAGTCAGAAGACCTGCCTTCACATTCTATGGATTGTTTTCCTTTCAGATCCACACTTGGAACATTAAGAAGCAGTTCAGATCTGCTTGCCTCAGGAGCATAAACAAGGAGGAAGATTCAGGCATCCTTCATATCAAGATCAGCTTCACACTGCATATTTGCCTTAGCTTTTCTAACCTGGTTCTAAGGATCCCAACAAGGGCCAATGTGACATGTCCAAGCTGGCTTCCAGATCCTGGGGTCCTGCGTGGTCCTCACTTAAATAGGTGCTCCCCTTAACCTGCCAATAGTTATCATCCATGCCCTTGACATAGAGAGACAGACATGCTGTACAAACTGCTATCAGAGAGGATATTTCAGATATAAACTGTAACATCCAGGAAGTCCTGGCTTCAGTCCCAGGGCCCTGCCTCCTACAAGGCACACAGACATCCAGAAGAGCACACAGTAGGAATGTATTCTTTTCAGTATGCATGTGGCAGGTTCCTTGAATGTGTGCTGAGAAGTCAGAATGTTCCAGGAACTACATTTGTGCTGGGGACATAATCAAGGGAGAGAGGCGAAGTGAAGATGGAGTGGAGATTGCTTTGGTCTGGGTAAAGGATAGAGCCTGGCAGGCTGGAGGAAGTGGGAGGACAGGGCATCTCCTACACTTAGTATGTCACTGGGTAGGTGGAGGGTGTGGATCGGGAGAATACCAGTGTGGTTTTAGTCTCACTGGCTGTGGCAATATCAGAGGGGAGGGGTGGGCAGCTGGGAGCTCTGATTTGGAGCTAAAAAGACTATGGCATGGATATGAAAAGCCATTGCATATGTGAGGTTTGGGGAATGGGTGGCATTGTATGGAAGAAATGGGATATGAAGGAGATAGACCCAACATCAGAAAAGGGAGAACAAACCTAGGGCATGTCACCCTCCAAGCACCCACAAACAAGATAATCCAGGAGGCATGCATGAGGATCAAATAGTAACTGCAGATTGCCATGGCCTGTGGGAGTCAGGAGCCTACATGAAAGTAGCTTTAGGATGTTAAAGACCTAGAAAAGGGAGTACGTATTTGGAAGAGAGCAAGAAGACTGTAGTGGTAAGCACACAGTGGGAGATCAGGGCTGGGGTGGAGGAGGAAGGCCTTTAGAGCTTGGAATTTTGAGTCAAATGCCTCTTGCTCCTTCTGTGTCTTTAAGAATCATAAGATCTGCTTTACTGTGTTCATTGCTGAACTACTCAAGATAGCCAGGCTATGGAATCAACTTTGATGCCCACCAGTGGAAGAAGAGATAAAATGAGGCATACATACACAACGAATCACATCATTTGTAGGAAAACAAGCAGAATTGGAGATCAACAGAGTGAGCAAAATAAACCATAGTCAGGAAGACAAATAGCTTGTGATTTCTCTCACACGGGGGATGGTTAGGGATGGAGAAGAGAAAACAGGGCTAAGAAAGGGTAAACGTGGGGTAAGTACGATGAAAGTACATTCCCACATGTGTAAAAATGTCATAATGAAACCCCTTATTTGTGCAATCAAATATATACACACATTTTACTTTGTACAAATATACATACATATATAAAGTGTGTGTGCCTATATGTATATTGTGCGTATGTATGCATGTAGTATATGTAATCTTGAGTTGTGCAATACAGGGAAAGGAAATCAACAGTAAACTCCAACAACAGCAAGACTACACTTGAACTGCCACTTACATCCTTTAATGTCTTTTTTATATATTGAGTTATTGTTTCTTAGCCTGACTTCATTTTCTCATGGGCAGTTGTCTCCACCTCAACCTGAAACTTGGAGTTGAGTAAGAAATGTATTTGTCTTACTGAATTCAGTGGAACCAGCTGGTTTTGCGATGGGCAAAACCACACCTACAAACTGGTCAGCATTTAAGATTAGTTTAGGAGTGTAACTTTTCTTTGGATTCAGAGATGACTTATTAGCACACCCAAATCACCCCTGCTGTAAAACAAAAGCTGGAAGAAACTCCTCACACTCTCACTGAATCATGGAGGTGCAGCATTGGGAGCCCCGGGTATTCTGGTTTTGCCCATCTTAGGGATCCTTGTGAAACTGCTTTGGTGTGATGTGCCAAAATACTGTGTTTCATCCTGAGCAGGCAGAGGATGCGCTCAGTGAGTTTACAACAGCTATGGCGTGTTGAGACCTGAAGAGGTTGAGTATCTTACTCTGCTACATACCACCCTTGTCCTTCCCGTGGGAAAAAGGAAGGTGATGGCCGCACATGAATGGGTGTGAACACCACATGTGAGCCAGCTCAGGCACATCTGCCCATGACCGTGTTTGTGCTCTCCACTGTCACTGTACCCCAAGCTATAGATCATGAACACACTAGTAATGCCCAGCCTTCCCAGAGGTGTGCGTTTCATGTTTCAAGGTACCACTTGGACTGTCTGACAACAAAAGCAGCCATTTCCCTCTTCTCAGTTGGTGCATGGAAGAGAGATTACTCTCTCTCCAGAAGCAACTGTCTGGAAGTCCTTTCTCTGTTCTACTGTGGATAGGGGATTGCAGAAGGACAGTTTGACCCCTAGAACTGTGTGGATATTTGACTCTATCAACTGACCAAATACCCATAGGCCTGGGAAGGATTTCACATGCTTCTGAGTCACTTCTTGTCCCACAAAGTGGAGTTTTTAGGACTAAGAAGTCTAGAGATTGAGAGTATAAGTAACAACCTAGCATAAGCTGCTTGAGCAGTAAAATACAATCACTTCATAGACGGTGTTTCAGGAACACTGATTACATTCCTGGGTCATTCTACAGGTCCAGGAAGTCTTTGAAAACCCAGGTACCTTCTCTCACTTTGCACTGTATTTCCAGATGGCTCTTTTAAACTCAGCATCTTTGAAAACCAGCCTACAGAAGATCATCTTGGTGGACAAGTTGAACACCCCCTTCTGTATTGTCTTGGTGCCAGAGGGACCTTCTCAGAAGCACAGAGTGTTTCCTCTGACCACATGAACGGCCTGTGCAATGTGTCCCTCCTGAATCGGGGCTTGGTCAGAGGATGCATGCCATCATGAACTGTCAAGCTTCTTCACCAGGGTAGAGGAATCCATTAATATCTGTTGAAACTCATTGGCAACTGGTACACAACTGAATTTCTCATATAAAGTGCAAAATTCATCCAAAAGGCATAAAAGGTTATATATAGGATTTCCCACTGCCTAATTTACACCAAGAGAAATAAACCCAGATCATAGATGGAGCCAAGGCAATTCCAGCTGTAGACCCATCTTGGCAGGAATATGGGCTATTGATTTGCTGTTTAGTGAGGTTGAGGGCTACATGGGACCATTTGTTGCTCCACTGAGGTTGCTAGTTGTCATGAGTGCATACTGGTATGGCTAGATGATGATTTTCCAAAAGATACAGAAATCTGGATTTTTATTTAAAATTTCACATTGAAGTGTGAACAACTGGTTCAAATACTATAGAACACTATGGGATCAAACACTAAGTGATAAAAAGTTGAACCAACTTGGAAGCCAACAGTTGCTTCATCCAGAAGTAACAAGACAGGTCCAAAAGTTGTCATTAAAAGTGGGGGCCATGGCTCTCATCTTGGAGGCATGAATTTGAGATGACAATGTACAAAGAGGAGGTACCTGGGGTTGGACCCTTGTGTTATAGGGGAGGCCTCAGAGTATTGTTATGCTCTCCCAGGTTCAGATCACTTTCCAATTTTCACTATCTAGAAAGAACTTGAAAGGAGAGTGAGATGTACCAGGGTGTTCAGAAGAACATGTTAATGCTTCTGTGGTGGGCAGGCACTCTTGCTATGAAAGAGTAAGGTAGGGCATGACAACATGACTCAGAGGTTCAGATCAAAGCCAGATGCAATCCAGAGCTATTATGGGAAGGGAAGTTGGATGATGACATGCAGTCACTGGTGAAATAATATTGGGCAAATAAGCCCAGCAATCTCACACACACACACACACACACACACACACACACACACACACAAATGACAGGTGAATTAGCAGAGTCAGCTGGAGAGGCAAGGGCTGTGACTAGTTTATACCCTGGACCATGTACAAAGTTCCTCTGAAACCTCAGCTTAGTCTTTCCACCCTGGTATCTGACATAGAGTCTCCAATCTTGCTCATGTGCTGGAGAATCATGATGGGGATATTTAGTTGGTAAGGACCATTCTCCATCATGCTATGCAGGAGTAGACTCCATAACCACCACCATCCCCTGCCTCCGCTCCACCACCACATCCCAAGTCCACATAATTGTACATAGAACTCACCCTGGCTGCCAGTAACTTGAGGGGTGTGCCACCTGAGGACTTTCTCCTTCCACTGGGGTGCAGAGTAGCTATGTCTCTGACCTTTCAGCTTGTCCCTCCTTCTCCTGAAGTCTTTCCTAATTTTCTCTTTCCAAGAGACCAAGATACCAAAGGAAGCCCTGTGCCATTTCAAGAAAAGAGATATCAAAAAGCCAAGCTCATTTAGAGAAGGAACAGAACCAAGTTCAGTCAGCTTGTTTTTCATGGGGCATCAAGACACGTTTGTTCTCCACTCATCTGTACAGTAAGGACACAGTGGAGTCTATGCATGTGGTTGTCCTGGTTACCCTGTTCTGACTTCCCTCAGATGTGTATGAGGCTGGGATCTCTCACTGGCCTGTCAGAAAAAAATCTAAGGGAACAGGAGAGTTAAGATACTCCCCTAAAGTCACAAAGCGTTGGCAAGCCAGGAAGAGGAGAATTCACTGGTGTCTGTGTCCATATCCCAGGGCTCTGTTCTTCACACTTCAGAAGTCCAGTTGATGGGAAATGGCCAGGGGAACTCAGCAAATCTAGATTCTTGGGGATGAGGTGTGACTGAGTCTTGCCACCAGGGCACACAGAGAGATCCATAAACAGCCATTGCAAAATCCCTATGCTTTGCCAATGATTCTGAGCACTTCCAGCTCGCTCAAGGGAGAGGCCCAACTCTGATTTGGCCTGCATCCAAAGCATAGGTAGCACATTTGGGCTCCAAAGGCCAGAGCAAATGCTTCCCAGTGGATCTGAGAGTTACAAGTGCATCATGCCTACAACCTCTTTTTCTACACCCCACAAGGAAGATCCATTTAAAGTTGTGAAGGAACTCAATAAAAAGAAAATTGACCTTAATTCATTGTGTGGCGATAACAAAATACCTGATTCTAGGTATTTATAAAGAAAAGAGGTCTATTTAGGTCATGGTCTTAGTGCTTGAATATGTGCAAACTGTGCACTGCTAGTGTCTGGTGAGGGGCCATGGCTGTCTCACAACATGCAGATAGTATCTCGTGGGGTCACAATGAAAGAAGGACAGATACTGCATTGCCTAAGAATAACAGAACTCTGAAGAGGTGCCAGGATTCTTCTACTATAACAGGCCATTGTCCTAAGACTGATCTACTCTGGCAATAATTCTTTCATAAGGGTGATCATGACCTAATCACCACCTTCCAAAAACATTACGTGGATGACCAAGCTTCTAGCATGTGACTATTTGGAATCAAACCATATCTAAACTACAATAGAATTATTCCTGGGTGCCTTGTGACATGAGCAGTCCCAGAACATCATATGGCTTGCTTCAGGAGCCCAACAACAGTGTCATTATGTTGCCTCTCCATAGACAGTCTCTAAGACACCACTGATTGGCCGCATGGTACCAAAGCCTTCGCATCACACCTGGGTGGTGTCATTCCAGGACAGGCAGGAGAAACTCCCTGGGCATAGTCTAAGATGCCAGGCCACAGTGCTTGACTTACTCTCTCTCTCTCTCTCTCTCTCTCTCTCCTCTCTCTCTCTCTCTCTCTCTCTCTCTCTCCTATGCTCCATACACATTCTCCAGGATCCTTTGCTGTGCCCACTGTCTGCCCTAGCTGGCTCCTTTCAGACACATCTCCTGCCTGCTCTGTGTGCACATGGGCTACTATCTGGCATTGTTGTTTCATTCCTGGACCTGTGAGAGTACCTCATGACTTAGCACATGCTAAACTTCTCTTCCTTCTCCTCTTCCTTTTCCTCTTGCATTTCCCCTTCTCTTTCATTTTCTTTTCTTAATGTGCTACTAATATTAAGCTTAGGGCCTCATGCATGCTACACAAGTGCTATACCACTGAACAACTTCACCTCTTTAGCCTTTTGAGACACAGTCTTATTATGTAGCCTTGGCTGGCCTTGAATTTGTGATTCGTCTGTCTTAGGCCCCTAAATGCTTGGTTATGGGAAGGTACCACCACTCCCATTCATTTCCTTCTGAGACATTCTTGGAGGATTGGCTAGGGCACAAATAGTTATGATTATTTAGACTTGTGAGTGGTAGGTTATATTTACATTGCTGCTCATGGCAACCATTAACTAAGTACTTCTTACCCAAGAGTTTTATGAAGCAATCTCATTAATCCTTGTGCCTCTGTTTTTCTCTTGGGCAGGGCACTTCCATGTAAGGAAACCAAGGCTTGGAGTAGAAAAGTTCTTGCTCAAGGGCACATGGCTATTAAGTGGCTCATTTTGACTAGCGATCAGAATTACAGACGACAGGAGTCACTCTTTCTATTTTTTGCTGTCAGTGAGGCCAGAGGAGGCAACAGCAGCATCCTGTCCATGGGGGACCCAGCTGAGCCCCTTCTTACCTACAGGCTCTACAGCAGCCTGTGTAATCCTAATCCCACTTCAGAGACTTGGGTATAAACCTAGTTGCTTCCTGCTTTTGGGTGCATCAGGCTTCTGGAGATTTTCTATGGATACTTGTCATGTCTGCCCATCTAGAGCTAGCTTACACTTCTCTGGGAATCTGCAAAATTCCTGGGTCAGCTTTCTTTCTTCCAAAGGCAATTACATTTTCTTTGCAAAGCAGGTCTGTCTGGTGAGCTCAACAGTTTCTTTTCAAAAGATTGTTACATCATTCTTCTTCTTTCTGTGGAGAATTAGATCTTAACATGTGGGGCCATGCATACTACATTTTAGTTCAGTGAGATTGTCTAGTTCCAAAAGGGATGAACTGTCAGAGTGGCTGGCAGGAACTGCCCAGAATGTTACAGACGGTGAGTGGAACTTGAATGTCATCCACACCAGCTACAAGCACAAGCCTAGAGCTGTTGTTAGAGGTTCTGTGTAAAACGCTCTCACTAAAGCTCTCTTCTCCTTCATGATATATCTCTTTCCAAGAGCTGATGAATGGCCTTTGCTTATCCAAACAGGCTGTCAGTAGAGAATACAAGTTAACCCTTGTATTCTCTGTAATGTTCAACCCTGTCAAGCTTTCTGCAAATACTATGCACCAGAAAATTAGCTTAGGAGGCTATTTACTAAATGTGGAAAAATCAATAATGCTCCAGGAAGAATGTTTACTTAGCCAAGGATCCAAACAAAGGCTAAGTAGAAGACTTTAAAAAACAGAGCCTCTTTATGTTCAGCAAAGGCAGTATGGTTTTGTTTCTTGTGTGTGTGTGTGTGGGGGGCGCATGGAGTAGAGGTGAAGATGAGACCTGGAGATACAGTAGTCACCTCTCTGCTGCAATCAGAGGTTCAGACACAATTGTGCACCAAATGGTAGCTTCCATATGCTTTGCTGACAGGAAACACTTGGGGCTGATAGCTCTCTTCATTTAATCCTCCCCACAGCACAAAGACAGGGTGGCTTTTATTCTCCCCATTTGATAAGCTGGGAGGTCAAGATCTAGATAAGGGAGAAGTCCAGCCCAAATTCAGAGCCAGAAGAAGAAAGAGGCCCAGGTTTGAGGAAGCAGAGCCCAGCAGGCTTCCAGTGGCAAGATGAACCAGTGTTTATCTAAGTGCTTCCCAGGTATGACTTCTTCAGCAAAGCTCCAGGAGGGGCAAAGACAGATAAGCAACAGGCAGTGTGTCACACGGAACCACAAGGGAAGGAGCACAGTGGCTCAGTAGCCTGCCAAGGTGCAAAGCCAGGGACACAGTGACATTTGAACTAAGTACAGATGTCTTTTATATCTTCAATGCAGAGCAAGGGTCAGTCCCTGACACGCAACTCTAATATAAGAAACGCATCCTTGAGTGTGTTTGTTTAAAGCAAGCTTGGGATCTTTGTGCCCAAACTGGGCTATTGCAGTAGTGTACATCTCCATGTAACAGGATACTTTGGAAAATAATCCTGCTGTAACTAATATGAATAGATTAATGTATTGTTTACTTCTAAAGCAGAAGGTAAAAGTGGAGAAATTTCAATTTAAAAAAAATGTTATTCGTGCCAAAGTTTCACATCTGTAACCCCCAGCACTTGTGGAGCTGATCTGGAAGGATTACAGTGAGTTCAAGGCCAAGCCTGGGTGGGCTATAGAGTAAGATCACGTCTCAAAACAAAACAAACAAAACCCTATTGAGATTTAATCAAGTACTTCATGTATTTTCACTTATACACAAAAATATTGGCTCTCACAACCTCTACTCTGCATTCTTGTTTTAAATTTTGAACATGAACAAGCCCAAGTATTTGCCAACACTCCAGAATATGGCGTTTTGAAACACCGGGGCATTTTAAATCAACTGCCCCTGACAATGAGTGTACTGCCGGAGGCTTTACCCTAATCCTTTATCTGAATTAAGCCCAGTTCTACAGTAGAGGCTTCTTTCAGCTCTTCCCCCAAATTCTCCATCTACACCAAGAAAAAGAAATGGCAACAGCTCTTGTTGTCCAATTTGGTATCTGTCCCTGGAGCTTGTTCAGATCCTAATGACAAGCTCCCCTCTGCCCCAAAGTCCATTCCTCTTCCTCAGATCATTCTTTATACCATTGGCTCTCAACCTTGCTAATGCTGCGACCCTTTAATACAGTTCCTCATGTTCTCCAACCATAAAATTATTTTTGTTGCTACTTCACAACTGTAATTTTGCTACTGTTAGAAATTGTAATGCAAGTATCTGATATTCAGGATATCTGATATATGACCCCCGTGAAAGGGTAGCTCAACTCCCCCCCCCCAAAGAGGTTGCAACCCACAGGTTGAGAACTCTACTCTGGAATGTCTGTGCTCCATCCCCATGAAAAGGGCATTTATGTTGAGTATGGTGGTGTATGATCGTAATCTCAGCACTACAGAGGTTAAGGCAGGAGGATCAAAAATTAGGGGCAAGCTTGGGATGTAGAGTGGGACCCTATTTCATAATTACACAGGTAGATAAAGGGAGCAGGACTTAAGTCTCACACAGCCTTTTCTTTGAGTTTCATTATTTTGCACGGCTGCTGAGCGTGTGTGTGTGTGTGTGTGTGTGTGTGTGTGTGTGTGTGTGTGTGTGTGTGTAAATTCTGTTATGGCTTTTGTTCTATCAGTCTATTGTTAGCTTGTTTCCTCAGACTGGATTTAAACTTGCAGATGGAAAGTATGACCTTCCCACAGTCACATGGAATGATGGAGTCTTGGGTGACTCACTTCTACCCAGTCAGTCTCTTACACTCTGCTCTTAACCATTCACTGTGAATCTGCTGTAGAATGGGGAATCCTACAGGCTTGGCTACCAGGCCTGCTGAGTGACCCTCTCCTGCCCCTGCCCCCAACTATTGCAAGCTTACTCTCTGAGGACCAAAGATTGTTTTTGAAATGAGCTCCAAGTCTGGAGACACCCAGATACAAATTCTTTACTTACAAATGTTTGTATGCTTCCTATAGGAAAGACATTCAGAGCCTACTCCAGGATGGTTGGAACCAGCTTTTCCAGAAGGACACTCTCAGAAGAAGCCAGCTTGCCTAGTCCCCGACCTTTTGAGGTCACAGGCTCAAAATTCCTCTCCCAAAACAGGATACTCTCCAGAAAAGAAACACTTAGCCTGGAGGACAGTGTATATCAAAAGAGAAGTCTGGACTTTTCTTCTCCTGTCTAGCCAAATTCCTCCCAACGGATTAGGGAGGTGACTAGAGTTTGTGACAACAGGCTTCCTTGCTGGTCCACTGCTCAATGAAGGCTTTACAAATATTTATTTATTTATTTATTTATTTATTTATTTATTTATTCATTCATTCATTCATTCATTCATTCATTCATTTACTTGTGTATGTGAGAAGGTGTTTGTATGTGTGTTGTGTGTGGGTCAGAGGACAATTATAGGAGTCAGTTTTTCCTTTTGCCATGTGGCTCCTGCAGCTCAAGCTCAGGCCATCAGGCTTGTTCAAAAGCACCTTTACCCACTGAGCTATCCTGCTGGCCTTTGATAAAGTTTTTATGTTTTGTGAAATCCTGGTCCTCTGTAGTCCTGGCTCCTGTGTAAGTTAGAGAGCTAAGCCCTCGCTAGTTAGCAGAGTGCTTCACACAGGCAGACACCTGCTCTGTAGCTGTGAATTCTCTAAATTAACCTCTGCCTATTAAAGAGTAAGTAAGGAAAAGGGCCTACTGTGAGGCTTCCACGTGTATTGTTAACACAATGGTGGATCACAGTGCTAAGGAGTAGACCAGTAAAAGCTTTATGAGGGGTAGGGGCTTAGCAATGACCCTGTTTCGACACAACAGAAATAAAAAAAAAAAAAAAAAAAAAAGGCTGAGCATGTTGGCACATGCCTGTAATTCTAGTCCTTTGGAGGTAGAGGCAGGAAGATCAGGAGTTTATGGCTGGCCTTGGCTATAAGGTGAGTTCAAATCCTGACCTTCCTGCATCAGATCCTGCCTCCAAAAACCAAGGAAAAGCTGGAGAGGCAGATCAATAGGGAAAGTGCTTGCCATGTAAGCATGAGGATCTGAGTTGCATGCCAAGAAGTCAAATAAAGATAGACACGGCAGTGCACGTCTGTAATCCCAGCTCTAGAGGAGGAGGGAGGTGAATTCCTGGGTCTGCTAGCTAGCCAGCTTGGCTTAACCAGCAAGTTCAGTGGAAGGCTACATCTCACTGTCTCAAAAAACAAGGTGAGGGGTACCCGAGGACCTTGAGATTGGTCTCTGGACATCCCAGGCAGGCACACACACAAACACACGTACATACCTGCACACATGAAATCGAACCGAAGGAAAAAATTTAAAAATACTAAAATAAAAGGCCTGGCTTTGTTTTCATCAGTTTTAAATTTTCTGTGGATGAATCACCACCTGCTTCCCTGCATCTGTTAGGTGTTCAACCTGCATCAGCTCTGGGTGAAGCTGCTGGTGGGGCCACCTATGGTATGCACTGACCCCTCTGCTCAGAGACACCCTGCTTGCTGGCTCACCTTTGGAACTTGTCTTTCATCACCAAGGCAGCAGCTGCTGAGGTCACTGGGGCCAGCTTGATTCCCATCATTCTCAATCCCATCTGCTACAAGGCTCCCAGTGCAGTGCAGCCCCTGCCTCACCCCATGTGGAGATAATGCTGCCAGCTGCACAGTAGGTACTCAATGTACCTACTCCCTGAAGAAGAAGAAACACGAGGAGGAGGGTGTATACACAGGGAGTGGGGGAGGGGCAGGGAGGGGACTTGATGGGTGACCACTGAGAGGAATGTAGTCTGTCTCTAAACCTCGCAGGAAAAAAGAAAGAGAAGTCAGATAGATGCCTGAATGACCACCAAGCAACTAATGTGCTACCAAATGAGACTGAACTGTTCCTAGATTAGAGACCAGAACATTCCACTCCCAGCATGATGTGAAAAACCCTTTAAAATCAATTCAAGAAGCAAGCTCAGAGCACTCAGCAAGACTGCAGAGTAGAACCAAATAACTTGGGACCAAGGTTCTGAGCAACCACCAGGCTTGGGATAGTTCTAGAACAGTGGGGATCACTTTTATCTAAAGACCTGACAAAGAAAGTTCTTCTGGACTTTGAGCTGCTGATCCCTGCCATTTAAGGATAAGTCCTTTGAGAAGTTCGTTAAATCTGCATTGTGGCCAGGCAGTATTTACAGGGGAATTTAGCATGTGAGGTATAACAAAGTTCCTCAAGGTTTTCATTCAACCCATTGTAAATACTTGAGAAATGGCAGCCAGATGCCATCTAAGGACTGTAAACTACTACCTCCTCCTGAGCTCTCAGGCATACCCTGGGCTCCCTGTGATACTTCCGCCACCTGCTCAGTAGATCAACCTAACAAAGCCCAGCAGGTATCCTCAACAAAAGGAAGATGGCCGTGTGTGGTAGTGCACACCTGTAATCCCAGCACCTTAGAGGCAGTGGATCAGAAGTACAGGATCATCCTCTGCTACACGGCTGCTTGGAGGCCAATCTGGGCTACATGAGACCCTGTCTTAAGTGAGATGTGCATAACCAGAAGAATTGCTTTCCACTTTGTGTGGACAAATTCCTGTGTATTTCAGAGAGAGGCTTTGCATGTGTTCACACTGACTGTGTGAGAGCACCTGAAGCCCCCATGCTGCTCTTTCCTAACTTTCTCCCTTATTTTTGAAGGGAGAACAAGGCAGGGTTTTACTGTGGCCTGAATTCTATCTCTAGTCACAAAAGAGAGAGGCAAGAGCTGAGACCAAGCCAGCCAGATTACTGGGAATCACCAAGAGGTTTCCTGGCCTTTTTCACAGTGTGTGTTGCAGAAATAACTCTCGATGGTAATGGGTAAACAAGCAAATCACACTTCCTCCTAGATGACTGTCCTCTTTAAGATATTGACATGTAGCTAAGGGCAAATAATAGATTTGGAAGTTCTTTTGTGGAAGACCAAGAAATGTCACCTAAGAAATAGAGGTAAATATCTGTGGGCCAGAGTAGTTAACAAACTGCGAGCTATTCATTCAGTCTGTATCTTTTTTTAAAATTCATCTATGTATATTACATCCCAGCCACAGCCTCTCCCTGCCCTCCCCCCACCATCCTCCCCTCTCAGGTCCTTTCTCCCATTTCCCCCTCCTACTTACTCCCCGCTCCCCTCTTCTTCCATCTCCATACAGGAAAGAGCAGGTCTCCCATGGCTATCAATAAAATATGGAATATCAAGTTGCGATAAGATGAAGCACCTCCCCATGTATTAAGTCAGCTGTGTCTTCAAGCAGCAATAATGGGACATGCTGGAAAACTCCCGTAGGGTGCTGAGTTAATGAAGGATTTGGTCTTAGAATGAATAGTCACAGGTTTAGACCAGGAGAAGGTTATAAAACAATGTTAGCCCACGTTGCCACCCAAAACCAAAATGCTGAATCAATGTTATAACTATTAAGAAGTGACCTGCTTTTAGAAACCTAGATTCTCTAGAGGTACAAGGGTAGTACTGACCTCCATCAAGCACAACACCATAGCCCTGGAGTCAAGGACACCACCTTCCTAATTCCTTACCAGTCTGGCTCTTCCTATACTTTAGGAGTGAATTTAGAGTCCTAAGTAGGTCCTCAAAGAAAGAGGAGCTGGGAGATGCTGATAGTAAAGAAGTATGCCTCTCCATTGTTCTCTGCCCCAGAACTCATATCTTCATTCTAGTAGACACAGCCTTCTAGGACCCTATCTGTCAATAGGATCCATAGAAGCACCCCACACCCCACAGCACACAACACTGACAGCAGTTGGCTCTGCATTTTCAACACTTCCCAAATCCATTGACCCCCCAAGTCAGGACCAGCACAGTCCCTATGTCCCTTTCTTGTCCTGGAAATCCAAGTTTGATTGCTGAGTGGTCCCCCAACACCACTGCTCATTGTCTACAAAATTGTCTTATGTTGTCTTCTCTGTTTTCCCCAAAGAATGCCAAAGAAAATCCCATACCATTTGGCCTCACAAGACTCTATCTTCTCTATCCTGCCTCCCACACCCCTGTCTCTAGGCTCACTGTCCTACATTCATTCTCTTGCCCACAAGGCCTTGACATATGCTACTTCTCACATGGACACCACTCTTAGCTATATTACCCTTAGAGCAGTCAATCTGTGGGTCGAATGACCCCTTCGCAGGGGAGATGGATGAGTAGATAGATGGATGGATTAGTGGATGACTAAGTAGGTAATGGATTGTTGGTTAAATTAGGTGAATGGGTTGATATGGTGGACGGTATTCTATGGACACCTGATAAAAAGGTATGAATGAATCCTTGGGAATCATGCCTATTTTTTTCTGAACCCCAGATAACATTCCCCTAAAAACCCTGCCTAGACGACATCCTGAATCCCCATAAAGGCTCTGTCACTCCCTTTCTCTCTCTTCTCCTTCCCTCTCGCCCTCCCTTCCTCCTTCTCTCTCTCCCCGTCCCTCTCCCTTTCAGTGTCTCCATACTCCCCACTTCCTACTGGTTCTGGGATCTGTGGAGACACAAATCTGCTATTTCATGTGTTCTGTTGGGTTGCTTCCTTAGTATGTCACAATCACACTCCAGTCCCAGTCAGACAGTGGTCATCTTGGGAGGAAGAAACTGTATCTATGTCAATGAATAGCGACCAGGACTTTTGCCTGTTTCACTCTTGCCTGTGGAAGGGGCACAGGGTCTGGTAGGCCAAGGCTGGAATTTACAAAGAAATCTCAAGACCACGTTAGAGAATAGTGTAATAACCAGCTGGCAGGGACAGAGGAGAGCTCCAAAACTGCCTAGTGTCCTGCCTCAGCTGGGAGGACTCTGTGGTTGGCTTTTACCATGTCTTAGGAGGCTGGGCTCATTAGATCACCTATGTGGGCTCCTTCTGACAGTGATTCACTTGATGTCTTAATGGACCACTTACTCCAAAACTTTGTCTCTGAGTCTAGCTGGATGGGATGGAGCACGGTGACGTGGTGGTGGCAGGAGACAATTAAACCTAGTTTCCGCCATCTCGTGACTGGCTTGGGTAAATCTACCCTTTGATTCAGGGCCTTTAGTCCAGGTGCCTGCCATGGCTCTGCCTTTGAACTCCCCCTAAGCCTTGGGGTAGGAGACATGCAACACTTTCCTCAAGAGAGGTCGGGTCCATTTTCCTGTCTCTCTGACCTTTCGTGTGACCCTGCCACTTCACAATGCTCTAGGAAACCCTGAAAACGGCCTATTTTCACCCAGTTTGGTCTAATGTTCTCAGGGAGCTTGGCATTGTTGAAAATCCAGAAATTCCCACGTTCCAAATCCTATTTAAAAACCTCCTATCTATTTAAAGTTCATGATTGGAAGAATAAAAGAAAAAAAATGACTCCAAAAACAGGAGGAGGGGGGCACAAGATAGGAAAAAGGCAGATCCAGTTTGCTTCTAAAAAAGGCTGAAAACTGGATCTACCCATGGCCTTGTGCCTCAAGTCTCACATATTTTTCTTTCTCTTTTGGTGGTTTGCAATCTGAAATGGAATTTTATTATGGGTTACTTGGATGATCCTTTTCAAGTCCCTAGCCCCCAAAGCCTCTGCTCACTAGACAGCATGCCACTGGGGCTCCTCACGCTATGGGAAAGTGAATGGACCCAAAATAAAGCAGCCATATCTCTTGGCTCCTCTGTACTCCCCATCGTGTTTCCACAGCTCTGAGCCAGAGACCAGCAACACGGTCGTCCTGTGAACAACAAAACCGTGATGAAGGCAGCAGGAGTCAGAATGCTATTCACGGCAGGAAGCCCCAGCATCCGGTGAGAAATAAGAAGTACTAGAGCACAGGATGCGCCCTGGGTCAGGGGGCCGTAAAAAGCCTGGAGTCTGTAACCTTCTCTGCGCCAGAGCTGTCGTGGCTTTGCAGCAGAGGCACAGCCCTCAGCTCCCCTCAGAGCACAACCGGGTGCCAAGCTCCAAGCTCCAGTGGTGGCTGCTGTCATTGTGGGGGAGTCTAGCCTCTCCCAGAAGAAGACACAGCAGGATGGCCACCTCAACAGCTTTGCTGCTGCTGCTGCTGCCGCTCCTGGGCCAGCCCCGGGCAGAGGCTGCTGCTGATTCAGAGGCTGTCGTATGCCAGGGGACTGCCTGCTATACTGCCCACTGGGGCAAGCTGAGCGCCGCCGAAGCCCAGCATCGCTGCAATGAGAACGGGGGCAATCTAGCCACGGTGAAGAGCGAGGAGGAGGCCCGGAACATCCAGCAAGCCCTGGCTCAGCTCTTGAAGACCAAGGAAGCCTTGGAAGCCAAGATGGGCAAATTCTGGATCGGGCTCCAGCGAGAGAAGGGCAAGTGTACGTACCATGATTTGCCAATGAAGGGCTTCAGCTGGGTGGGTGGTGGAGAGGACACAGCTTATTCAAACTGGTACAAAGAGAGCAAGAGATCCTGTACCTCTAAGCGCTGTGTGTCCCTGATACTGGACCTGTCCTTGACACCTCACCCTAGTCACCTCCCCAAGTGGTATGAGAGCCCCTGTGGGACTCCTGATGATCCAGGTAAAAACATAGAAGGTTTCCTGTGCAAGTTCAACTTCAAAGGCATGTGCAGTCCCCTCGCCCTGGGTGGTCCAGGGCAGGTGACTTATACCACCCCTTTCCAGGCCACCACCTCCTCCCTGGAGGCTGTGCCTTTTGCCTCTGCTGCCAAAGTAGCCTGTGGGGATAAGGCTGAGAATAAGATCCGTTATTTCATATGCAATGAAAAGACTCCAGGTATATTCCATTGGGGCAGCTCAGGCCCCCTCTGTGTCAGCCCGGAGTTTGGCTGCAGTTTCAACAATGGGGGCTGTCAGCAGGACTGCTTCGAAGGTGGGGATGGCTCCTTCCGCTGTGGCTGCCGGCCTGGCTTTCGGCTGCTGGACGACTTAGTAACTTGTGCTTCTCGGAACCCCTGTAGCTCCGATCCATGCACAGGAGGGGGCACCTGTCACCCTGTACCCCTCAGCGAAAACTACACATGCCAGTGTCCAAATGGCTACCAGCTGGACTCTAGCCAAGTACACTGTGTGGATATAGATGAGTGCCAGGACTCCCCCTGTGCCCAGGGATGTATCAACACTCCCGGAGGCTTCCAGTGTGAATGTTGGGTGGGCTACCAATCCAGTGGCCCCAAAGCGGAGGTCTGCGAGGATGTGGATGAATGCGCCCACTCGCCCTGTGCCCATGACTGTGTCAACACCGTTGGCTCTTTCCACTGCTCCTGTAAAGATGGCTATGCCTTGTCTGGGGAAGACAGTACCCAATGTGAGGATATAGACGAGTGTTTGAACTCCAGCAGCAATCCATGTGACACCTTTTGCTTCAACTCGGAGGGTTCCTTCAGCTGTGGCTGCCTGCCAGGCTGGGAGCTAGCTCCCAATGGAGTCTCTTGTATCAAGGGCATTGAATTTTTAGAACCACCAACGAAATCTCCCCAAAAGGAAGGCAAAGGTGATAGAAAGGGAAGTACTGTGCCTCCTTCTGAAATGCCCAGTTCTTCCAGAGGCTCCGAGAACGTCTCCAAGGGAGGACACACCACAGATCATCTCTCCCTCCCATCAGATACTCCCAATGTCTCTGTTCCACCAAAAATATCAGTCCCTAGTGAGGCATCTGATGTCTGGATGGAGTTGAGTACACACCTCCCCACGGCCACTGGCCACAGCAAGCCCACACATGAAGATTCTGTGGCGGCGCACAGTGACAGCGACACCGATGGGCAGAAGCTGCTTCTGTTCTACATCCTGGGCACTGTGGTGGCCATCTCACTCTTGCTGGCTCTGGCCTTAGGGCTTCTCATTTATCGTAAACGGAGAGCCAAGAAGGAGGAGATAAAAGAGAAGAAGCCCCAGAATGCAGCTGACAGCTATTCCTGGGTTCCAGAGCGAGCCGAGAGCCGAGCCCTGGAGAATCAGTACAGGTAAAGAAGCCAGAGGTTACTTGGGTAGCTGGGTGGGCAGATGTGGGGTGGGAAGCACAGATCACAGTACTGAGGGGGGCAGAGACAGGAACAGTCAGCTGGCCATTTGATGTTAAACCCAACCTCCCCAGCTCAGTCCCAGGGGAGCCTATCCTGTAAGTGTGTGTGGAGTGGAGGCAAGGGACCAAGATGTTGATGTGACAAGGTTCCATGGCTTCCAACACTGTAATCTTTTGTTTCCCACAGCCCAGCACCTGGGACAGACTGCTGAAGACAATGTGGCCATGGAAACACAGCCAGCTGCCACTACTTTCAGAACTTTCCACTCCCGGATGAGGGGGAGACCTACATCATTCTGAAAGACTGGACTGGACTCTCAGCAAAGAATGTGCACTGTCCCCTTAAGAGGCTGGTGACATGGGATGGGCAGGTATTCTCCAGCTGCATTTGCTATGTCTGGGCCTGAAAACTGTGTGTTGGTTTGTCTTTGTGGGGAGTTTTGTGGATATTGACAAGCCTCACTCACATAACCCTTTCAAATCCAAAATCAACTGATTTAATGTGTTCTTCTGGTTCCCGATGATCAGGACTTGAGGAGTCACAAGGGTGGGGCAAGTGGGGTGGGAGGGCTTCAAAGACTTTTCTTATCTCTTCATTCATCAGAGAAGAAAAGGAGCTACTGGTGCTAATTAGGATGGAAACAATTCCTTTTCCTTCGTAGGGTAGAGAACAAAACCATTTAATTATTTAACTGTGTGAGAAGAAGGCTCTACCCTTCCTATGCGGGACTTTTTCAGGATGGCTGCCTTTGTATACATTTGCCCTCTGGCATTTCCCCTTAATCCCCCTCAGTATTGTTGAAACTGTCAGAATGAGAGGAAGTTCAACCAACTGCTTAGGGAGCAAGCAGGCAGGATGTTTAGACATCCTACCCCCTCATTCTTAACTTTCTGATGGTCTTGGGCTTATGGGCAAGTACAGCTGGGAACTGGAAAGTTACTTCAAGTGAGTGAGAGGCCTTGGTAACAGCATAATCCAGGGGGAAGCAGCAGGGATTAGGTTAACAGATATTCGAACTAAATTTTCTGAATGGACTGATATTAACACACACTTGACTACTGAGAAACAATAATAAAACCCCAGGAACAATTTGTCTTTGAGCCAGCACAGGCCCCCAACCCCACTTCAGGGTACCCTGTCTCCCCTCACCCCATCCCTAACTGGGAAGCTTGGATAGGGGGGCTTTTCTTCTGACTGTAAGGAAAAGATGTGTGAACCAGGTGATGGGCTTTGCTTTGGACACTGTCACTTAAATGGAACTTAACCCAATTCACAGTTAAGAGTGCACCTGGAGGACTTTAGCCCTGTTTTGTGGGTGTGGCACACATCAAACCAAGGACTAGTCACACAGAAGGTTCTCTCTGTTTGCTTAAAAAAACGGAGATACAGAGGAAAGGGGAAGGGAAAGAGAGAGCAGTGAGGCTATTTTCCAACCGTTAAAACTGCTTAGAGCCATTTTATGATTGACATGTTTATTTCAAAGTGTACATTTGCAAAAGTGTGCCTTAAGCTTGTTGCTGCTGGAGATGTTCCAGTTACACTGGTATGTCTGGGTCCTATAAGGCAGCCCTGGTGAGTCACTTCAGCATCTCTGGGAAGCCTTCAGTATCATGGAGGTTTTTTTTTTTTTTTTTTTTTTTTTTTTTTTTTTTTTTTCTGCCTCTGACATTTGGAAAGTTGAGACATGGAAAGTGTCTCCATCATGGGATCCAGAGTCTTTGTTCTCAGATCAGGATGCCCTTTCAATTCTGGTTTCAAATGCATCCATCCTTCAAATTGATCTGGGGAGTGAAGATGAATAATGGCCACATTCAAGGCCTATGGAGTTAAGGAAATATCTTAAAAAATAAAAACAAGACAAAACTCTCTCACACATGCAAACTCAAGTTGAAGAATGATGGGAGAAAGACAGAGCTCAGTGGGGTGCCTGAAATCTGTGCATTTAAAAATCAGCTCACCATCTGGCTTTCACTTGGAACTTGGGTGTTTAAAACCTAAGGGAGATCAAAGCTATATCTAATTGGCAAGAAACTTCATTGGCCCTAGGACCTCTGGTAATAGTTGAGACTGGCAGCCAGTCCTTTACAGAGACCAGCACCCACCATGCAGATAATTTTAGATAAATGGCAGTATCTGTACATACAGACATGAACCCAAATACAGCACTTTCGCCTCCAGGCCTTCCACTGCTCACTCTTATGGCTTGAGGTGAGAAAGATAAACTAAGTCTAGGTTCCCAATAGCCTTGCCTGGTCTAGGCTCAGACTGCTGTGTGGGGACTTAAACTAACGAAGACCACTTAGGGTATAGACATGAAACCCTATCCCCAACACCCTCAAGGGCACTGGATCCTCGATGTGAGGACTCCCAGAGAGGAAGAGGTTAATGAACATATTGCCTCAAAGTGTGCTTTCAGCATCAGTCCCACCCATGGAGGCAGAGCTCTCTCATCTACTGACCTGGCACAGCCTTGTGCACAACCATACCTCGAGTGTCCAGGCCAATGAAGCCACTCTCTGCTCCTAAACAGGTGCTTCATTCTCCCTTCTACCTTTTTGCTGTCGTGATGTTTGAGACTGGAAAATTTGGGGTTAGAGCATCTAAGAGGCGAAGCAGTAGATAAGTGGACTTCCACTGGCCCCCATCACCCAAGAAATCAGTGAGCAAGGACAAAACAATCCCCTGCCTATGAGGATGAGAGAAGAGTCTGCTTGGCAACAGAATTTTCCTAAGTCCATACTTGGAAAAACTGTATTTAGAACCAACTCATCTCCTCCCATTCTTCATTTTCCAAAAAATTCCAGAGAATTTAGGGGCCATGCCTTCAAGCCTTCAGCCCTCTCATTCCTTAATTTCAGGTGACCATCATTCATTCCTTTTTGTCTTTTATGTGGTGCTGGTGATGGAAGCCAGTGCTGTAAGTATGCTAGACATGTGCTTTCCAGGAGCTATACCCCAGCTACATAATTATTTTTTGTTCATTAATAAAGATAAGTGATATAATACCCCCCCCCAGTAATATGAAGAGCTTAGAAAATGAACTACTCAGAAAAAAATGCCTTGGGAGTGACTCCTGAATGCTATCTGTAAAGGAAATCTTGCCCGCGTTTTCCCTGCTATCTAGCTAGCATGGCTCTGATGCAAACCCAGATATATCCATCTTCTGGCTTTGGTGACCCATACATCTGTACCATGACCATCACTATCACCATCATCATAGCCACTTCATAGCACTGTGCATTCTCATGGCATTTTCTCAGTGACAGTAACTGGATGAATCCCACCTGGCTCTGACTGAGAGCAAAAAGGCCAGAAAGAAAAGAAGCAGGAGGCACCCACTGCTTTCTTTCAGGCTCTTACCCAGGGACAAGCTAGCAAAGCTCTGGGAAGGCCTATTCTGACACTTTCCCCAGAATGGTGGGGAATGTGGAGTGAAATTCAAACATTTCTGAGTGTGGGGTTATGTTCACTGTGCCGGGCAAACTGCTTAGGAAATGAATTCTTTTTCTCCTCATGAAGTTTTCAACCTCTTTGAGCTCCTAACCATGAGCCCTTCTGCGGACTCTTCTCACCAACCAAACTTTCAATAGGTAGATGGGATCATTAGGTCTTTTTGTTCTAATCCTCTTTTCCTATAAATATTTCTGCCAAAACTAAAGGAACAGAGATGAGATTTGACCCAAAAAAGGAAAAAAAGATTACTCCATTCAAAATAACACAAAATTTTAAAGCAAATATAGGAAAGCCTTTTCCTATTATTTTTCTTCTTAGTTTCCCCATTGTCTGAATCAGGAAAACAGGAAAGCGTTGCTTTCTAGCACCTGCAAAATGGCTTAATGCCCTGCATATTTCCATGTCCTTCAACAATAGATTTAGCATGGGAATCTGAGATAGGCGTCCTGAAAACATCTGTCCATTCCCTGGCTCTCAAACCCAGGTCTTGACTGTGTGTGGTTTGTGAAACCTATCAACCAAAACAGAGGGACAGACACACCTCAATCCTCCATGAGTTCATCAACCAGACACCCTGATGACCCCTCACCCAAGAGCTTGTTGAAAACGGCATCACGTGGCCTATTCTCGACAATACCCATCTATTTCAGTTGTTAACTCTGGACTTTCCATCCTTCCTATCGTACCTGAAGTGTGGCAAGGGGCCCCTTTCTGCAGTTTTAACCTGCTATCCCCCCCGGGTTGAAGTTCATTGGCAGACGGGGGTTAAGCTTGAATTGTGTGGTGGTCAGTGTTGTTCTCTGTTGTCAGTGGGCTATCATAAATGTTAGTCATCACACCTTGATCCCTCAGTGAGAATGTAAGTATTTTAAAATACATGAATCAAATCATTTTTCTGGCTCCTGAAACTATGGAATGTTCAGACAGAAGTGACTTTAATGAGTGTTTACCAGGCTGTAGGGAGGAAAGGATCACAGGGTACATGTCTTCTTAGACCTACAAGACAACATTCTGAAGGGAGGCTCAGGGTCCCCTTCAAGAAGTTGTAGCTTTGTCAATCTTTGGGCTTCCTGTTATGTACCTGTCCTAATAAACTCTGAAAAATATTTTTTTGGACTTGTTTCATGTCATTTGTGGCAATTTAAAGCATGTGGAAGAACTTCCTTTGTGATTATTAAATTTATGTAACCCTTTGTGAACAGTTACCTTGATGGCATGTCTCCGACCAGAAGGAACGTTGTATGCGGCTTTGTTGGTGCTGTGTCTTGGGAAGCACCCTTGGTAGACATGGGATACAGAGCAAGACTGCACTACAGGGGGACAGTGGCCATGGCAGCTGAGAGCAAACCCTACTCCTCCTTCCAGATTTCACATTCTCAACTTGGTCACCATGGCCACCCTTAATTCCCAATATCTTGTTAATTGCCTGAGTGATGCCTGGTAGATGATTAAACGCAGCCAATTGGTGTGATCAGAAAGCACCCCCTACAATTATCTCAGAGCATTATCTCTGCTTTGTCAGCCAAGCTCTGCCAGTTTGTTTAACTAATTGGACAGGATCATTGCCTGTTTGTCTGCAAAGATCTCACTAAAATTCTGGATTGTTGGAAGCAGATGATGACTGGTGATTTTCAGATGGTATGCTCGGTAAAGAGAGGGCTTAAGTGAGATGAAGGGCTCCATTCTATAATGCTAACAGCATAGGACACTCCCAACAAATGTCCATTAAAGTTAAATAAACCTGATCTTCTAGCAGTTTAGGCTCTAACAGAATTCAGAATCCATTGGGAAATATAACCTTATTCTGAGACTCACAACATGCACACACACGTTTACAAATGCAGATACATGCTCACAAACATAACACACACACAACATACTTCAGTAAACACACACACCTATAGACATAGACACAATATGCAGATACCCAGAAACACACAATTCTAACACCCATTTCATGCTGAATCAACTGAAGACCAATATTCTTTGGTTTAGGGAAAGGTTGTGAATAAAGGTATCATCTTTTAATAGTGGCATTGTTGTGTGACTGTAGAGTACTCAGATGTCAGGTAAATCTGTCAAAAATGATTCATTTGCCAAAGCCCTCAGTGTACAGAGTTACTTATATCCACTGTACATCTTCATTGTCATCAGAAACCTAGGTTGAGATCAGAGTTATGTTTATATTGTGGTGTTTGTTGTGAGTTGAGTGAGCATACCAAGTTCTCAGCCTAGTCTTAAATGTATTTGGTAAGAAAAGACGGTAGTATCAGACAAAAAAATGTACCCCCAAACCAAAGCAATCTCAGCTTAGATTTCTTCTGGATTACATTTTAGAGTGACATGGAAGGGCTTTAAAAGAGACCTGTGGACTGGTTCTTCACAACCCATCTCATAGGAAATGATGGGCAGGTCAATACTGAAAAGAGAGGAAAGCTAGGGTTGGTGGTGCATGACTATCTGAGCACTTGAGAGGAGACAGATGACTTAAATTCACAATCTGTTTGAGCTATATAGTGAAAGTCTTTCTTGAAAGTAAAAGGAAAAAAGGAAGGAAGGAATGAAAGAAGAAGGAAAGAATGAATGAATGAAAAAGAAAGGAAGGAAGGCGGGAAGGAAGGAAGGAAGGCGGGAAGGAAGGAAGGAAGGCAAAATGAAGGAACTGATAACTCTTCAGACCAACGATTAATCAAAGAAGTAGGATTTGATGAAAGACCTTCACAGGACTGCTTAGCCCAGTGAGGGCACTCTCCAGGAAGCTCGCAGTTAGAGTAGATCATGAGCCATTTTCTCTTGATTAATTCTATTTCTTGGGATTTTATTGAAATTCATCTTCATTGTCTT
This sequence comes from Peromyscus leucopus, assembly GCF_004664715.2. Classification (NCBI taxonomy): domain Eukaryota; kingdom Metazoa; phylum Chordata; class Mammalia; order Rodentia; family Cricetidae; genus Peromyscus; species Peromyscus leucopus. The sequence continues at coordinate 124,710,903 of NC_051066.1, read as the reverse complement.
GGGTGTTGATTGATCTCTTATGTTTCACCCTGGTTCATAATGTTAAAATTAGTGAAAGAAGGAAGGTAGGAGAGAAGAGGAGAGAGGGGGAGAAGGAAGGTGGGAAGGAAGAGAGAGGCGGGAGGAAAGGAGGGAAGAAGGAAAGGAAGGAAGGAGAGAATTAAAGAGAAAAAAGAGGAAAGGGAATACAAAGGGCCAGGGATGGACACTGCTGTGGTGATACTCACTGGGCTCTCTCCACAGCTCTTATTTCAGCTGATGAAAGTCTTTATTCCTCAAAGCCACATAGACCCTCTTGACCATGTCTGAAGAAAAGCAAAGCTGTTTTGGTGGACCCTTGTGGGATTAGCAGCCCGTCTGCTGTTCACATCCCCTCCTGCTGAAAAATGCTGTTTCTCTCTTCCATATAAGGCTAAACTCCTGTTTACATGTATGTGTAAGAAGCCTTAAGCTGAGCCTATAACGTCTGTTACACTGGATCCTTCTATTTTAGACTACAACAGTAAAATAGTGAAAATGGTGACATGGTAATAAAAAAGATAAGAATGGTAACTTTTACTTTTTTTTCCCCTCTCCGAGATCTTGCCCCTCCCCTAAGATTGGGTACAGAAGCATTTTTCTTCATTGTCAAAACAATCACATCTCCGGGCACTCAAGCATGCCATGTGTATATAACTCCTAATCCAATCCCACTGCGGCCTTGCCCTCTGCTGCTCAGCCCTCCAGGCCTTGCTGGACAGTCTCCCTTCCATGTTGGGGTTTGTCAGAAGCTCCCTGGGTTTGATCGTTTGGTTTCTATAAAGAGCTGTGTTGTTTGGGGGACTGACACATACCTAGTAGGCTGCTTCCTTTGCCAGTAAGAAAAATACAACTGTTGGAACTATTTCATTCAAATGATGTGTTGTCTTGATTTAATATTTATTTTATTTTATTCATTCTACTTTAATTTTCTTTTTTCTTTCTTTCTCTTTTTTTTGGGGGGGTGTCACTTTGTGTCATTACAAAGCTAGCTTTCACTTCGTGTAGGTTTTCTTTTCTTTTTCTTTTTTCTCTTCAATTTGAAATATTTGTTTTGCAATGGAGAAGCCATTCTACTTGCATTTCCAAGACTGTGGGTCCTGGAGGCTTCTTTTATACATCCCCTTCACAATGATGTCAAGATAACTGCGTTCATCTATTATAAAGTCAGCCCCACAAGGCTGTTCCCACTTTTGCTCTCTAATATGTCCCAGCCACCCAGACCAGGAACCGACATGCAATGGTACTTGAATAATCTATACCAAATGTGTGACTGACTTGGAGATGGCATACCATTGTAAGAGGCATGGTGAATCATGTCAAGGCCTTGGAGATCCTGTTAGATGCCTGCACACCATACACGAGCCTTTAGCTCCTGAGGCCCTTTAGCTGCCTTTCCATTGGCTACTCCTTTGCCTTGTATCTATTTGTGGGAACTGCGCACATTCAACTGCTGCTTGCCTGGACAATGGCTATCACAGCTACCTGGTCTCCAGTTCTTTCCATCCCAGCTCCCTTGTCAATCCTGATGGGAGGATTCAAGCTGCATATAGCTCATGGAGAACAGTGAGAGAGGGACCAGGGTAATGGTGTCACTGAAAGCACAGGGAAAGTATGCAAACACATATGTGGTATTTCACTGGATGGCTTGCTTTTATAGATCACTGGTAGAAAGCAGTTCAGATGCTATAAATGGGTAAGTCCCAGAACTTCCTGGTGGTCCAACATTGAACATAGTGTCTTTTCATTTAGAATAGTGGGATCTCTGGGTGCAGATGAGATGCTGGTAGGTGGAGTCTGACTTAAGTTCTGACAACTGGCTACAGGCTGCTAATGCAACACTGCATTCCATGTCTTACTTATATCTGCTCTCTAAACCATAAATAGTTACCCCTTCCTAACTCTTTCCCTCAGGGATCCTCAGTCTTTTAAGGAAGAAATTGGCTTTCATAATTTCTCTGATGGCCCTCACCATAATAACTGAGTAGTTATGTGTCCTGGCTTCCTGAGAGACTGTAAGACACTTGAGAGGGCAAAGATTGTGTTTTTATTGTGCCCTAATTTATATTCCAGTCCCAATTACACTGGACAGAAGGCCAGCAGGATACATTATTTCATAATAAATGTTACTAAAATCATCTAACTTTTAAAACTTATTGAATATGAAAGTTGTTGTGTGATATTTGATATTTTGTTTGTATTCTGACAAATAAAGCTTGCCTGGAGATCAGAGAAGCAGAGCAGCCAGCCACCAGAAACTTCTTACATCTATAAAATCTCAGACCAAATGGGTCAGCTTCTCTCTACAAATCCTCAGACTGAGTGAGCCAAGATCGACCTCTTCATATTCCTGTCTCCACCTCCTATGTGCTGGGATAAAAGGCTAGATCCTCTCAAGTGATAAAATCAAAGGCTTGAGTCTCCCATGTGCTGAGATCAAAGGCGTACACCACCACCATCTGTCTCTGTTTCTCTTTTAGACTGGATCAATCTCATGTAGCCCAGGGTGGCCTTGAACTCCTGATCTTCCCGTTTCCTCCTCCCAAGTGCTGGGATTAAAGGTGTGTGTCACCATTGCTTGGCCTCTATGGTTAACTGGTAATTAGCTCCATCCTCTGATCTCCAGGCAAGCTTCATTTGTCAGAACACAACCAAAATATCATACAACAGGAAGTAGCATTGATTTATTGAGCAATAGGTAGTATTTCTGTGCCCTCCCCCATCCCAGACAGGGACATTAGGACAGAGAATTTCAGAATCTGTTCAAAGATGACAGATGCTGATATAGGGTGTAGATTACTAGGTTTCACTGACTTCTACTAAACATGAACAGAAACTACATCTGGGAACTGTAATGTGAAAAAAATGTGTCAACCATTCATTTAGGGAACAAGCTGGCTTTCGGCCTTTTGGAATAGGAGAAGTGGAAGGTTGAGCAATATGTGCATTTTGACAATGTTTTATGGTCAACCAGGCATACTTGTGTCTACATACTGCCCCCCCCACCCAAACACACATGTACTAAAGACAGTCTCTGCAGTCCCCAGAGTCATTACATACCCTACAATGGGCTTTACCTGATTTAAGGCAGATCGCATGCATCCATGTTTAGGCGAGTGTGGCCATCTTTCCTGCTTTTGTTAGATGATGTGCTTGTGTGCAATAGTGGAGGGAAAAGGAGTATGCGGATTGCTTTATGGACATATCTGGCCCACAGAAGCTCAGTTGGAACTGGGATACATGCTGCTCAGAAGGTCAGTGGCATAGGCTCTTCAAAATCAGCTCCTATTTTCTTAAAGAGTTAAAAATACCCTCACTGTAAATACCAGTTGTTTTGGGTGGGGTGGGTGGGGACCTGCAATGCTGGGGATTGAACTGAAGTCCTCACATATTATAAGCATGAACTATACCTATCTCAGAATTCAGATGTTCTTCTCTTAGATGGTTATTTAATAGAAATGAAATCATGACCTCTGCAGTTTTGGCCATAGATCTTCATAGAAAGTTTATCTGTAGAGCTTTTACCTCAAAGCCATCCAGATATCTACTAGCAGGAAATTGGAGAAAGCCCATACGTTGTCTATAGAGGAGAACACTCATCACTAGGAAATGTCTTATAGTCAATGAGCTATTAAGGAGGACTCAGGAGGACAAGGCAAGATAGATGCTTAGGAGTTAGTTTGTATGATTCTTGAACAATGGAAATAAATCTATGATAAGAGAAGGTAGACTAGGCGAGAGGGAAGTGAGGCTTACTGTAAAGAATCTAAGGTCCTCCATGGAACCATGGAGCTGCCATGCCTTGATAAGATGGTGGGTGGTTACATGGATGTTTGCATTTGCCATCACTTATTAAACCCACCACAGAAAATGGGTAAATCTTATTGAATATAAATTAGAGCCTAACAGCATTGATTTTTAAAATGTTGCCCATCAATGTTCGAGAAAAATAAAGATTTAAAGATATGGCCTGAATTTATTTTCTAGAGAAGCGAGCATGGCTTCCCCAGGCTTTATTATTCCAGAGGTAGTAAATGGTGAATGAATCTCTTGTGAGTTTGAGTTGGCTTGTGCTATCTCATTTTTCTCTCCTGATTGTTCCTTGCCCAAGCCTACTGTTCGGCATTAGTGATTGTGGAGACGTACCCTTATGACCCTGCTGCCATGAAAGCCTTCCACACAAAGTAGCCTAGTGATCAGGCAGTGCTTTGTTATACTAACCTCCATCAAACTATTCAAACTCATCCTGAAGCATCTCCTGTCTGCTCCATTGGCATCTTCTTCTCCTCATACTGAGTATTAACTTCATAAATGTGAAGTGCCAACCTCTTTCTTTTACATCCTTTTACATTTCCTTCTTACATGCAGTCAATCAATCCAGGCCTGCTCTTTAAAGGACATGCTTTTTTTTCCCACTGTGGAGACAACCTTTGCTATTATCAAACTTTATAAGCAAAAACAACCACGGCAAAGCTTCTGGCAGAGTCTACAGGTGCCAAGCTGGAAGTGGAACTGGATCGGTGATAAAGTCATAGCTTTTCATTAAGATGGATTTGGGGTTTGTTTTGTTTCCACTGCACAAAGAAGACCAGATGCCCAGTTTGGCTACTTCAATGCTCTTTGGGACTGGATTGGATGCTTAATGGATTTGTGGCTGAAATTAAGTGACATCTATTAATTTAAATTACATGTTGAATGGTCTTCAGCATGAGTTATTTATCCTTTTTGAGCAAAGGAAAAGATGACTCATTTGGGCCTCATTATTTCAAAATCTGGAGTCATGTTGAGTTGGAATCAACCCATACATCAGCTTCACAAACAAGAAAATAACCCAAAAAACATTTTAAAGGGTTGTTAAAGGAAATTATGTTCATAAGTAGGCTAAGCTGCAGGCCTACTAAAAATTCTTCTGGTGGGGCATTTACCCCTGTGTTTACATTTACACAATATATCAGAAGATGTATTGTATATGAATAGAGAACCAATATATGTCATAGATATTTTTTCTGATTTTGACTATATGTAAATAAACTATATTTGACAGTGAATTTGCTTGCACATGATAAAATCTAATGCTCAAAAATCTTGATCTTTTTCTTAAAATGAGATGTTCAGAATAGCCAAAGGAGAACTTCTGCACTGACTGTTCATTGTATTTTGTCTCTGTGGTCTTCCATTACCAGTACGTGGCTTTCAGCCTCATGCTTGACATATAAATGCTGTGTTTCTGAGTCTCATGCAAAAGGTCTACCCACTAAAGCATTCTTAGAATTTTCTGGGTGAAGGTGTGTGCTGGAGAGAGGGTTTTGCAGTTGAGAACACTTACTGCTCTTGCACAAGATCTGGGATTTGTTCTCAGCACCTACATATAGCTCTCAACTGTCTGCAACTCCAGTTCCAGAGGATCCAATACCCTCTTCTGACCTCTAGGACTTTTGCGTGCACATGGTGCACATAAATACATCCAGGCACACACACATGCATAAAATAAATAGATGTCTTTAAAAATAATTTTAATTTTTTTCTACTTAAAAAAATTATATGTATGTATGCATCTGTATGTGAATATGTGCATGTGATGGCAGGTGCCTGCAGAGGCCAGGGGCATCAGATCTCCCTGGAGCTGGAGTTACAGGCTGTTGTGTGCTGCCTGATATGAGTACTAGAAACCAAACTCAGGTCTTCTGGAGGAGCAGAACATGCTGTAAAATGCTGAGCTGTCTTTCTGGCCCCATAGCTTTGTTTCTAACACACTGTCTTTCTGTGGAGCCCAGACTGGCTCCAAATGCTCAGTCCTCCTTCCTGTGACTCTTGAATTCTGGGTTAGCATGTAAGTGCACCATGAGACCTTGTTAATACTGAGCGTGTGCACTTTATGGGTCTTGACATATACATAGTGATTGATCACACATTTTAGCACAGCAATATCAGACAGGGCAGTTTTAGTGGCATGAATGTCCACTAAAGCTGCTTCCCTTGACAACTATGATTTTGTTCATTGATTACATAGCATTGTCTTTTGGGAAAGGTGCTTTGCACAGTGTGTGGCATTTTCAGATTGGCTTCTTCCACTTGGCTGAGTGCATTGAAGGTTTCTCCAGCCATTTTTATGACTTGATAAATTTCTTTTTTTTTTTTTTTTTTTTGGTTTTGATCATTGGCTAATATTCTATTGGCAGTTATCTACTCACCTGCTGAAGAACATCATGGCTACTTTTGAGCCTTGACAATCATAAATAAAGCTACTAAAATAATCTCATACAGGCATCTTTGGGGACCGAAGTTTTCAACTCATTTGGATAAATGCCTGGATGTGGAATTAATGACTGAGAGAGTAAGGGTGTACCTATGTTGTAAGGAAGAGCCAGCCTTCCAGAGCATCCAAGTCTTTCTGCATTTCTGCTGCTGACAGCCACACTGTCCAACATTGTCATTCTATAGTTGTGTATTGGTGTCCCACTGTTTTAATTTGGAGTTCTCACCGAGATATGTTACTTATATACATCTTTGCTACCTGTGTCTCTTGGGATTTGGGGGCCATTTTTTTTTTTTACTTGAGTTGTTTGCCTGTTGAATTTCAGGAAATCTTTGTGTATTTTGGAGGCTAGTCCTTTCTCAGACAGATATTTTACAAATATGTCTTCTAAGCTGGTGATGGTTTGTATTTAAATTCAGCCAGCGGTGGCATTCATGAAACAACTGTCTTTAGTTATGAATATATTGTATGGTGTACTTTAGCTCCTCTTGGGTGTTGGGAGTTCGGATGAATTTGAGAGAGCACTGAGCTTTCAGGTGGTAGAACAGCGAATACAGAAACTGCACGCCAAATAGAAGCAAGTGCTTTAATTACAGTGTTGCTGTATGCGAGAGGCTGAACTCAGGGAAGACATTGACTATGTTGTTTGACCCCCAGTGAATATTAGGCCAACAATGGGGTGTTAAGATTGAACTTGGCATTGAAGGAGTTGTGAAGAAAAGGGTCTAGTACTCCACAGAAGGAAGAATGTGGGAGGAAGGGCAAGGGAGGCCAGAGTAGGAAAACTCTGCACTAACTGGTGGAAGCCACAGCTGAGGATCTGAAAAAGACATCCTCAACTCTGAGATGTAGGCTTCATCCTCATTTTGAGAGAAGAGGCTGAGCTCAGGGAGATTCACTCTTCTAGAAAGACAACCAAGACTAGAAATACTTGCTCAAGATGATCCCATGGCTTGGCTCTGTGTTAAGTGTAATGCTTTGAGATTCATCCATGCTGTTCCCCGTTCACTTCTTTAAACTATTGAATGGAATTCAATATGCCACCATTTATATATCCATTTTCTTGTTGATGAAAATCTGGTGCTACGGCTCATGTTCTGGAAGATTGGTCCCCAGTGTGTGTTATTGAGCAATTAGTGGACTCCTTAAGACATAGAGCTTAAGTCACTGCTCTTAGAAGGGATTAGGATTCACATCAGGGGGTAAGTTAGGTCTCTCAATAATGAAGTGCTTCGAATGAGATTAGGTTGCTAATGGCAAGATTATCAACATGCTTGGTCACTTCCCTGTGTGCCCTCTCAGGAACTCTTGTCATGTGATTCAATCTGCCAAGGCCTGTGAGTTGAATGACTCTCTTTTCTTTATAATGTTTCCAGTTTTAGCATTTTTTTTTGGGGGGGGGGGGTTTCGAGACAGGGTTTCTCTGTGTAGCTTTGTGCCTTTCCTGGGACTCACTTGGTAGTCCAGGCTGGCCTCGAACTCATAGAGATCCACCTGCCTCTGCCTCCTAAGTGCTGGGATTAAAGGCGTGTGCTACCACTGCCCAGCCAGTTTTAGCATTTTGTTATTTAAAAAAAGAAAACTAATGCATATGGGGGTTTCTGCTTTGGGACTATTTTGAATACAGTGGCTGTGCCTCTTCAGCTATCCAGTGCCCCTTCACAAAACTGCCTGGATGAAGACTTGAAATGTCTCAGAAGCATAAAAATAGACAAGCTCATATTTCTTTTGACATTTCACTTTGCCTAAGCCATTTTAAGTATAAACATATGGTTACATGCTGGATGTTAGTGTTTATGACTTAGACTTGAGTCCTGGTTTCACAGATACCCCCTATCTTTGGCCAATTTAATCTGCTTAAATTTGGTTTCATCCTCTGTAAAATGGGAATAATAAAAATGATGAGGACACTTGTTATAAGAGTTGAAGGAAATGAATTTTGATTTATACTTGATATGATGCCTGACACAAAGCAAGTTATCAGAAAATGGAAGGAATGAAGGGAAATGATTTATAATAAAGGTTTAATATTAACCCAAAACTGTAAACAACAAGCATGGCAGGGATTCTAGAACTTTCCATCAGGGACATCTACAAAGAAAGTGTTTTATAACATTTCTAAGGAAAGGGATTCCATATATCTGAAAATAAAGATTTCTAAATTGGCCAATTGTCAGGAATGTGGACTGTTCATTTGTTATTTTAAAGGTAATTTTGCCATCTGTCATTGAGTAAAATGGCATAGTTACACAGTTTTGGTTAGCATGTGTGTCACCATTTCTGGAAAATGAAATGCTATCATAGATCTGTGGTAATATTGTGTTCCCCAATATATTGTGCACCCTAATAAATTTATCTGGGTCAGAGGACAGAACAGCCACTAGACAGACATAGAGGCCAGAAAATGGTGTCACTCATACCTTTAATCCTAGCATTCCAGAGGCAGAGATCTGCCTGGATCTCTGTGAGTTCAAGGCCACACTGGAAACAGCCAGGTGTGGTAGCAAGAGCCTTTAATCCCAGGAAGTGATGGCAGAAAGGTATATAAGCCATGAAGACCAGAAACTAGAAGCTTTTGTCTGGTTAAGCTTTTGGGCTTTTGAGCAGCAGTACAGCTGAGATTCATTCTGGATAAGGACACAGAGGCTTCCAATCTGAGGAAACAGGATCAGCTGAGGAATTGCAAGGTGAGGAGGCTGTGGCTTGTTCTGCTTCTCGGATCTTCCAGTGTTCACCCCAATAACTGACTATGGGTTTGCTTTTATTAATAAGACTCTTTAAGATTCATGCTACATAGACCTTACTCCAAAGAGCAATCTGAGGAAGACTGAGTCCCATGACCACAACTACCAATGAACTCTGTGCACACCATGTTGCATCAGCTAGCTTTCAATGTGGGACACTTCTTGTTGACACAGTCCTGAGGTGAAAGCAAACCCTGACAAGCACAGGCTGCACCAACACGGTGCTATGAATAACACATTCTTTGAAAGGAAAACACAACAAGAGTGGCAAAAATCTAGAAAACACATTCCCTTTCATTACAGTACAGATGTTGACAATTTGATTGTCCAGTGGGTAATGCTCTTGACAACAAAAGTTTTTAATTGGAAATAGACAATTTAGTGGAGAAAGAGATGAGTAGGTCATTTAAGAGTTAATAAACTGCTGTCCAAATACTGTATCTGTTTATGTGCTACACCAGAAATACTGGGGACCATATGCCATTTTGGCAAGAAGGCTTTTCCCCACTTGGTTTGGTTACTAATCCTTCACTGTCCTTTCACTCTGGGACAGTGGTTTTCAACATTCCCAGTGCTGTGAGCCTTTAATACAGTTTCATGTTTTGGTGACCCCCCAACCATAAAATTACTTCATTGCTACTTCATAATTTTACTACAGTTATGAATTGTAATAGAAATACCTGCTATGCAGGATATCTGACACAAAACCCCTGTGAAAGTATCATTTGACACCCCACCCCTCAAAGGGGTCACAACCCACAGGTTGAGAACCACTGCTCTAGGGGCTCTAGTTTGATGGCTTAGTGCATTCACATGGTCTGTAGAAGGTAGAACAGGGAGACATAAGAGTCAATCAAGGGAAGAAAGCACAGAGTGGAGGAAGGAGGGAGAAACAGAGGGAGGAGGAGGAGGAGGAGAGAGAGAGAGAGAGAGAGAGAGAGAGAGAGAGAGAGAGAGAAATAGAAGATGGTTTCTATGCTGTTGGCTTTGAAGAAAGAAGGGCCTGGACTGGTAGCCCTAACAAAAGATGAAGGAAAAGATTCTGCCTGGATTTCCCAAAAGGCATTAAGCTCTGTGGAGTCTGAGATTCTGGGTCTCTCATATGTAGAGCTGTAAGATATTGTATTGTTATAAACCACTTGCTTGTGGTAACTGGCTGTCACAACAACTGTAAATGTGTACATCCTATCATAGAAAATACTATACTATTTGTTATTAACAACAGGGGTTTTTTGTTTTTTTGTTTTTTTGTTTTTTAGTTTTAAAAACACAACTTAGTAACTGATGGAAACAGATGCAGAAATCCACAGCCAAGCACCAGGCCGAGCCTGGGGATTCCAGACAAAAAGAGGGAAGAGGGATTATATGAGCAAGTGGGGTCAAGATCATGATAGTGAAATCTATAGAGACAATTGAACCAAGCTCATAGGAGTTCATGACCTTTAGATAGACAGCTGTGGAGCCTCCATGGGACTGGACTAGGCCCTCTGCATATGGGAGACAGTTGTTTAGCTTGGTCTGTTTGAGGGGCCCCTGGAAGTGGGATCAGGATCTATCCCTGGTGTATGAACTGGCTTTCTGGAGCCCATTACCTGTAGTGGAATACCTTGCTCAGCCTTGATGCAGCAGGGAGGGGCTTGGCCCTGCCTCAACTGAATGTACCAGTCTTTACTGACTCCCCATGGGAGCCCTTACCATTTTGGAGTAGGGTATGGGGGGAGGTCAGGGGGGGGGGAAGGATTGGGAGAGTAAGAGGAGGGATGAGAGGGGAAATCTGTGGTTGGTATGTAAAATCAAAAATTAAAAATTTTTCTTATAAAAATTGTAACAAAACAAAAAACACAACTTAGGTCTATAGTGTCAGAGTAGTCCAATGCATCAAAGATCAGTTAGAATGGGCATGAACAAAATGGAGTGTGCACAAGTGTGAAGTCTGAAGGGTCAGAAACTATGGCTCCTGTTGGTTGACTCTGCCTGACCTAATTAGAGGACAGATGCTCCTTGGTAGCAGGAAAGATAGATCCTGTTAACAGCCAAACAAGAGACACATTATCACATATTGGGGGTGATGAGTTCAGAGACTGGAGGGCTCTGAAAGAAGGAGTCTCAGACGTTGAGTAAACTACACAACGAGGTATCCCCGCTGTCCAGTGAAGATGGGGGATCTGGAGCTATTGGATTGTGCTTTTGTTGGAGGGTATGAGGATGCGTTTCCTCTTACTAAAGACACAGAACAGCATTTCTTTCTTGTTCTATAGTACAAAGCTAGTGGCTCTAGGCTTTTCAGTCTCCAGTGCATCTTGAGTTTTCCTCCTCTTCCTCCAGTCATTAATGCCTCTGTAACCCCCATGACTTGTTCAATAGCCATAGTGGGTAAGAATTTTATTCTGTATCTGTTGAATAAAATGCTTTTTCATCATTGGGTTTCCCCTTTCTATCTCTAGCTCTTCTTTCAACAAGAAGAAACTTTTGTAAGCAAAGTCTGCATCTTCTGAGATTCTTTTGTCAGTGTGTGCAAAGCCAGTTGAGAAATCGACGGCCTGAAGACCCGATCTGTCCCACTGCATGTTTTTAATGTAGCCTGTGAGCCAATAAAAATAGTTTTTTACATATTTTAATGTTTAGGAAAAATTAACAGAAGAAAAATATTTCATGGTACGTGAGAATTATAAAATTTCACAGTCCATAAACCAAGTTGCATTGGAAGGCAGCCACATGTATTCATTTACATATGGTCTGTGGCAGCTTTTCTGCTGCAACAGCAGAGACCAAATGGCCTGTAAAGGCTAGTGTCTTTGTCATCTGGCCCTTAGCAGGAAAGGCGTGTTGACTTTGCCTTAAGGTATGTGACCTAATAAACTTTGTTCCTCACAATATTTAATAATGCTTTTTGACTAATGATAGGGGCTAGGCTTGACTATGAAAGGTCTGAGAACCAACAACGTGCAATCCAGTGTACCACACTCAAACCTTGTTCAAGTTCATACAGACATGCTGACACTCAGTAGCATGGTCAGTTTCCTCACTGTAGTGGCAGAAATCTAATGAGGATTTCTTCCTTTACCCTGACAAGAAATCCAGAACTTGGCAGGACATGACTGCTCTGTAATTCTGAAGACCCCAGATGCAGGAGTCAGTCATTTCTTCCTTTCATCCTACTGTAACTTTCAGCTCCATGACATCGATGCTTGTTCTACTTTTTTGTGTGTGTCAAAATTCTAAAATTCCATTTATCTTGGCTTAAATGTAGATTTCTACTGCCACATCAGGGCATGGCTTGGGTAACTGTGCCCAGGGTCAGAAACTATGATTACAAGGGCCAAGAAAGGGTAAGCCAAGCTCCAAGTGAGAAGCCCAGGAGGGAGAGTTAGGGTGATGAGGATGGGATAGGAATCTTGGAAGCCATTAGTTCATGCCTCCTACAGTGAGATTATATTCCTCAAGCCTGTGCCTCAGAATCCAGTGGAAGGCTGAGGCCAACACCTCATCTTTTGATTCTATAAGTTAGGGCTGGAGGCCAGGAATCCTCTTTTCAATTAAGTCCCCAGTGGCTGAAGTAGAGAAAATACAAAAATTATTGTCTTGATCCACTCTGAGAGAAGACCATCAATAGCCTGATGGGTGGCAAAGTGAAAACCCAGCTCCTGTGCAGGATGCTCATTGAGGCCACTAGGTTGACCAGTTGACTCCTCTGACACAGCTCCTCGAGGGGAATATATGCAGCAAATCTCCCAAACACCCTCCCCTAGTATCTCTTCAGCAAGCACACTCTGACACAAAAGGCATACGGTGAAGGCAAATATTCTGCATTTCTAACAAGTGTCTAGGTGAAATGGAAGGAGCCAATCTGGGATCACATATGTTGAGCAAGCAATGTAGACTATTCCTTATTTGTAGACTCTTCTATTCCTCAGTCTGTGCCACAGCAGGCTACCCTCTTTCCATTGTGAACTGCATTTCATTCTGCCAAGAGCCATGAGGCATCTAGAATTCTAGAGAAGAGTATCTGCATCTTTGTTACTTTTATTGAACCCTGGGGACTGATGGGTTTCAATGAGATTCTCAACTCTTTAGAAAGAAATTGGATCAGCAATGGAGTAACAAGAGAAACAGGAAGCCAAATATTTTGTTTACAAGGACTAGTTAATTCCTAATGAAATACAACTTTTAGACAGAAAGATGAAATACAAAAATGATGTCTAGGCTTAAGACCACAGACAACAGCAGGATGTACAAAATGATAAAATTGAAAGTTCCAGTGTCTCTGGAGTATTTCAAGTTCTGGGTTTACTAATTTTTCAGCTGTTTGTGTTTATCCTATTTGCAGTGGAACCAGCTGGACTTAGAAATTTGCATCATGGCTGGTGTTGCCAAAATTATCTTTTGCAGCTGTTGGTTCAGTAGTTCTTCAGTGGCCAGCTGGTCATCAGGAACAGAAAAGTGACTACTCATTCTGAGAAAAAACCAGACAGATAAATGCCCAACCTGTTACCCCATTTCTGAAAACCCTGGAAGGGGCTATGGGAGGATGCATTTTGATGTGTGTTCCAAAAGTCCCTTCCAAGGAGGAATAAACCTCACAGAGGAGCTTTGGCCAATGCTTCTGTGGGATCTGGCATCAATTATCACTCAGTTTAATTATCTGTAATGATTTGGGTGTGGAATGGATGTTTTCCACCCTTCCCTTCACCTTGAAGCCCATGGTGGGTGGGCTGGCTCTTGGTGGAAGTAAGTGGGTCTGTAGCTCCCCCAGTGAGGAGGTTTCCTTTGCTCTTTCCAAGGAGAGAGATATTCTCAGTCATCCACAGGCTTGTGGGTGGCAATGTGATTTTTAAATGATGGAATGAAGTGTTGGCCATCTCTGACCCCAGAATAAAGTCCTCCCCTCACCTCCTGTCCTCGAAGGTTTCACTCCTAGAGGTATCACACCTGCCATAGCCATAAAGGGTGTGAGGTTGTTAATCTGCAATTCATAGTCTTGACTGAGCCAGATGTGCAGAAAATATGTTGCCAGCCTGTATCATCCTCTGCCAGCTGTTGAAAGAACTCAGTTCAAATCTATTTGGTAATGGTTGGATGGAAAGCTCAAATATTGAGTGTTCCCAACAGAAAGTGCTGGGGATTTTTGTTACAAGGCAGCAGACATTGAATTGTTATGGGATGCAGCTAATGTTTTCCTCTTCATGATACCAAGGCAAGGCTGTCTGGTTACAGCAGAGATGGGAGGTTCCACACATACTGAAAGAGTGATTCTGACCCTTTATAGAAAAACATATCTGTCTTTGTTCTAGGATGTCCCAAGAATTACTCTAGATCCATGGATCCTACGGAGCTCTCTGGCTGCCTGTCTTCTATACATTAAGCTAAGATATAGTGTGATATAGCCGCCAAATAGTAAACTGGGAGTGGTAAAGACTAGAGAAAGGCTAGGCACCTTCTGAACAGCCTGAACCCAGGGGATAAAACTCTGTCCTCTTGTAAAATGTGTGTTTGGGGAATCAGGCTTACTGATGCAGAGTGAGCTCATGGGATGCAGAACATATATCTTCTTAAGTTCTAAGAAAAGCTTCTATCTGAATCTCATTGTGAACAGAGTTAGAAATGTCAAAATAGCTCCTGTTTTCATAAGACTGCAAAAATGAGACTATATTCATAACCAAAGCACTTGGGAGTCACTAATTTTCATTGCTTAGAAGTAATTTCATCTTCTTTATAAAAATTGAAACCTTGACTTATGAAATGTATGCTTGTACAACAAAAAACAGAAAACTAAAAAGTGGTTGTTATGCTTTCACTCAGAGACAGTTAAACTGTTACACACAGAGTTTCTAAATTAGGCAAGGCTATTTCCAGAACTTTCCACCCAGTGGTTGTATTAATTATAATACTTTCAATATACTTCTCATGTTAATGAAATGTTCAGCTTTTTTTCCAAAAAAATTAAAGGTAAGCATTAAATATGTGCAATTAATTTTAGGATAGATGTTTCACTGCTGGATTTCTCATCTTTAATAATTTAAAGTCCATATTAAATTATTCTCTATCATAACATTAAAATAAATAGTTCTTTTTTATATTCTCTTCCCTACCAAAATAAGTTATATTCTCTACACATGCTTGATGTTTAAGCTTCTTGTGCTGTGTACTCATGAGCTCTGAACTTACCCCCCAGGAAATGTTTGTGAAAAGTCAAAGCACATTTGACATCTTTCAAATAACACTTCTGAATTTCTTGGCTCTTCTATAAGGGCTAGATTCCAGGATGCTGCTGTTGAGTGTAAGAGCATATTCATTTCAAACATGCATTGTGTTTCAAATTAAAATAAGATCTATGAGAAGTATGGTGTGCAAACTAAATGGAGAGCCTAATGTGACATATGTACCTTGACAAAATACTACAGAGGTTGTAATTTGACTGACAGAGAGTACTATGTTCTTTCAACTTAGTGGTTCTTAATTTGGAAATTCTGTCAACTTGAAAGGAGAACAGGTACATTTTTATTTTCATTAATCTTGACATGAAACTTAGTGTATGTTTTCATTCAGAAAGAGGAAGAGGAGAAAGGAAAAGAAACAGAAGGGGAGGAGCAAGCAGGGGAGGAAGAGAAAGAGGGAAATGAAAAGAAGAAAGAAGGGAGGGAGTGGGAATCAAAGGAGGCAAAGGGGGAGAAAGAAGGGAAAGGAAGAGGAAGAAGAGGAGAAGATGAGAAGGGAAAAGAGGAGGTCAAAGGTGAAGAGGAGAAGAAAGAGAAAAAGGAGGAGGAGCCAGCACTTACCACAGCAGTGTTGACAGGACTCGGGCCACTAGCAGTGGGAATCACAGATATTCGCAGATATTTGTGTTGTTGCAGATCTCTGCAAACATTATTTACACAGACCACCAGTTTGAAATGATGGGGAACTGGGATGAAAAACACTCAAAAAGAAGCATTTGTGGAGGAGGGCAAGCTCAGGGACACCACTGAGAATGTCAAGGCAAAGATCTAGGACAAATATAGCATCCTCCCAAAACAGCAGAGGATAATCTTTAACACCAAGCAGCTGAAAGATAGCTGTACCCTGTCTTACTACAACATCTGGAAAGAGTCCATGTACTGAATGCTTTGCCTCAGGGGTGGGATGATAATCTTTGAGAAGCCCCTGACAGGCAAGACCATCACCTTTGAGGTAGAGCCCAGTTACACCACTTGGGAAGCCAAACAATGGGAAGATGGGCATACGTTTCTCACTAGCGTATCTAGAAAGAGCTCTCTTTGTGCTTGTTCCTGGACTTGGGGGGAGGTGTCTTAGTTTCCCCTATCTTTTAAGCTTTTGACAAGCTTAGTTGCACTTTCAGTAAAGTTGTTAAATTTTTTTTAAATAAAGCATTTGTTTGCTAGCAGATATTTGCTTTATTTGATCACATTTCAATATGAATGATTTCCTTTTGGAATTCTGTATTTTGGTTGAGGTATTTATTTATTTATTATTTTAAATATTTATTTATTTATTATGTATACAGTATTCTATCTGCATGTATGACTGCAGGTCAGAAGAGGGCACCAGATCTCATTACAGATGGTTGTGAGCCACCATGTGGGTGCTGGGAATTGAACTCAGGACCTCTGGAAGAACAGTCAATGTTCTTAACTGCTGAGCCATTTCTCCAGCCCGAGGTATTTATTTTAAATATTATTCTGAAAATGAGTCCTTAGGCTTTATCCACTAATGATAGATGGTTCATGGCACAATTGCTTCCTATCTCTTATTCATCAACTATTGGTCAATAATATACTGCCATGCCCGCAGGTAGAAGTTTCAGAAAGTTGCCTTGCTCAGTAGGCTTGGATGCCTTTGATCTCTTTCTGTTTCCCTCAAGGTTCCTGCTTTCTTTAAAGACTCTTTTTAGGCCTGAAGCTATGAGGACACCAAACTGATATGACCAAGGTGGTAGTCCCTGAATCTACCATACACAATTTCCAGTCTAGTCCCAACACAGATCACAAAGGATAACAGATCCCACACAGCTCACCAGGCATCTCTGAGCCTCCTTTGAATTATGTAGAAATCTGCTGAGCTGATCCTTGCTAAGTCCCATTGATGGAGAGTTGGTTGTAAGTCTTATTTTCTACCTCATACCATGAAGCTCCCAGTAGCAGGAGAAAGGCTCAGGGCTGCTCTTGGCAGGGTCCATGTTCTGTTACATCAATTCTAATGCTTAGTAATCAGCAAATATATACGTTCTTTCTGAAAGCAGCTTTACTATGATCCATATACTATACCATTCATCCATTTACAATGTGCAAGTCAATGGCCTTCAGCACAATCACCTAGATGGGTGACTGTCACTACAATCACTTTTGAGACATCATTATCCCCTAAATAAACTGTATGTCCATTATAGGTCACTATGGTATTCCCTGCCCCTCCAGATATTTTTCTTTCAGAATTTCATGAAAATGAGTCATGCAATATGTAAGCGATGTCTTTTATTTAGCACACTACTTTCAAAGTTTATCTCTCATCATGGCACAAGTCAGCCCTTCATGCATTTCTATTGTCAAGAACTCTCCAAGGTCTCCACTTCCCACTTTGTATTCACCCATTTATCAGTCTGTGGGCATTTGGGTTCTTTGTACCACTCAGTTATTAATAACGATACAGTTGGATGTACAAGTTTTATGTGGAAATATATGCGCTTCTCTTGGTAGCTGTTTAACAATTTGAGGGACTACCAACTACTTCCCAAAGCAGCTGTACCATTGCCTTTCTCCTCTCCACCTTACAGGAAGGTTCTCATCTCTCAACATTTATTATCTGTGTTTTTTTTTTTTTTTTTTTAATTTCAGCCATCTTTATGCAGTGTGAAGAAATACCTTGCTGTAGTTTTGACTTGCATTTATCTGTTGGCCGGGGCTGTGGAGCATCTTTTCAAGTGCTTGTGGACTATTTGTTTTAGACAAATGCCTTGTCACATCCTTTGTCTATATTGTAGTTGAGTTAGCAGTGTTATTATTGACTTTCAGTGGTTCCCTAGATAGTTTGGGGGAAAGTTGTTTATCAGTTTTTACTTGTAAATATTTTCTTCTAATATGTGGGTGTTTTCTGTGAAATGCAAGCATCTAACTTCAATCATGTCTAGTTAGCATTCTCTTTTGTTGCTTGCTTCCATTTTTTTGGTGTCATGTCCAACAAATCATTGTCTAGTCAAAAACTTTACAAAGATTTACACATGTAATTTCTTCTATAGGCTTTCTAGTTTTAGTGTTCTCATTTAGGGTTTTGAAAATTATTTTTCATTAATTTTTATATATAGTGTGAGGTAGAGTTCTAGTCCTACCTCGTGTGGCTTTCTAGTTTACACAGCATCACTTGTTGAAGAGATTAGTCTTTCAAAAAATATTTATTACTTTTATTTGTATGTGTGTTTTGCCCGTACGTATGTCTGTATATCACATTATGACTGTTGCCCACAGAAGTCAGAAGAGGGAGGTCATTTAACCCCCTGGGACTGAAGCTACAGCCAGTTTTGAACTGCCATGTGGGTGCTAGAACTGAACTTGGAAGAGTTCTCTGGAAGAGCAGCCAGTACTCTTAACTGCTGAGTCATCTCTCCAGCCACAAAGAGATTATTCTTATCCCACATAATAATTTTGATACCTTTGTGGGAATCAATTAACCATAAATATGTTATGTTCAGATTCTTCATTCCACTTTAGCTGCCATATGCAAATTTTGTTTGCTATAGCTTTGTAGTATGTTTTGAAAGGAGTAGGTGTGAATTTTCCTGTATTGATCTTTTTTCCCCAGGATTTTTTGACTTTTTAATTCACAACTTTGTGAATCTCAGGTTATATGTTAAAAATAATGAGCTGACATTTTTATAGGTAATGAACAGAATCTTTAGATTAATTTGGAAAACATTGCCTTCTTCACTCTATTAAGTCCTCTGACCTACAGGCATAAGGTTTGTTTACATCTTTTAAAATTTATTTTAATATTGCTTTAGAGTATATGTTTTATATTCTTCTATTACAGTTATTCCTAGTATTTCATTCATTTTGATACTGCTATAAATGAAACTGTCCTGTGAACTTAACTTTCAGTTTGTGCATCATTACTATACAGAAATTCAACTGGCTTTTTATACTGATATTATAGCCTATAGCATGTGAACTCATCTGTTAGTTACTGCTGTACAGTACATAGTGGAAGTATCAAGCTTAGACATCCTTGTTTTGCTCATGCTCATAGAGGGGAATGTTTTCAGTGTTTTACTATTAAGTGTAGTATTAGTTGTAAGCATTTTACAGATGTAACATATATTCATTTACAATGGATCAATAAAGGATTGCTCACATTTTTCTTGTGTCTTGAAGAAAGCTTGAGTAAGACCCAGGACTTAGTGAAATGTTTGCTTTGCTATAAACATGCTGCTGGTTACTGAATATTTACTGAAGTAGCATTTATTTTTTCCACCTATGGGTTGATACATTGCTGTATCAAATACAAACACTTATTTTTTATGTCTGTATCCCAGTAGTTATGGCTCATCAAATATGATGAAGGTGTGGATGAGGTAGGCACAATGCCCTTGAAAGCCTCTTCTGTGTCTAGACTCTGCTTGGTGTCTGTTTTCAGCTATGTCTGCTTTTAGTACAGATATCTAAAGTCTGTTCATGGCAGATAGCTTGTCATGTCTCCTGTATAGAAATTAAACCAAAACTCCCAACTAAAAAGCCAGACTCCTAGAAGGATACAAGTGATCACAGGAGCCTTTGGTAAAGCTTTCAGCAGCAATGAGTCCTGTGGAAGAAGCAACTGTTTTACAAGAAAATCAATGATCATTATAAGTGCACAACCTCCTGTGCATTGGATATTGTGCCTCTGCGGTGTGTCTGAAAATTAAATATTTAAAAAACTGAACTGAAATAATCAACATGTTACTAATTAAGCCTCAGATGTGTCCTGCATTATAGATCTTTTATCTAAACAAGGTCTGGTGACTCATTTTACCATGTATTGACTCTGTGATCTTTGGGGGGGGGTCAATCTTACTGGATTTTGGTTTCCACATCTGGAAAATGAGATTAACAGTGGATCAGTGGATGCCTCCAGTGTGGACTGGAACCAGAGGCCCTATATCACAACATCTTCAACTGTTTCCCTATGCCTCCTTTGTTCCTTCTGATTTTTTTCTCAATTGCTTATTATTATAATTGGCAAAAATGCTTGGCTGCATTAAATTTAATCCGGTAGACAGTGACTTTCTAGTGAGGACCTAGAACCATGCTGAGCATTGGAAGCAATTAGTGGCTGAACTCGAATTCCAGAGAAATGTGTGATTGTTTTTTAGCTAAAATTTGAGAGTTCATTATAGTTCAGTTTTACTGAATGCTTTACACACATAAACCTATGAAATTCTCATAATGCTTTTACTGTTATGATTCTTATCACCCAGTTGAGGAAACTGGAGCCCAGAGAGACCAGAGAAATGTGAGGTTTTCAAAAATCTTAAAATTAAGAAAGAAAAATCTTGTAAATGATTGAGGTAGGACTCAAAAAAAAAAAAGCCAAGTTAGCTCTAAATCCTGTACTCCAAGTTACCCTGAAGGTTATGAAGTCCTTCATCCTTGGCTTTGCAGGTTTCTTTGAAGAAATCACCCAGAGGGACACCAAGAAGTGCACATCACTGCTAAGTGTGCAGATGCTCAGTCACTCCTGGGTGCTGACTCTGCACAAGCTGTGATATTAGATGTGAGGATACAAAGAGGTGCAAGAGCCACTACTCACCCCGGGAAGCCAGACTGTAAGTGCGGCCAAAGGTGGACACGTGGGTGACTTAGTGAGCTGGGAAGGAGCAGAAAGTGGAAAGGTCACAGGGAGATCAACTCTGTTGTAGTTACTCAGAAACACTTGTTGGTGAGGCAGCTTGCCAATGGGTACTTAGAAGGGAAGGCTTACAGAACATGGGGACAAAGAGGTGGATTATCCTAGCAGAGGAAGAGATGGGAGACGGAGACTGGATGCTGGACACTGATTAGAAGCTGCTCTTGCCAGGACCTTTAACATCCATTGGGCCCAGAAGAACATTAATCATTGAAGCTGTGTGAAGAGGTAGAGTGCAGATTCTCACTCCAGATCTCAGCTCTGCATTCTTAAATGCAAACCCCCTTGTTTGTGGCCTTGAGCACCTTCAGTAAGGAAGGGAGCAGAAAGGAGCTCAGGGTTCTCTGAGTCTGTAGTGAGTAAAACTGAGGAGGGGTATGGGCAGTAGCAGAGAAGGTGGAAAGATTAGAAGCCAGGAACAGAGTTGAGAACCCAATTGCCTCAACATCAATTGTTATGTCAGGAGCAGTGATGCTTGAGAATGGAGAGGACAAGAAAAACACAGATGAAGCCTGAGACAGAGGATGAAAAGATGGTTTCAAACTGGCTGGCTTGCATAAGACTCTCTACTGTTAACCGTTTCCTCTGAGATTAAAACATTCCATTCTGCAGAGAAAATAAACAACTCAAAAACATCTTCAGGAAGTCCCTGAAACTGACCAAATTTACGAGGCCCCTTCCTGCCAGAATAAGCAATAAAAGCTGAGGTTCTCTCTCAGAAGAGTGGAGCCATGCTGCAAAGAAGACCTTGAAGCCAAGTCAGTGGCCTGGAAGATGTTTAGAAAAACTGAAACACCTGGAAAGGACACTCTCCAAACTGTTGAGCTCTCTGCAGGCTGGGAGATGTGCTCCAGGTTCCCAGCTTTGTGGGCTGTCACATATTCTGAGGTGGGCTTTGGTGATGTAGTTGTCTTTGAGTGCCTTCTAAGTAACCCCTCACCCATATTCCTCCAAATAACCCAATAAAACACATTGGTTCACCAAGTTGGACTTTGTATCTGTACTTTGGTTTGTCATGGATTCCCTACCTAGTGTGAGTAGACCTGTGTTGCATCTCCCTGAAAAAGTTTTGTCATACAACACCCATGAAAGATGTCAATGAATCAGCAAAAACCCCTCCAAGACCCTAACCAGCTTTTGATCATATTCAGGGTTGGTTCAGTGCCAACTTGGCACCAGCTAGAGTCATTTGGGAAGAGGGGACCTTAATTGAGAAAATTCGCCCACTAGATTGTCCTGTAGTTGAGCCTATAGTGCACTTTCTTGATTGATGACTGGTGTGGGAGAACCCATCTCCTTGTGGGCAGTGCCATCCTTAGGGTGGTGACCCTGAGTGATATAAGAAGCAAACTGAGCAAGCCGTGAGGAGCAAGCCAGTAAGCGACATTCCGCTATGGCCTCTGCATCAGTTCCTGCCTTTAGGTTCCTGCCCTAACTCCTCTGGATGATAGTCTGTATGCTGTTAAGATGAAATAAACCCTTTCCTCCCCAAGTTGCTTTTGGTCATGGTGTTTTTTCACAGCAACAGAAACCTTAATTAAGACAGCTGGCATGTTCAGAAGTCCCAGCTCAGGAGGATAACCACCCTTCAATGCTGTGCTGTCACAGTACTGATTTACTGGTGCTTGAACAAGGCCCCTGGTTCACACTCTTCAGACAGTGCAGGAAGTCCTGTTGTCGTCTACCTAGAGAATGTCTCTTCTTTGGGGTAATGCCCCTGGAGGTCCCATCTCACATCACAAGATTGCCTCCTTCCCCATAGGCCATCCTCATTGTCCAGTCCTTGGCCATTCCTTCCTCTTTCCCAGAACCCATGTAGCTGTACTCATTCCCAGAGCTTAAAAGCTTGATATCCATTAGCAGCTCTGGAGTTTTCTTGACTGAGAGTTGGGGAAGTTTTGACCCAATAAAGAAAAAATTAAGCCAATGGAATGGTGGACTGTACGGGTCCCAGCTCTGACTTGGCAGAGCTCCACATGGGCTATGGAGGATGTCCCACCTGCTTCCTTTCACAGTCTTGCTCTCACCCTACTCCGTCGGTCACGGGTCCATCTGTGCATGTTTTTCCCCACATGAGGATACAGCAATCTTCTGTATTCTGTTCCCGATTAAAGTCCAAGCTATACTGGATCGGCAAAGCGATTCATGTTTAAGTAGTGAGAACTATGTGGGGCTTCCCACAGCTGAATTTCCTAATCTCAGGCTAGGGCCCAAGCAGCCCACACTCTTCTCCTTAGTAGTTGTTATGCTCCATTATCCTTGGATTGGTCTAGAGTTCAACAGCGCCGCCTCCTGGCAGTGGAGTGGAAGTGACAGCCGTAGAGGGTAGGTGTGTGTGTGTGTGTGTGTGTGTGTGTGTGTGTGTGTGTGTGTGTGTGTGTGTGTGTGTGTGTGTTTACGCGCGCTTTGATTTGGACCCCGCCCTCCACATTCTTGGTGAGTGCTTAAGCAGATAAAAGTCCTAAGTAACAGACTCCCATCCGCCCCTCCCAGAGCTGGTGAGTGCTAATGTAGATAAAAGTCCTAGTGACAGACTCCCATCCGCCCCTCCCAGAGGCTCGGCATCCTGCCCACAGGACCCCTCCTCTTGAATGCCTTTTGTGAGCAAATGGAATGTGTAGGCATCTCTATCTTTTGAGCCTCTCAATCATCACCTCAAAGGAAACCAAGTGGGCTCTGTTGCAGCTCACATCGCCTCCTTGCGGTGGTTCCTAGCCAGTTTCGTTGAGGTGTGCGGGGGATGGGCTTGGAGTAAACAAAACAAAACAAAACAAAACGCCAGAACAAAGGAACACAACACTCTCCCCTACAGGGTTCTTCAGGAGTAGTACTGGGGAAGAGGGCCAGGATCTCTGAGCCCAGCGCTTGCACGACTTTCTCTCGCAACCAGATAGGGTGCGGCTTTGGAGATACCTGCCCAGGAACTGGCCATTGCCGGGCAGTCGTCAGAGTGGAGAGGAGGGGCGGAGCGGAGCTGAGGGTCTGGTGTTATTAGGCCAGTCTTCTTGCTGGTGGAGTTGTTTCCCAAACCCAGTCAAAGTTCTTTTGGGACTTAGCCCTCCATTTGTGGCCGCAGCCAGGCTTCCTAGTTAGTCCTCCGTGGTCTTGCTTAATCAATCCTGTCCATCCTCTTGATGTTTGCTAATCCCCCCCCCCAGTGTCCTGCAGGTTTCAGACACACCCTCTAGCCGACTCTTAGTTTCTTCTTCCTAAAGCCCCACTAACAAGACCATCCTTTAAAGTTTGGTAGCCTCTATGGGGAAGTGTGTGCATGCGTGTGTGTGTGTGTGTGTGTGTGTGTGTGTGTGTGTGTTGTGTGTGTGTGTGAAGGGGCTTAAAGACAGGCTACCCGCAGGCTACCTCGGAGTGTCTGGGACAGGAACTGTCGCCTCGCTGACATAGTTCTGTTCTTTGGTGGTGGTGCCTGCGAGCTCCGCCCGAGGACCTCCGTGCACCCTGGCGGAGTTTTACTCATCACACAGAGGTGATCCTAGGCTGGAGGGCGGGCGCAAGGCGTCCGGAGAACCCAGTAATCCGAGAATGCAGCATCAGCCCTTCCCACCAAGCACTTCCTTCCTTTTCCCGAACGTCCAGAGAGGGAGGGCCGCGCATTTATAAACTGGAGCCGCAGCGGAGTGGCATGTCAGAGGCTGACTCGCTGGGACTAGGAGCTTGGGCTAGAAACGTCTAGGCTGAGACAGAGGCTAGCTGCTGTTGCCCGAGGCGTCCGAAAGCTCCCCTCGGGCGCTGGGTGCCTACACCGTCGCTGGACTAGCGTTTTCCCCGGAACATTGCACACTAACCACTGGACAGCATGCTTGGGGTTCTCCTTCTAGGTGTGCTGGCTCCAGCCGGCCTGGGGATCTCCCCAGTAGCCAAGTTGCAGTCCAGAGGCAGTCAGTGCGTGGAATACGAGTGCTTCGCGCTTTTCCAGGGCCCCTTGACCTTCCTCGATGCCAGCAGTGCCTGCGAGAGCCTACAAGGACATCTAATGACAGTGCGCTCCTCAGTGGCTGCGGATGTCATCTCCCTTCTGCTGAGCGACGACAATAGTATGAACTCACGCCCCTGGATCGGCTTACAGCTCCCACAGGGCTGCGGCGACCCGGGGCATCTCGGGTCCCTGCGCGGCTTCCAATGGGTTACTGGCGACAACGACACAAGTTACAGCAGGTGGGCGCGGTCCAACGACCAGGCGGCTCCACTCTGCGGCCCGCTGTGCGTCACGGTCTCAACCGCAACAGCGGCTGCACCCGGTGAGCCTGCCTGGGAGGAGCAGCGGTGCGAGACCGAGGCCGACAGCTTCCTCTGCGAGTTCCACTTCATAACGTCCTGCAGGCCTCTGGCGGTGGATCCCCGAGATCCTGAGGCTGCTCACATCTTCACCACCTACCAAGCCCCTTTCGGGGTCCGTGGTGCGGACTTTCAGACTCTGCCGGTAGGCAGCTCCGCTGTGGTGGAGCCCCTTGGCTTGAATCTAGTGTGTAGGGCCCAGCCTGGAACTTCTGAGGGACACTGGTCTTGGGAAGCGACAGGAGCCTGGGACTGCAGCGTGGAGAATGGTGGCTGTGAGTACTTGTGCAACCGGAGCACAGGCGAGCCCAGATGCCTCTGCCCCAGCGACACTGACCTGCAGGCGGATGGTCGTTCATGCATAAAACCCTTGGTGTCATCATGCAACGACCTCTGCGAGCATTTTTGTGTCAACAACCCCGACGTGCCAGGCTCGTACTCCTGTATGTGCGAGACAGGCTATCAATTGGCAGCGGACCAACACCGGTGTGAGGATGTGGATGATTGTAAGCAGGGGCCCAATCCATGCCCGCAGCTCTGTGTCAACACCAAGGGTGGCTTTGAATGTCACTGCTATGATGGCTATGAGTTTGTGGATGGAGAGTGTGTGGAGCTCCTAGATCCGTGCTTCGGGTCTAACTGCGAATATCAGTGCCAGCCAGTGAGCCCCACCGAGTACCGTTGTATTTGTGCTGAGGGCTTCGCACCTAAACCCCATGAGCCTCACAGTTGCGAAATGTTCTGCAATGAAAGTTCATGCCCAGCAGACTGTGACCCTAACACCCCTGAGTTTTGCCATTGTCCTGAAGGCTTCATCCTGGACGAAGGTGCCATCTGCGTGGACATTGACGAGTGCAGTCAAGGAGAATGCTCCGCCGGCAGTGAGTGTCGAAATCTTCCGGGCTCCTATGAGTGCATCTGTGGGCCTGACACGGCCCTTGTTGGCCAGGTTACCAAGGACTGTGACCCCATCCCTGTTAATAAATACAATGAGGACTCCGGCTCTGGGGATTCCACGGTCAGTACGACGCCAGGCTTTCCAACAGGTCCGCCGTCCACAAAGCCAGTGAATTCTGGCGTGCTCATTGGCACCTCCATCGCCAGCCTGTCTCTGGTGGTGGCGCTTTTGGCGCTTCTTTGTCACCTGCGCAAGAAGCAGGGAGCGGCGCGTGCACAGCTGGAGTACAAGTGCGCATCACCAGCCAAGGAGGTAGTACTGCAGCAGGTGAGGACTGATCGGACGCTGCAGAAGTTCTGAGGGACTTGGCTCCAGAGACCCAGGTTGCCTTTGTCTTTCCTGGCTCAGTACCTCTTCTCTCTCTCTCTCTCTCTCTCACCGGCCCTCCCAACTGTGCTCCCTGACAACTTAAAAGCTTCCGGGCTGCCAAGATAACCGGAGAAGACCCTGCCCCATCCCCAAGAGAAGCAGGGGTGGGGAGGACTTGAAGTGAGAGAGCCCAGCTTCTTCCAAGTCCATATTGAACAACTGGGCGGGCGGAGGTCGCAAATACACAGTGAAGATCAAGACAGCAGTGTCCCAGGACCTCACCTCAGAGTGCAGGATGTGTAAGCGCTGCTGATCTTTAGCCTTTAGGCAAAAAGCTTGACGTCAAGGGCTAGAGATGACCCAGATATTTATTTTTTTTTTTTTAGAGTATTTAGCATTTTCTTCCCTTTGGTTTTTCCCTGTCTGTAAGTCTCCTTTCTCTGTCCCTCCATGCCTTCCCCTCCCCTTCACACTTTCCCTTTCTCATTTTTCTGCTCCCCAAACCTGATCTTACTTTGCTTTTACCCTTCTCTCCAGACAAAGCTCTTATGTGAAACAGAAAAGAAACACTAAAAGCAGAAAGTTTTCTTTTTCACTGGCTTTGGCAATTTAATCGGAAAATTCAGGTTTCCAGAGCAAAATAATTGTAAGGAAAGTTAAAACGCTACAGCTGAACACTAGTTAATAGTGCTGGAATGTCACAGAAATTAAATCCAAAGAGGTTGGGGTTTTTGTTTTATGTTTTTTTCATCTTTACTGTTGAAAAGGTGAGCCTGGGTTTTATTGTTGTTGCTATTGTTTTGACTTAGAATGACCAAAAAGTAATTATTGTTAAGCTTTTTGTATGCTGGCTCCTATAGTGTTACTTATTTTTGACAGTGTTGAAAATATTCAGATGAGCCTTCCTCCAGTGTTTTGGTGTTGCAATAGGACATTGCCATCTTCAGACGTACTGGGCCACATTCATAGCTATCCTGAGATGTATGTGGTCCTTAGCCTGGACATATCTGAGACTGACAGATGGAAGCATCTTCCAGAAAAAATTGAGTTATATGCTTTGTGCCTAGCTGACTCTCACTGCTCTTGCCACTTACAGCCCCAAATAAAAACAATATGATGCTTAGGGAGATGTGGGAACTTGAGAATAGAGCCTGGAGGGTGTCTAGATGTGGCCTTGTCTTAATGAGGATCTTGGACAATATCTTTTACTTCAGAGGGACCTTTTAGGCCTGGCCACTGGCCCATGAACAAGAATTGGGACCTCCCTTGGGATCTGGCTAGAATTGCAAAATCCTAAGCTCACCCTCCCCACTTACAAGAAGCTGCATTTTAACAACTTTCTGGAGAACATTAAATGTCAGTTAATAATAAGTAGCAGGCCATGGTAGGCCATTTATTATTAAGAAACTGAGGAATTTTTCACTGCATAGCTTTGCTTTCTGTCTAAAAAAAAAAAAAATGACTAGGTACACACCTCTAGATATTGCCACACAGGGTCCAGAAGGGTTTTGGTTTAACTAAGCTAGGAATGAACTCATAGGTCAGTGTAAGAAACAAATGTATCATATGTGTATCTTTTGTAAGGAAAGGTTTTTCTGTACTGTTTTGTAAGCTCAGCATATTTGTACATATTTATTTATTGGAGTTTAGCTAGAACACAGGCAAAGCCTTTGCTTATGATGTCACATGTACAAAATAAACAGATTACAGTGAGCTGTTGAGTGTCTCTTGTCCTTCCTTTCTCTCTCCCAGTTCCCTCATTTTTATGCCTTATTTTATGCACACAAACAATGCAAGCTCCAGGACATACATTAAAGGCTGCCCTGCACCCTATCACCTGCTCATGGCACAATCTCTGGCTTTAAATATCCCTTCCAAAAGGAAGTTATTTTCCATGTAGAAGGAGTTTATGTTATCTCTGTACACACAGGTATTTATTTTTTCATTTGTGTAACCATAACAACTTTATACAGGACGCCTCATGTCTGTGTTTTCAGACACTCTAGGATCTGAGGCATCTTTAGTTTCCTAGCTGAGTGTTTTTCTGTGTGTGCTTCAACATTGCCTGTTCTGTTCTCTGACATGTAAAACTCAAGATTATCATGAGAGGGCTATGGTCCAAATTCATGTATTGTTTCTGAATGCCAAGGTCATTTCTTCTGGTATGAACCAATCCTTATTGCTGCTGGTAATGACAGGCATTATTGTCTTTATTACACTGATCTCTAGGGCCCTTTCTGTGGAAGGTGTAACTATGAATTTTATGTGTAGGAATATGAAAGTTTCCACAAGGCAACATGAGGAAAAAACAGTTGAGTAAGTCATTCATGTCAACTTGGGCTGTTACTGTGGGAAGGCAGTTGTGTGTGTGTGTGTGTGTGTGTGTGTGTGTGTGTGTGTGTGTGTGTGTATTGGCAGTATGGCTGCGTGCATATGTTATTCACCTCTGTAGGCACTTATGGAGGTCAGAAGTCAATATCGGGATGTCTTTGTAAATTACTTCTCCACCTTACTTTATTTTATTTTTTAAATTGAGACAGGACCTGTCATTGATCTGGATCTCCCCGTCTTCAGGTAGATGAGTCCTTCGGGATCTCTCTTACTCTCTAAGACTGAGTTGCAGATGAATACTACCGTGGCAGGCTTTTATGTGGGTTTGAGGGGGATCTTAACTCAGGTCCTCACACTTGTGCAACAAAACACTTTACCGTGACCCACAGGTGGAGATTTCATCATGCATTCCAATGATCAGTGAGAATGGAGGTGAGCCCAAAGAGGTGCAGGTGGATGATGCTGGGAGTCCTGAGGAAGGGAATTTCCTTAATGCTGCAAGCCACTCTAGGATGTTTTTATCAGGAACATGCTGGGTTTGGAAATTGTTTAGAAAGATAATAGAAACTTCTAGAGTATTTACAAGCCCCTAAAAAAGAAACATGCCATTTGTCTTGTCTAGTCAACAGAGCTAATAAGGACTAGGACTATCACAGACACCTTAATTTGACCCCAGCCTGATAGTTGGGTTTATGTTACCACAGACCCCCTCCAGTGTTTGAAAATGGGAGCCAGAAGTGCTACCTCGATTTGGTTGTATGAGGAGTAAAAAGATGAGCAAGCAGTTTCTGGCTCATAGTACATGCTTAATAACTGTAAGGCTATGAGCCATTGGGTAAATAGACGCTTACATAAAGAGAAGGTTACATTGGAATGGGAAACACCATGGAGGCAAATGCAAGACAGTGCAAGAATGACCTTTAAGGACACATAGCCACTTTGCAAGGGTGCTATCAGCCCTGGGGCAACTGTGGTGGTGACCTGGAGTATTGGTTACAGTTTAAGGAGGGAGATGTTTGCAAGGTGAGAGTGACCCTATAGGCAATCCGATCTCCCAGAGCTCTAGCTTTACTTTCTGCTTCTAAATCTCATAAACATGGAGGGCACAGAGACCCCTCCATCACAGAGAGGAGAGAAAATGTTCTCAGAGGACTGAAAGAGAAACTGGCTCCAGTCCATATGGTTCTGGCCTCCTGTGTGGGTGACAATGCTGTGCTGTGGACAAGGCCAGGATCTCTAATGCTGCTCCTGTTCTTGAGCTAATTAGTAGTGACATAGCAATATCAGGAAAACGGAGCTTACAAAGAACCCAAAACGCATCATGGTGGTTAGGCTCTGAGAGGATGGTACCCAGCAGCATCTCCTGACCTTTGCCCGAGGTTCATAGAATGACACAGGCCACACCCAGATCTGCTTTTTTTTTTTTTTTTTTTTTTTTTTTTCTTTTTCCAGAACGAATGCCTGGCTCAGCACTACCTTTTTGCTTCAAGTGGGTTCTTCCTCCTTTTTCTCTTGGTCAGCAGGTTCAGACATAAGCAAACAATTGATTTCCTCACTCATGAAAAACTACGTATTGTTTTAACATTATATTCTAACAGAATGAAACTCCTTTTCAGCCTGTTTTGAAAGTGTGATTGCAAAACACAAAAGAGCCCATGGAATGTGTTCCCTCAAGTCACGCCTACTTGAAATGGGGTGGGGGTAGAGGGGGCAGAGGGCTTCAGGGATCCGGGGAAAGCACCAGGATTCAAAGCTGGGCCTTGTGGTAATTGTGACTCTCAGACTATAGGCTGGGGGTGTCTGTCTTTAAGCCTCTGCCTGGAAGAAATCTGGTGTGACAGGGAGTTACAGGATGGTGGCAGAAGCAGGCCTGCCATTTGTCTGCACCTCCTTCAGAGGCCTCATCTCACTAGCATGGCCTTGGCATCTGCCTCTCAGGCCTCAGCTGCAAAAACACTTGGCTGGTTGAAGAAGGTGAGCTTGTTCAGAGAAGGGGAGAGAGGGAAGGAGGGAGGGAGATAAAGGGGGAGAGAGAGAGAGAGAAGGAGGAGGAGGAGATGGAGGGGAGGAGGGGGGCACTTTGCTCTGGCCACTCTCTGCTTGGGTTTAATTACCTTGAGAAAAAGACCACACCTTGCACAGACTCAGGCACTATCACTTTGCTAACAGCAGCCCCTGTCTTTCCACTGTAAGACGTTTGTTGATGATATTAGAAGATACAGGAACCCAGTGAGCACCCACTGGGGCTTTCATGTTCTTGTGTCTCAGAATGAGAAACTTGACAGGGACACACAGACAGCGGTAGAAGCAGAACAAGTTTATTACGGAAGAAAGCACTTCCAGGGGAGGAAGTGGGTCAGGGGAGGAAGTGGGTCAGGGGAGGAAGTGGGTCAGGGGAGGAAGTGGGCCAGTAGCTCAATAGTACCCAGGTCCTATCTCACAGATTGGAAGGAACCTTTATAGAGGCTTTATATATATATTGCACAGGCTCTGTTTGTTACACCTCAGCTTTGGTGGGAAGGGGTTACTAGTCTTCCCTTCAGTCAACTAGTTTCTTTCCCATGCTAATTTTGACCTCACTTTCTGCCCTACTCTCCTCTGCAAGTGGAAATGGTGGTGTGCAGGTATACACCTGAGATTCTTTGCAGGTGTTTAACTGCCACCTGTGTTTTTACCCTCTTCCTTCAAGGTGGTTCTGCAGAAACCCAGCACTGACAGCAAGAGAAGCTGGCTGGCCAGATGGGCTAGAGTGAGATTCTGCTTTCTTGAACTTTGAAAGCACAGGAAGCCAACCTAAATAAGAAGCTGTATCAGAGTGACACAAACCCAGGATAGGCTGTCTTCAGAGCAGTTAGCAGAGGCAGATCACAGCAGAGGCAGGGTCTGGAGGAATACCCTCACTGTTCTTCCAGGAAGGGAGCATGGGTTTCTGGCCTGGAAGGAAGCCGCATTCCTTCTCCATTGTCCCAAAGGTTACAAGGTCCACAGGGAGTTCACAACTTTGCCCAGGAACTTATTCAATGTCCCCGTTTGTTTAAGAGGCTTCTGAAGTACAGAGTGCTTCTTCCTGGTTTCGGACTGAAGGGCAGGCTGCAGCTGCCTGGGTCTCTGGACTGAGTTCTTCCGGGTAGTTGAAGGAACCCAGGGCTGGTATAATGAGGGCAGCACTCAAAGATTTAGGGAGAGCCTGATTGTAATTTTACATGCCTCTTGTCTTCCCTGTGGTCCACTTCTGTGGGTTACAGATCACAAAGAAAGCATGAAGGATGGAAACCGTGTTTCTCTTGATTGGGGTGTCAACTTCAGAACTGTGACTGCACATCAACAGTTACAGAACAGCACACCTGGAAAGGGTGAATTCTACCTTATGCAAATGATGCTTTCATCAAAAGAGAAGAAGAGAAATCACTGCCTGCACAAAATGACTAAAGAAAGGCTAATTTGAATAATAACACACAGAGAAGCCTCCATACCACCCTAGTCCCTCCTCTTCAGTGTCCCCGGAATACCTGCTATAAGAGCAGGGCTGACTCTATTGTATTAGCTCATGGGAGCCAAATTCTTTCTTTGAATAGTGTGTGTGTGTGTGTGTGTGTGTGTGTGTGTGTGTGTGTGTTGCTGGGCATGAAAGCCAGAGCTTTGCACATGCTAAGCAAACAGTCAACCATTAAGCTGTATCTCCAGCCAAGGCATGATTCTTATTTTAGCTTAGAATTGAATTATACTTCCATTTATATGGTTATTTGATTAATACCCATCTTTGCCAACCATTTGCTAGTTCCACGCTGTGCAGACTCACCATGTTGTCTGGAGGCTGCTTGCATCACTGAGAGAAACCCTCCGCTCTCTGTCACTGAATACATCTCCTTGCACATGGACCCACAGAGCAGAGTTTTAGGGTGTGGTGCTGACTAACACAGTAGAGTTAGACAAACACAGACTCAGAATTCTGACATCTGTGCTCACAGAACTTAAGACTGTACTGTCATGTTCTTCGGATAAGAGAGTGAGAAATAGGGGTGATTCACCACTTACAGTCTATCAGGCAAGTGTTACAGGGTCCAAATTTGCTGGGATTCATGTCCAGATTTTGTGGTAGCACAGACAAAACAGAAAACTTGGAACTTAAACCCTCTCTTTGTACATATGTTAAGAGTGGAAAACTGAGGCTGGAGAGCTGAAAGTCCTGCTCATAAGCTAGCTAGAGCTGAAGCTTCCCATTATCATTGGAGAATATCAATCAACCTATCAGCTTGAAGGTATCTGCCCCTCAACCGCCAAAAATTCTCATTAAAAGATTGCATTTAAAAAATGGA
Organism: Peromyscus leucopus; assembly: GCF_004664715.2. Taxonomy (NCBI): domain Eukaryota; kingdom Metazoa; phylum Chordata; class Mammalia; order Rodentia; family Cricetidae; genus Peromyscus; species Peromyscus leucopus. Next base: position 124,677,810 of record NC_051066.1, on the reverse strand, counting down.
ATTAGTCTTTTTCTAGGCAAACAAGCATGTCTTAGGACCTGTGTGGGTCATTAGAAGGCTGAAAAGAGGAACTCCAGACCCACTCAAACTAGGCAAAAGCCTAACACCTTCGTACACTGCAACCGTTGAAAGGCCAAAAGTTCTCACTGCATGATCCTTGCAGTGAAGTTCAAGCATACTTATCAGGTGTCCACTCTGCCAGGCATCAGGGACAGAGAAAGAAACAATTTCATTTTAACGACTTGCAAGAAGTTGCTGTTACTTATGTAAGAGCCACAGACATGGGACTGACTGACTTGTTCCAGATGCCCAGGGTGACTGTGGGAAGTAAAGACCAGTTAGGAATGATATGGGTGTGTGTGTGAACATGTGTGGATTCATGCTAGTGGAATCATAGGGGTCAGTGCTCTATTTAGATATTTCCAATCCACAGCCACGGCCTTGCATATGGAAGAGACCTGGCAATGCACTTCTCTCAGAGGTAAGTGAAGCTCACCTGATAAGCAGACCCTGATGACTTCTACACATTCCTACCTAACCCTCTGACACACCTACGATCAACATTAATTGTCATTCTTAGGCATCTAGCTAGCTGCATTTGGAGAAGGTAAGACCCCTACAGCTGTACATCCAGACAACTAACATTGGCCTTTATCTTTTTCTATTGTTAGTGAAGAAGTTGGAATTTCTCGTCCCTCCATCCTGCAAAAAAGTATAAGGTTAGCCCTGTAAGAGTCACCATGTAAGTGAGGCTGGGATGTACCTCAGTTGGTGGAGGGCCTGCCTAACCAGTATGAGGCTCTGTATTCTATCCCTAACACTGTATATAAAGTGGCATAGTGTTGCACACTGTAATCCCAACACTCAGGAGGTAGAGGTAGGAGGATCAGAAGTTCAAAGTCATCCTTAGCTACTATGTAGTGAATTCACGCTAGCTGGTGTTACATGAGATCTTGTCTCAAACAGCAACAGAACAAACAGCAACAACGACAAAACAACAGAAACACTGAATCAACAAGAGTCCCCACACTGTACAAGGACCTGCTGATTTTTCCAGGCAAGAATTCTGAATACCTGACCTGCGTACCCTGCTTGGGTTATAAGACATTTGTGCCTGGGACCAGAATTCAGCTCTCTTGTCCATTTCCCACATACCAGGCACTGCTACTGTCACACAAGTCATGGCCCTGGGCAAGCAGCCCAGAAAAGGTCACCTCCTGCTTCTCCCAGGCTCTCAGAGATGCACTTGTAACCCACGTGGTGATGGGGCGTGTCCTTGGGCCCCACCCTGCCTCTTGGGCCAGTCTGGGTTCCCAGTAGCCTCCCAACAGTTAGAACTCATGCTGACTGCCCTAGAACACAGAGAGAGATGTTTTCTAAGATGACAGGACCCAGGTGTTTTCTTTTAAAGACCATACGCCCCTGCCAGGCAGCTGTGGAAACTGCCCAGCGACTACCCTGTCTTTCTCCTGCCCCTCTGACTCACTGTTCTAGTACCATCAGCACTGGGTCGGTAGAACTCAGCAGGCTCTTTTGCTGTACAGATGTGGGCTGTGGTCAGCCACTCCTCACTCAGAGGCAGCATCTGCTTGGCTTCCCCCACTATTTTAGCAGAAGCAAAGCTCTCACAGACTGTGAATCTCTCTTTCTCAGGGGAAAGATCACTGGAGCTGCGGCTAACTTACCAGGCACACAGGGATGGCCTTTCACTGTAGTCAGCATCTGGTGTCAAAACACAGTCTGTTTCCCCTCCACCCTAGTTCTCTAGTCTTTTCCTGACACCCTCCCCTCATAGCATAACTTGGGCTTTAATGAGGCTTCCTATTCCTGTAGCCAGGGAAAGAGGTGGAAAAAAAAATGCAGCAGATGAGATTTTTATCCTTTCTGCCTTTTAATTCCTGACCAGAAGTTTTATGCTTTGCAGCAACCCCCACATCATATTTCTATAAACCTTTTGCATTCACAGGAAGTCTGTTCCTGGCCTCTTGACAACTGGGAGACACTTGTAGGGTGACAAAGCAAGTCCACTCAGCTGTTGCATAGACGTCTCACTTAGCAACAAGAGTCTCAAACAGACTCAGGGAAAGCACTTGGAGGTATCTTATCTTCTCCTGTTTCACCATGTACACTATTCTACCACCATAAGGCAAAGGGCCTGCAGGGGGAAGGGGCTCTGCCTACCTCACCTCCCCGGGGCTCTTCCAAGCAGTCACTGTCACAAGTCACACAAGGGTAGACATGACTTTCTGACCACCTCCTCTTTCTCACCCCTTGAAAAACTGCCAGAGGTTCAGGAATGGCTGGTTCTCTAACCCAATTCCCAGAGGAGTCCTACCCCCATGGAAGTGTCCTTGGAGCCCGTCCTGGGAGTGGGGCTAGCAGGAGTTCCGAGGCTCCTAAGGACAGCGCAGACTGCTGAAAGGGGCTGGCTTCCTGAAAACAGAAGTTGTTCTTGAAGTTGCTGGGCTGAGAGGGTGGTGCGACCTTTTGCAGATGAGCTGAGGGAGGGTGAAAATGGTTTTCAGAAAGTAGTAGTCTTGGTGAAAGGGACTTGCTTGCAGCCAGGTTCTGCTTGCATGGGCTCCTGCTGGCAGGGCAGTGGGGGGCATATGCATCCTGCGCCCCCTCTGCTTTTGAGAGCGGTGGCATAATAGTCCAGGGGCTCTTCCTCAGCACCTCCAGTCGTTTCCAGGAGACAGCAGCGCAGGCACAGAACCCTCTGGAAAGAGCGCCGGAAGTTGTCAGAGAGGAAGCCATAGAGAATGGGGTTGGCACAGCTGTTGGCATAGCTGAGGATGAGGGACACATGGTTGACTGTGGCATCGAGGCTGGTGACAAACAGATTCAGAAGCTGCACCACATAGAAGGGCATCCAGCACAGCACAAAGACGGTCACCACCATCAGCACGAGCCTCGTGATCTTCTTCTCTGAGCGCCTCCGTTGCTGCCAGCCAGCCCTCAGGGCCACGGCACGCATCTTGCCCACAATCAGCAGGTAGCATAGCCAATGGCCAGAACGGGGAGTAGGAAGCCCAACAAAAAAGTATAGATCACAAAGACCGCAGACCAGGCTGGGTGAGGCCAGTGCAGGTTGCAAGCCACGGTCTCGCCCCCGCGAGCCGGCCTGGTGTCAGCGAAGACTGCGATGGGCAGGGTGACCAACAAGGATGCTAGCCACACTCCCAGGTTGATTAGCTTGGCCACGCTGGGCCGCCGGTAGGTGGCGGCGCGCAAAGGGTGCACTACAGCCACATAGCGGTCCACGCTGAGCACGGTGAGGCAGAAGACACTGGTGAACATGTTAAGGCCATCCACGCTAAGCACTGCGCGACACAGCACCGCCCCGAAGGGCCAGTGGTGCAGGGCGGCCGCCGAGGCCACGAATGGCACGCTCAGCATGAAGAGCTCATCGGCGACCGCCAGGTTGAGCAGGTAGATGTTGGTGGCTGTCTTCATCTTGGCATAGCGTAGTATCACGAAGATGACCAGGGCGTTGCCCACCAGGCCCACCAGACACACGAGCGCATATATGCATTGGATGGTGACCATGCCCGCTGTCCCCGTGCCGTCGGACCGCACCGCATCCTCCTCCTCCTCCGGAGCGCTGCTGGCGTTGGTTCCGGGGGTCCAGGTGGTGTCTTCGACCCCGGGGGGCAGTGTTGAGGGCATGTTCATGCTTTGGGGTGCCCACCCCAGGCGGCGGAACGCGGTGGAGCAGCTGAGCGCTCTGCACCAAGGACCAAGCAGCGGGCTGGGGTCGCGCGCACAAGCTCCGCTCCACCGCTCCGCCTAAGTAGCGCACGGGGCCCGCGAGCGCCCTCCAATCCCCGCGCTGCCGCGCGTCCCCCGGCCGCGGGAGCTCCGTTCGCCCGGCGCACGCCCCTCCCTCCACGAGCCGGGCCTCAGGTGCAGTCTGCTCTGCCAGCAGAGCTCTCACAGGCTTTTTCTATCCACACCACCCCTGCCATGCTGCCAGCTTCGCCTGAACTCCGAAACTCTACTTGACCCCCCCCCCAACCTCCCCCCAGATCACGCCTCCCTCGGAGCTTCAAATCCTCTTGCCTTGGGATCCTTGGTTTTCCACGACCTGTTAGCTACCTGCAGTTCTCTGGGTACTGAAGTATCCTGAGTCGTCCCAGACTACTCCAAGCGTGCAGACCCATCATCCTAGCACCTGATATCCCTCCCCCGCCCCTTCAATTTTCAAGAAGTCCTATATCATCCTTTAACTCACTCCAGGGATGAAGCAAACTGAAGCTCCCTATGGACATCTTGGTGATTTCCAGGTCCCTCAGAGGCGGAGGTGGGGCTCTGGTCTCTCTCTCTCTCTCTCTCTCTCTCTCTCTCTCTCTCTCTCTCTCTCTCTCTCTCTCTCTCTCTCTCTCTCTCTCTCTCTCTCCTCTCCTCTCCCTCCCTCCCTCTCTCTCTCCCTCTCTCCTTTCCTCCCTCTCTCCCTCCTCCTCCCTCCCTCTCTGGAAGCTACAATACTGCCCCCCCGAACCTTTAAGTTGAATCTGTGTGGAATTGACGTCCTCAGGAAATGGAGAGGTAGTCGGAGAACTAAAGATAACCCCCAAAGAAAACTAACCTTGGGCAGATGAGATGGCTCAGGGATAAAAGTACTTGTTCTCAAGTCTGAAGATCTGACTCCCATCCCTGGGACCCACAAGAAGAGAAATTTGACCTTCACTTCCCACTGTGGCATGCATGCACCTGCATCCCATAAATACATAATAAAATATATTTATTTTTGGAAAAAGAAAGTAACCTCTGTCTCCCAGGTGCTTAGAGAATAGGTAAAGTCCACTGGTGGAGAGGCCTGGGAACTCCCTCCTTGCAGTCATCCATGGAGGTGTCCAGCCACAATGTCCCTAGAGAGGAGGGTGGTCAGGAAAGATGGCTTCCCAGTCTGGGTTTCCCCTGCCTCTCTAGAGCAATCTCACTGCTAGACTGTCAGCAGGCAGCCCTCCCCTTGAGTTAAACTGCTAATACAGGGCATCAGTGGAGAGTTGGCCCTAGCAAACATGACTTGGTTTATCTGCTCTCTATGGATCAGGATGTAAAGTGACTCCCTAGCTGCCTGGGGAGAAGGGAGCTCCCACATCCCATGCTATGTGGCTGGGACAGTTGTACAGGAGATGGAGCCAAATGCTTCAGGACCACTGAAGGTGGTCCTTGGTGGGGAGGCTGTCATTGTGCCCCATTTAGGCTTGGGCTGGGGACATGTATGATTAGTACTGAGCGACCAAAGAGCTGGTCTCCAACCTTGTCTCTGGCTTTGCTCACCCAAATGAACTGATAAGTGGCCACACAGTCCTCCACCCCTTTTGCGATCACCCCTGAAATGTGTCTGCTTTTTCCTTTGGTCCTGTTTCTATCATTGTCTCCATGGGAGGGGCCTGTGGGACCTGTGCCCTCAGAAAGAGAAAGAGTGGGGCAATTGTTTAGGGGGGAGAGTACTGTGCTTTCCCTACAACTCTGGACTCCAGGGAGACTCTTAAATGACCCTTCTGCAGATCACTTCTGGTCCCCAGTCATGGATGTTGGGTGATTGTCCCACCTCTCTGGACCCCCCTACTCTGCTGTCCTCTCGCCCATTGAATGTTCAACACCCTCTCTTCCTGGAAGAGTCTTTCCTGTTGTCCTCCAGTGAACTTTTGGAACCTTTTCAATTCTTCTCCGAAGGTTCTCTCCTGGCACTTCCTACCTCCTTACCCCCATGCCTCAGGCTCGAAGCACAGATCGGGAGTGAGGTTCAGTGACGGGTGGGGTCATGTTGGCTTTTAAAAGTTACTCCACTGAAGTGAAGTTTACTTGATGCCAAGAGGCCCTGCCCCATAGTCCAGCACTGTAGCGGTGGTTAGATCTCCTGTGGATACGAAACAGGAAGTTGGGAAACATGACTCTGTTGTGGTTTGAATGTGAAATGTCTTCCACAGGCTGTGGCCCCTTGGTGGTGGCACTACTTTGCAGAGGGTGGAAACTTGGGAAGGCAGAGCCTGGCTCAAGGAAGTAGGTTCCTGGGGGCATATCTTTAATTGTTAAAATTTCATTATTTTATGTTTATAAGCATTTGGTTGCACATATGTCTGTAGAACATGCTTACCTGGTGCCTTGCAAAAGCCAGAAGAGAGTGTTTGATCCCTGGGAACTGGAGTTACAGATGGTTGTGAGCTGCTATGTGGGTGCTCAGAATAGAGTAAAGGTCCTCTAGAAGAGCATTTAATGTTCTGAACCAGTGAGCTATCTCTCTAGCCCAGATAGTGGTGGTAGTGGTGTGGGTGTATGCGTCTTTGAAGGCCATAACTGGATCCCTGTCTTTTCCTGTCCCTTTGCTTCTTGTCTGACATGCAGTGAGTAGCCTTTACCAGATGCCATGACATTCTGTCTCAACACAGAATCAATGGAACAAGAACTATGGACTAAAATTCTTCAAATCAATTAAAATATATATCTTTCTCAGTGTAACTTGTTTATGGCAGTAATTTGGCCCTAATGATACAAGAAATGAATATGAGGTCTGATATGGCCTTTGTTCCTCAAGTCCAGAAACAAATTCTGAAACTAAAATTTTGATTCTGCTGATGTTGCTGGGTGAGAGGTGAAGCCTGTTCAAATTCTAGGTGTTTCTAGAACACATATGACATTACATTACTCTGAGTCCTGGCTTCACTGTGCACCAGTGAATCATCTTGGGCAAGTCATCCAACTTATCTGAGCCATGTCACCCTCCTACATAAATGGAAGTCATTCTAGCCCTCTTTCCAATGTACTGCTGTGTGGTCCAAACAGGTTGACATACTGAAACTGTTAGAAGTGTCTGACATTGTGGGTGTGGTGGCACATATCTGTAATCCTAGCGTTTGGAAGGTAGAGACAGGAGGATCAAGGGTTCAAAGCCAATCTGTACTACATAGTGATTTCAAGAACAACCTGAGTACTTGAGGCCCTGTACCATAACAGAAACAACATAAAAATAGAACAATTATAATAAGAAAGGTGTCTGGCACTGAGAAACTCCATGAATTCATCACCATTAGTTTCACTGGTATTTGGTAGTTCAGCACACTAGACACCATGTTACTAAGCTTTTGGTTACTATGACAAATATCCCAGTTAAGCAGTTTTTGGAAAAAACATGGTTCATGTTAAAGCCTCCGCCACATCGATTGAGTACCTGAAAGGGGGATTGGCCAGTCTGTTACTCCACTAGGGCAGGAGGGGGTTGGGTTTCAAGAGGAGAAAAGGCTGCCCACAGGCACAGTGGGTCTCAGGCTGCTCCGAGTAAAACGTTTGAAAGTGCTTTCATCTGCTCAGCTCTGCTGTCAGTGGCTCTGCTGCTGCTCAGGTCAAGAGCCTGGTTTTATCCAGCGCCAAGTGCCTGGGGCCTTCAAGTGCTTCAGAGGCACACCCACCAACTGGTGGAGAAAGCACCTTCTAATGTCACCAGAACTGCAGTGAGGTCCTGGAGAGCAGACTCACACAGTAAGTACCTCCACAGACCCAGTGCTCACATTAAGCTCCTTTCTTAGCCTCCTTTCATAGAATAAGCCTCCCTAGCCCCAAATGTGACATCTGAAATGCTCTAAAACCTGAAACTTTTGAGTACGGACATAATAGAAGTAGGAAATTCCACATAATGATACTATTTCATGAGCAAAATAAATTTGAAAATTACATAATATTCCTTTCAATCTATATGTATGAGGTACATATGAAGCAAATGAGCTTTGCATTTAGATTTGGGTCCTCTATCATTATGTACATGCAAATATCACCAAATCTGACAAAAAGCCATCCTTGAAATAAAAGATAGCAGACCTCAACTTACTAGTTTCTTTCTGAAATTTTAGGCAATAAAAAGATCTGTGACATGAGGCTTGTTACAGGGTGCTGTGGAGTCCACCACCCATCCCTGGAAGCCAGGCTTGCGGCCCCTCATATGACATGTGGGCACCACACCAGAGGCCTTTCAGATCATTGTAGATGTATCCAATCGTCTTTTTAAAATAAAAAACACAGAGCCAATGTAAAAGAGAGAAAGCCGAGAGGTCAGAGCTCAGAGATAAAATCTTACCTCCTGCAGTGCTCCTAACTTCCCCGAGAGAGAGCTACTTCCTGTTTGTCTGTGTTTAAATAGTCTTTCTGTTCTGCCTTCTCATTGGTTCTAAACCCAACCACATGACTGCCTCATCACTGCCTGTAAGTACCGCCCTCCAGGTCTTAAAGGCATATGTCTCCAATACTGGCTGTATCCCTGAACACACAGAAATCTACCTAGCTCTTCTAACCATCACGCTCTTGCTATGGCTCTAATAGCTCTGACCCCAGGGCAACTTTATTTATTAACATAAAATTAAAATTACATTTCAGTACAAATAAAATATCACCATAGATCATCTCTCTGCTGGCAACCTGGACTCATAGCTTCTTGCAGAGAGCAGAATAATTGGCAGGCAGAAGCAGGGGTTTCGGTTCTGAACACCGTTACTGAAAGTATGGGCTGAACTTGGAGGTCTCTTGTTGTTCTTGCTCTTTTGAACAATTTCTTGCCAAGTAGCCCAGGCTACCCTCAAACTTGTAACACTTCTGTCAGAGCCTCTTGAATTCTAAGATTACACATAGGGGCTACCATACCCATTAGAGCAAGGACTCTCAAAGATTGGCCCCGGGTAGCCCATTCATATCACATATTCCACCCTCAAATCTGAGAGTGCTAAGCTGGGTATATCGGTACATAACTGAAATCCCAGCACTTGGCAGACCGAGATAGGAGGATTGGCAAAATCTGGAGGCCAGACTGGGCCATATTGTGAGATTGACTGAGAAACAACAACAAACCAACAAGTAAATAAAACCCAAACGTCCTAGTCCACCCTTTCAAGCTTTGCTTTCCCTGGCTGGGTCACCTCCTGGAGGTGAGCACTGGAAAGAACATCTCCACAAACTCGTTTGAAACCTCTGGATCAGCATTGGCCACACAGGCTATAAGCACTGAGGTATGGATGTGAGGTACCAAGGTTCTCTGCCAGATACACATAGGATTCCTGGCTTTGAACAACAACCAAAACATTGAATATATCTCAGTCCTTAAAAAATATTGGTTACATGTTGAAATGATAATATTTTGGATATAGAAGTAAATGAGCTACATTATATAGTGAATTTTACCTGTTTCTCTAAAATTTTGAAGGTTCATTTTATTTTTAATTATGTGTGGGGGGGGGTTGGGGAGGTAGATATGGGCACATTAGGTACCTAAGAAGGCCAGAAGTGGGTAGCAGTTCCCTGGAGTTGGGGTTACAGTCAGTTGTGAACTGTCCAATGTGGGTGCTGGGAAATGAATCAGGGTTCTAAGCAAGAGTGATACTCATACTTAACTACTGAACCATTTCTCTGGAATCTCTTTAAATTTTTATGATGTAGCTACTATAAATTGAAACTCTAATAGTATTGAGCACTGTATTTGTAGCACGAATCTTAAAAGATCTCATTAATAAAAACAAACCTGGAGCCAGGTACTGGGGTGAATGCTGGGAGATCACAGAATCAGAACCAGCCACAGCTAACCTCACTTCGCCAATTCCTCAGCTGACCTTGTTTCCTCAAACTGGAAGCCTCTGTGTCCTCATCTGAATGGATCTCAGCTGAACTGCTGCTAAAAGCCTAAAAGCTTAACTGACCTTAGTTCCTGGTTTTCATGCCTTCTATATCTTTCTGCTTCCTGCCATCACTTCCTGGGATTAAAAACGCGTGTCACCATGCCTGGCTGTTTCCAGTGTGGTTTTGAACTCACAGAGATCTGGATGGATCTGTGCCTCCAGAATGCTAGGATTAAAGGTGGTGTGCCACCATTTTCTGGCCTCTAATCTATCTAGTGGCTGTTCTGTTCTCTGACCCTAGGTAAGTTTATTAAGGTGCACAATATATTGGGGAATACAACATCACCACACTGTATTTCTCATTCTAGACCTATAGCATATTTTTACTCTTACAGCAAGCAATGTTGATTAAATCAGTGATCCATGTCAATATGGCAGCTAAGAGTCCCAGACAGCACTTCACATTTAAGTAAAAGTTGGAAAACATTTTAAATTGAGCTCCTCAGCATTTTGGCTGCATTTCACTTGCTCAGTCAGTCACATACACTTGGGGCTAAGGTGCCAGGCAGGTACACAATGCAACACACCCCTCTTGAGGGCAGTGGGGACCTTCAGGTTAAGGGTAGAGCTTTTACTGTTTACAGTACTCTTTATAACATAAGCCTAAATACTTATCAGTAATTGAGAGGACAAAGAAAACACGGTCCATATGTATTTTGGAGTCTTACCTAGTCATGAAGAAGGAAACTGTCAATTGCAAGAAAATAATGGAGTCAATGATTACTGTGTTAAGTGAATAAACCAGGCTCAGAAAAACAAATAGGATGTGTTTTTTTGTTTTATGTGGAATCTGGATTTTAAAAGAAAGATATGAAAACAGTAGAGGGACTGTTTAGGAAGAAGAAAGGGACCAGTTTGTTGAGGGAGGGGCAAAAGCAGACAATGAAGGAGTGATATGATCACATTATGAACCAGTATGAAAATGGTACAGTGAAATCCACTTCTCTGTACAGTTATTACTACTAAAACCTAAAAGATACTAGACCCCGAATCCCACTGCTTATACCTTCCCAAGCCCATTGCATCCTTTTCCTTTCAGGAAGATCTTTGACTTTTTAAACTTGGTAATTTACATGTGCATATTCTTAAATTGGCTTCCTTCCTGGGACTCTGGATTGTTTGCAGGGTGGGCAGGGGTTCAACTCTGACTAAGGAGGCAAGTGGGGCGATTTGTAGGGGCAACTGCCAGGAAAGGTTTGGCCTTTGTCTCATGGAGCTATGATGCTTGGAGTTGCTGCAGTTGTCTGTGACTGTGACAACTGAGATGGCCAGTGTCCTGAGGACAGAGGGCTAGAAAGGAAAGAGAGTGCTTGATAACAGTGAAACCTGATAAATAGCTAACTTAGCTGCTGCCATTGACTTCTCTTTGTAGAAAATGGTGGCCATTTTCACTTCACTGTATCTAGTTGGGTTGTTGGTTGCATGAAGTCTAAAGCATTCTGGCCTATCACTGACCTCTTAAAGTTCTATTTTTTTTTTTCATCCCAAGAACATCAGAGTGCTTATCTTGTCAAATTAGGCAATATGATAATAAGGATGGAAGACACTTCTGTCACATTTTGTGGTCTGCCCTATTTAAAAGAGTCGAGTCACACAGCACACACAAAATAAAAAACACAGAATTCAGAACCTACATCATCTCAGACTCACCATTGCCAGCCCAAGCTGTGGATTCAGAAGGAAGTTGTGCTTTGATACCTTCACAGGCAATGTGTGTGTGTGTGTGTGTGTGTGTGTGTGTGTGTGTGTGTGTGTCTGTGTGTGTCTGTGTTTTGGGAGGTACACTTTCCCATCATCCTCCCACAACCGCAGGAAGAAAATTACAGGGATGTGTGAAGAGTGATTTAAGCAATCTGTGAGTTTTGAAATTAAGATTCTCTCACAATCAGATGATGTCGGAGGCAGTCCCTGGAACACTGTGCCTTTCCAGTGTTCAGGATGCAATGATCATGTTTAAAAATAGATTCAGTAAAGTTCCTGAAGTTCTGCCTGGGAGCTGGAGGAGCTTGAAAAAGGAAGTTTCACTTTGTAGTACCCAACCCTGCCATTCTGTCTGTCCCATTTAACAGTTCAATCACTAGTCTATTTCTTACTTCTTTCAGCAACTGTGAAAGGCTGACTGCTTGCCCTCCTAGGAAGCTAACTGCTTGGGTCACCACAATTTCATAGCCTCTGGGCGAAGCTGGATGAGAACAGGGCTATATTACTCAGGGCAGAGCTGACCTCCTTAACATCTCCTGTTTCCTTCTCCCCTCACCCTTGCCCCCACCCCTACAGCTCATAAAGGGCTCTGGAGGACTGCTATGCATTAACATTGTCTCTAAATTTGAGAAATCTTTATTTTCTAAGGGGCAGATAGCAAGCCTGCCCAACCTTTGCCCTAGACAATGGATGTTATCTTCATTATCCTTCTCAAAAAGCAAATTACCCTTTTGGCCCCAGAGATCTTATCTCTGCTTCTCAGAGTCCTTGTTATACAGCTATCTCTCAAAAGATAGTTCAGTGCAAAGGTTGCTGCTGGATCAGCTTCAAGGGGTGCATTAGCTTCAGATCATTGTCTCTTAGGGTATCCTGGGGTGGAAAAAAACCTCCACTTCCACCGTAAAATAGAAGGGGATTCTGTACAGCATGTCCTAGCTCCCTGGGGTGGAGGGGAGCCCCACTTCCCCTGTCAAATGGTAGAAACTTCTGAGCATCTTGTTCCAGCCCCTTGGCATGGAGGGAAGCTCCATCCCCATTGTCAAATAATAGAAGCCTCCATGGTTCTCATTTCCATCTCCTGAAGTGGGGAGGGCTCCCATTCAGACTGTCCTGCTCACCTCCACTGCAACGTCATATGTATTGTTAATTTGACCCAAGACAGAGTCATTTGGGAAGAGAAAACTGTGATTGAGAAAATACTTCCACCAGATTGGCCTGTAGGCAAGCCTATGGGGCACTTTCTTGATTGATGGTTGATGCTTATTGTCGGTGGTGCCTGCCCTGGGTAGACACCTGGTACAACTGGTCCTAAATTGTACAAGAAAGCAAACCGAACAAACCATGAGAAAATAAGGGAATAAGCTTCACTCCTGCATAGTCTATGCATCAATTCCTACCTTTGGATTCTTGCTCCAGCTTTCTTGGATGGTGGACTACACGCTGTAAGATGAAATAAACTCCTCCCTCCCCTAGTAGGTAACAGTGCTTTATCACATCAATAGAAACCCTAAGACATCCACCATTCTCCCTGTGTCCTCCGTGTTTGCATCTCAGCACAACCTCTCACTGTATTTTAACTTAACCCAAGCTACCTTGACCCCCAAGTATTGCCTCTCAGTGGTCATCATGACTTAAGCAAAGTATCCTCAGAGGCCCAAGTTCTGATGAGCAAACAAGTGAATCTGCTCTACTCAGGCTGGGTGCAGACCAGACCTGGTTCAGTATGTTTTGGCCAAGTGGCAAATCCATTTGTCACAGTCTGCCCACCCTGTGCAGCTATATGGAAATGCAGAGACTTGCATGATGAGGACAGGGAGACAGGGGAGAGAAGAGTCAGTCATTCAACCAGTATTGATTTGAAAGGCCAGGGGGCATATGCATGCAATTCCAGCACTGGGAGGGCTGAGGCAACATCCAAGGTTGTCTCAAGAACCAAAAACAAACAAACAAACAAAAAACAAAAAAACAAAACAAAGTAATGGTAAGTAAATAAGTAATAAAAAATAAATGCAAGCCAATATAATTCAAATAGTTTGAGCAGAAAACAGTTTCATCCGTAAAACCATTTAAAACTATACATGGTGCATATTCTGAATATTTTTAAAGGGATTGGACCTCGGTGCTGACAGCCCTTTCCTTGCTAATGACTCACTGGCTCTATGTTCTTTGCAAGATGCCAGCGGCGGCGGTTACCTTGTAAGAGAAATGTGTGCTGTTCGTATAAATTCAGAAAAACAAAAAAGAAATTGCCAAACTAAGCCAGCAGCTTAGAAAGAAAGAAATATAGGGAGAAAAGAAGGCAGGCAGGCAGGCAGGCAGGCAAACAAACCACATGAAAGAGCATTCTTGGTAGACCTTGCTGTTGTGATATTCTATCAGGACAATTCTTTCTCAACAGGGCCTTAGGAGACCTGAAGCTGCCTGACAGGGGTCGGGGTGAGATTCTGGCAGAGGCCTGGCTTAGCCTCATGTGAGTGGAGGCATTGGAAGTGTCAAGCTGGCTCTTCCTCCTGACCTCCCTTTTCATCTTGTTTCCTGGGAGCCTGTTTTTTCATGGTCACCTGTAAGAGGAGCTTATGCCTGGGGGTTGACTGAATTCTTACCATGTCTGAGGCTCTACAGATTTCCTGAAGTATAACGGCTCTTTCATAATAGAATGGAAGAGTCATGAGGCTGAGTCCTTTGGTCAAAACCAAAATAGAGGATACCCAGATGTGGGGGCACATACCTGTAATTCCAGCATTTGGGAGGTAGAGGCAGCAGGACCAGAAACTTAAGACCATCCTCAAATGCATGGAGAATTCAAGCCAAGCCTGGGTTACAGGAGACCCTGTCTCAAAGCACAACAAAAACCCAGAAAGATAAAACCCAACAACACAGACAGCACAGATGGACAGCTATGGACACATGGTCAGAAACCAGCATTTGATGGGGACATTTGAGGTTATGGAGTGGGGCCGTGCTTTCGCCCTTGTAATTATTTTGACTCCCCTGGCTTCCTGTTTTGCTTCCTATAGCAGAGTTATGAATCTCAAACCCCTTCCTTGGCTCTAGGGCTAGTTATCTTCAAGTGTTTTCAAGTGCTATACTGAGTCCCAGTCTTCCTTTTTTAAATATGCAGTGAACTGACTTCCAGCTTTGTCTTCTGCTCCATCCCTGGACAGTAGCTTTTGTCCCTCTGCCACGTGGTATCTGCTCTCATCACCTTGATCCCCAGTCAGTAACCTTCTGCCTGCATTCTCACCACCTCTGCAGGTTGGAGTCCTTGGCTATTAGTTTATCTACTCATGTGTGCATTTGTTTATTTGTCAGCATTTTTATAATAATCTGCAGATGTTAGACTAAACTTATTTGAGAGATAAAGGATAAAAAAAAAATCTGATGCTACGATTTGAACAAGAATGTCCCCCGTGGTCTCTATGAAAAAAACTTGGACCCTAGAGTAGGGCTCTTGGGAGGTGCTGTGGACCTGCAGGAGGTGGGACCTCCTCTTTGGTCTTTAGGGCCATGCCCTTGGAAAGGGTGGAGAAATACATTTCTCTTCCCTCCCTCTTCTCTGTTTCTTGGCTCAAAATGTGACTGCTTTCTCAGACATGAGCTTTCCACCATTGCCATCAGCCACCTTTATCAGAGGACAAATACATGGGACTTCCAGCCCTTCCAAAAGCGTGGGCTTAATAAACTTCTTTCCTTCATAAAGTCGACCAACTCAAGTATTTCATTATGGTACTAGAAAGCTGACTAGTGCCTGGTTCCTTTTCTTAAGACCTTGCAACACACTGCAGAGACAGTCAAAGAATGAACTCTTCCCCTCACAATAACAATGAGACAAAAGCTTGGGCCAGTGATATGGCAAACAGGGAAGAGGGATCCCCTTCAACGCGGAGCCCAGGAAGACTGCAAATCTCAGACTTCTCTCTGGGAATCAAAATGGAGTAGACAGATGATACCATGTGGGTAAGTGACCGTTCAAACACTTAAGCTCTGGTTGTTTGAATGAGAATGTTCCCCATAGGCTCATATATTTGAATGTTTGGTTCTCACTGGGTGAACTGTTTAGGAAGGATTAGGAGGTATGGCCTTGTCAGAGGAGGTGTGTCACTGGGGTGGGATTTGAGGTTTGAAAAGCCCATGCCAGGCCCAAACTCAATCTCTTTCTGTCTATGGATCAGAATGTAAGTTCGCAGCTCTAGCTCCATGGCTGCCCACCTGCTGCTTTGCTCCTCAC
Source organism: Peromyscus leucopus (assembly GCF_004664715.2). Lineage (NCBI taxonomy): Eukaryota > Metazoa > Chordata > Mammalia > Rodentia > Cricetidae > Peromyscus > Peromyscus leucopus. Next base: position 124,662,219 of record NC_051066.1, on the reverse strand, counting down.
CACGATGATCATGGACTCACCCTCTGAGTAAGCAAGCCTCCAATTAAATGCTTTTGTTTATAAGTTGTCTTGGTTACGATGTCTCTTTAGGGCAATGGAACAATAGCGAAGATGAGTTCACATTGACCCTTTAATTTCCACTCCTGTTTCTTCCTGTCCCTGGGGAATCCTCACAGGAGATCATATCCTTTTTACTCTGGCATAAACCAGGTTCTGGCTAAGAGCCTGGGCTGGAGACTCTTTGCCCATTAACATTGTACAGATAGTTACATATGCCTGAGAAAATGTCCACAGAAGCCAGACATGGTAGTGCACATCTGTGATCCTAGTGCTTCAGTGGCTGAGGCAGGAATATTGCGAGCTTGAGGCTCAGTCTTGGATGACATAGCAAGATGATCTCAACAACAGAAACTACAGCCTGCCTACAACCCTGTTTGGAGCAGGAGAGTGTGCTCAAAGTTTCTATGAGCTCTGTCTTCTCTGTGGGCCTAGAAGCTAGGCTGAGGACGAGGCATGAGCACCTTCAAAGGCAGCATCTGGAGCAGCTCTGGGAGATGTTTTCAGAGTACTCACAGCCATTGCACCAGCAGGTTCCAACCCTTGTTTTAATAACAAAACACATGGTAAAGACAAATATTTGCTGAGTGGCTGACTTGAAGCTTATCTTTCAGAGGCCCTAGAATGGAGCAATCAATGTAGGAACTGTAAAGGATTACAGCAACATTTCTCAGAAACAGCTAGGGGACTTGGTGAAATGCAGAGCCTGCTGCTGATCTCTGGGGTAAAATGTCGAGCTGTGGCCTGAGATCCGGACTTTCAACACATTTCCCAGATGATTCCAGCACAAACCAGACTTGAGGAACTTGTCTGGGAAATAAGAAACAGGATCTTATTTTTAAAACCAATTGTAAGAAAGGGGTGGGGGTAGTGAAGGATAGGGGATGTGCTCAAAGTACATTATCTACTTGCATCATCGGCCTGGCTTCTAGAAGACCCACAGGTAAGACAGAGCTCGGGAGTTTTCATATCTTCTAAAAATTACAGTGTTTATTAGCTGGAAGGGATGTGCTGCAGTTAAGATCTTGAGTGTGTCCAAAGGGCTGTTGACATTGTTAAAGTCTTCCTTTCCTGTGCTTCCAGGAGGTGGCAAGGTGTCGGTGGACTTTTCTGTCCCGTCAGCTGCCCCCCAAATTACCACACAGAGACTTATTATTAATTATAAATGTTTGACTGATAGCTTAGGCTTGTTTTTAGCTAGCTTTTATCACTTAAATTAATCCATTTCTATTAATCTATGTGCTTCCCTAAGACTCATTTACCCCATTGTGCGTACTTCCCATCCTGGTCACCCTATGTCTCATGGTGTCTCCTCCAACTCTTCCTTTCTCTACCCTGAAAATCCTGCCTAGCCTTCGGCCAATCAGCTCTTTATTAACCAATGAAAGCAACACATCTTCACAGTGTACAAATGAATTATTCCACAGCAGCAAAGCATTTAAAAGTGGGGCTAGAAGGAGGTCTTTAGATAATTAAAATGCATTCTGTGGGCACCATGGGTGTGGTCCCTTCTCCTTCTTTTTAATTCCTTGGCCATGAAGGAAGCCATTTTGCTCTGTCTTCCTGATGCCCTGCTTCCCATCTACCCAAAGCAAAGAAAGCAACTCATTATGGACGAGAACTTCACAAACTGTGAACCACAATGAAACTTTTCTCCTCACAAGTTGATTGTCTCATATATTTTGTTATAGTGATGAAAAGCTAACACAAGTTTTTGAGGTGAGCTGCTAAGGAACTGTCCATGTTCTTAGTATCACAACTAAAAAACCAAATCAAACAAACAAATAAACAAATCTTCTGAGCTTTACAGCCATAGATGATGGGGCTCACCTGTAATCACTGCTCTGGGGAGGGCGAAGGAGAAGTATTGCAAGTTCAAGGCCAGCCTGAGTTACATACTGAATTTGAAGCCAGTTTGAGCTATATATCAAGACCCTGTCTCAAAAGTTAAAATAAATTTGAGCTCTGTGGTTTGAATGAGGTAATTTTTGAAAGACAGTGAAGGATAGATGAAAGTGAGTTGCTGAAGGTTCAACAGACTTTGAGATGGTGATCAAGGGCCTCTCACAAAATTGACTAAAGCAATTTCTTTCTCTAGGAGTTGCATTGTTATGGAAAATTTTATGAATAATAGAAATTTATTTTCTCCTAGTAGGGCAAGTGGAAAGTCATGGTGTCAGCAGGTGTGTGGTTTCAAGCAAGTACTCACAGTTTTCAAAATGGGGCTTTACTATGCTATCCTGCATAGCAGAGGAGCTCCCTTCCTTGATAGAAGGCAGGAGGGAAAGACCCCAGAACATTCATCACAGAATTACCTCTTTAAAGGACGTACCTGTTACTATCATCACAGTCATGTGATTTCTACACAAAACTTTGGAGATGACTGTCTTAGGGAGAGTTTCTATTGCTATAATAAAACAGCATGACCAAAAGCAACTTGAGGAGGAAAGTGTTAATTTTATCTTCCAGACTATATAGCCCATCACTGAGGGAAGTCAGAGCAGGAATCCAAGGCAGGAAGCGAAGCAGAGGCCATGGAAGAACACTGCTTACTGGCTTGTTCTCCATGCTCATATTCACCTGCCTTTCTTATACCTCTCAGAACCATCTAGCCAGGGGTGGCACTGCTCGTAGTGGGCTTGGTCCTCCCACATCAATCATTAGCCAAGAGAATGTCCTACAGGCTTGCCTACAGGACAATGTGACTGGGGTATTTTCTCAATTGACGCTCTTCTTCCCAGATAACTCTAGCTGGTATAATTCTGCAGAATACCAGACCATTGGTTTTCTTTAAAAAAAATAGATTTATTTTATGTGTATAAGCGTTTCACCTGTATATATGTTTGTATACCATGTGCATGCCTGGTGCTCAGAGAGATCAGAAGAGAGTGTTGGATCCCAAGGGATTGGATGGTTGTGAACTACCATGTGGATGCTGGGAACCAAACCCCGGCCCTCTTCAAAAGCAACAAATGTTCTTAATCACAGAACCATCTCTTTACCTCCAGACCACTGATTTTTAAAGTAGGAATCCTAGACCAGCCACACTAGCATCACTGTGGTCATAGGAACATAGATTCTTGGCCCAGTCTTCCACAGTCTCAAGCCCATGGGAGTCCTGTCATCTGGGCTGCAATAAGTCCTGCAAAGGGTTCTAATGGTACTCAAGTTTGAGAATCAGTGCTTCTACACTGATAGGGAAGGGGTGACTAGTGAGGATCTACCAGACTTTACTGATGCCTGTTAGATGGAACATTTGAATCTCCTGTCTCCCTTCCTCTCATCACTGGAGGCCCCAGAGCAAACCTTACGATCTATGTCTTTGGTGTCTATCTGTAACATGTTTGAATCACTCAAATAAAACAGTCTTTATGGAACAAAGATGCTTCGTAGTAATACTGTTGGTTAATATATGATAAGATTATTGAGATATTTTGCTTTGGAAAAAAGCTGCCTAAAAGGGAAAAATGGAACTGTAGATGTAGCTCAGCTGGCAGAGCACTTGTGTAGCACATGAAGACCTGGGTTGGGCTCCCATTGCCACATAAACTGAAAGTGGTGACACTAATTCTGGAATGTAGGAGGCAGAGGCAGGAGGACTGGAGGTTCAGAACCATCCTCTTCTGCATAGTGAGTTTGAGACCATTCTGGGTTACCTGAGACCCTGTCTCAAACAAGGAGGGAGGGGACTGATAACTCTCCAGTTTAGATATCTAATGAACACTTTAAACCCAGTGGTGACAGTTCAAATTGTCAATTGGGGCAAACCAACAGACGTGCCGTGACATCCATGATGATGTCTGGGTAGGAACACAGTTCATGTTTGTGCCATTGCTGGTTAAATGCACAACCAACTCAATTATTTAAGAAGCATCAGGGAAATTTAAACTATAGGTGCCCTACAAAATTAGTAAGCAATACTCACTAAAGACATCAAAATCAAGCCATGCATGGTAGCACACTGCTTGTAATCCCATCACTAGGGAGGCTGAGGCAGGAGGATTGTGACTTTGAGGCCAGCATGGGCTGCAGAGCAAGATCCTATTGTAAAACAAACACATGAACAGACAACCCAAACCATCAACATCAAGAAACACACGGAAGAATCATGGTGCTGTTTTAGCCCAGACAAACAAGAGCTGACAAATGAATAGCATGTGGTCCTGGGTTGGACACTAGATGAAGTAAGACCTATGAAGTTATCCTTAGGGCAACTGAAAGCAGTTAAACATAGCCTGTGGATTTGATAGTGTTATTGTTTAATGTGAACTTTTCTGACTTTGATTATTGTACTCTGGTTATGTAAGAGAATGCTTGTGCTCTTAAGAAAAACCAACTGAAATATTTAGAGTAAATGAGCCAGAACATCTGCAGCTTACTTTCAAATAGCTTAAACAGAAAGGGGAGTGAGAGCGATGATGATGGAACAAATATTAACAATTGATTACCTAGGAGAAGGACATGTGGAGTCTCAGGGTTCTGGTACATCTTTTTCTTCCTATGGAAGCTCACTCAGAATCATGCCTAGATTTGTGGAATGAATATTCAAGCTATGGATATTGCTTCCTAGCAATGAAACTGGGAGTGACATTGTCTTTTTTTTCTTTAAAGCCTGTTTCTCTGAAATACTTTATGGTAAACAAGATCTGTCCTTGATATCAGAGATGCCTTAATGAAAATCAGATTGATTCATCCTACATATGTAGAAAGGTTGAGATTCCCTTACACTGTCCCACACTGTCCTCATTTCATATCTACAATGGCCACTGTAGTTACAGAAATCAGGGATTCTAGACTTCTGTCATTGTCTCTTCTTTCTACTGGTGGAAAGATGCTCTGTTTTGTTACTGTTAGATAGAAACAGAAACACACAAGAATCATCCAAACTGTCCTAGAGCAATATATATCTTTCCCCTAGAATCCATAGGTGACCGATTCCAAGATCTGACCTGTATTTGACACCCACGGACACTCCCATAAAAGCTCATGCAGTGTTTCCATATGACATCCTACCCTCATCCCCCTGCACACACCGAGGAGCCAGGCATTGTGGTACACTCCTGCAATTCCAGCACTTGGGGAATCTCAAGTTTGAAAAACAGCCTGTTATGTAGTGAAATGAGAGTATCTTAAAACAAAAACAAAAACAAAACTCCAGATTGCTTACAACACTATAAATAGTTGTAATATTATTTTATTTAGGGAAACTTGATAAGGAAAAGGTCAAAGTCTGTTCATGTTCCCTATGGAGGTATTTTTCCTAAATATTTTCCATCTGAGGATGTAGATGGAAACCTGAGGATTCCAAATCTGTGACTACAAAGGGCCAACTGTTCTCAGATGGAGGAAGGGAGATGATTTAATGCATTTAATGTATTGTACTCAACTCTCCAGGAGCCTGCTGGCTGCTATTGTCCCTTGCATACTATTGGGTATTCTGTTTTTCACGGACTTCAGTATATCCATAGTGTCTGTTTCACAACTAGAACTAGCCTGTTTCTTACAGAGCAACACCATTCAAAGCATCCGTGTTTTCCTTTTGTGCCATGGGTGAAGCTGTGGGGATACTGGAGAGGCACCAAATTCCCTTCCTTTCTGCTTCCTGTCTTGTTAAGGGTGTCCACTGCATCATGGAGATAGCTATCTTTTCTTAGCATTTCAGTATTGTTACTGTGTGTAGACCTGGACAATACTTTGAAGATGCCAAGTGCTTAAGATAATGGCTGTTATTCTAAGGATCTTCCTCTTCTATGGATGTGGCTGCTAAAGTGACACGTACAGATTGTACAGAGCCAAATACAATGAGGCGAGTCTGAATATATAAACTGTGCAGTGTCGGGAGTCTCTGGGCGAATCCAGAGGGCTGCCGAGGACATCAGATGGGCAGATCTCCGCCAGGGCCTGTCTTCCAAACAATAGGTAGTGAGCCAGAGGAAATTGCTGCTCAGCTACAATGGCCTGTTCTGTTTTAAAGGGCAATGGGAGTCTCTCTACTGTCACACTTTGAAACCAAGGGGAAACTTGGGACGATCCCTATCCTTGCTTATTTCTAGGATTCTTGTTTTTGTTTTGTTTTTCTGTTTTCATTAATTTTGTAAGTTGCCTGCTAGTCAACAGACTTCCAACATACTGTACATAACACCTGCCAGGCCAGGATGGTCACAGTTCCCCATGTTTTTTCCTAGGAACTTGTAAGTAACTGAAACTTCATCCCATTCATGTGGAACTTACAGATGTGGGTGAATGATCCCTGATGTCAGAGGGCTCCAACTTCACCCTGAGAACACATAACACCCTCTATCTCCTCAACACATCCCATTATGAGACATGACACTTGACCATGCATTCAAAGACCCCTGATGCATCACTTCCTCTTGTTCTTCAAGTCTCATTCCACTCCATTTTCTTCTTTCACAAATTACCCTAAACCTTGTTCTCAGAAGATGGAATTGAGACTTGGGGTTTCTATCCCATCATGCTTGGCTTGTAAATCAACTTATTGGGGAAATTTGACAGCTGGCAAAACAGGTCTCCTTTGGTAACTAGTAGACTTCTTTGATGCATATTTCTTTGAGTATTTTTTCTTTTGGAGATGTGTTTATCACTCCTTTGAAAAATGTGGTATACACACACAGTGGGGTGTTAGCAGTAAAAAATAAAACAGTAAATTTGTAGGAAAAATGGGCAGATCTGGAAAGTATTATATTAAGCTAGGTAACTCAGACTCAGAAAGACTCTTATATTTGGATCCTAGCTTACAATGTTTATATGTGTGTGCAGAAATGAATGTGATTATAGACTATAAAGCCAGAAAGGAGACAGTAAGAGGGGAGCAGGAAGGAGGTGCTGAGTAAGGGAAGGAGGACATCAGGACAGAGCAGACATATAAGTGGTGAAAGGGGACTATGACAGGATACTGCCATGGGATATAGGAAAATGAGAGGACAGTCAACAAACAGACATCTTGAAGATGCCACAATAAAATCCAATACTGTGTATGTTAATTTTAAAATATTTTAAATAAAAAAAATAAACAGCTCAGCTGAACTAAATTTCAGAAATCTGTGGACACATTCAGTAGAAGACTCTGGGAAGGGACAGCTATTCAATGCACTGTTTGATCAATTGTTTCTTATAACTTCCCCCTAAATAAAATAATATAACATAGGAGTTGCTCAAAAGACTTAGTTCTAAAGCCATGCTTGTCCCAGAGAACATTTTTTCCCCAACAAACACCTAATGAATTAAATAGTTAAAGATCTCAATTCTCTGCCATTTCCTTTGCAGAACTGGGGTTTACAGTTTCAGTTACCATGGACTAGGTGAGACTATAACAGGCAACTTGAAAAATGTGCTTTGTCAAGTCCATGACCAGCAGTCTGACCAATGTGGGGTGGGGTGGGAATGCTTTAAGAAACATAGACTTTCAGGGACCACTCTGGGACTTCTGACTCAAAGTCTCCTTTTCAATAGAATTTCTAAGGGACTTGAGCCGAGTTCATGAAAGAATAAAGGCTGAGGATGTAAGTGCTCCCTTAATTCCACAAGGTCCAAGGGCTTGTATCACTTCTGGTGGGGAGGATGGATGTTACTCTGAAAGATTTGGTGATGAGGATGCTGCCTCCAGAAGAGAGGTCTAGAAAGCTCACCTTCAAAATGTTATCCCACTACATATGCTCCGGAAGAATGTTATCCAAGCCGAGTCCTTGCTGTAAGAAGGAGGAATGTATACTTAGAGGGACTTGAAGCGCTGCTCTGTTCTGCTAGATACAGTATGTATGAGCACATGCACATAAAGATGTATACATATATTTGGATATGAATATTGACACATGCATGAACACAAACACATGGGCATTTGTATCTACATTCCCATTCACATAGCTGCATATGCACATATAACTGAATATGTACACATGCACAAACACACATGTCATTTTTTGCTTCCTCCCTCAAGCTTTGACTATTCACCCCACATTACAGGATAGTAAAGTGATGCTCTGGTTGGAAGGGTCTATGACTTATGGGTAAGACTAAGGGGGCAGAAATTGCCATGAAGTCTGGCTGCCTTCCAACCCATGGCCTGCTGCCTCTATTCATTCTCTCCTTTCTGAAAAGAATAAGGTATCTTTTTCTCCTTCCCACTCTGCTGTGATTACTGAAGTGTGTACACAGTGTGCACTCCAGTCACTACTGCTGTGTCACAAGTCGCCTGGTCTGGCAGATCTCACAGTTGGTGGCCTGTGCCTTTCTCCATCTTCTTCCTGTGACAACAGGTCAGCTTTTATCCTTCCTGCTTCAGTTTTCTCATTTCTAAAGTAGACTGATTTTAGTGAGGACTTGTAGCAAACACCAATATATGCATGTCTTGTGTCTTGGGCCCAGGGGGCAATATGTGAGTTATCATGGGGACACCAATGTTGATGCTCCAAGTGTTGCTGAGACAATAAACTGCTTCTGAGAACCAGTAGGCTCATCCTTTAGATGTTCCCCAAGTCTCACCTTTGGGAGAGCACAGTGAAGGCCACAGAACGCACAGATAAGATCTGTGGATACTTAGTAATCTGGATGTAGGCATCTAGTTGTCTGACTGTCATGACAGGCCAATGGTTGTTTCTCCTTTTATGTGGTCCAGGATATTGCATCTTTGGTTTGTCTGGTGTGTTGGGTAAGTTTTCAGACCTGTTTTTCTGATGTGATTTTTTGATACACACATTGTATTCATTTGTTCCTGATTTAGTCTGGTGGGATCATGGGTGTTAGGGTTTTGTTTGTTTGTTTGTTTTGGGCAGAGGGTGGTTGTGTATTTGCACAAACCTCATATTTGCGGGCAAAATGAAGCAAATGATGATTTTATAGAATGGAGTCATTCAGAGAAATGCCCAACTTGAAAGCTATTGCTAACTATATACAGTGTAGAGTAATTTAGAGTGGCCTGGTATATGCACCTTAGCTCAGATGGGCACTAGCACAGAGAATGTTTCATTTGCTTCCTAGAGTGACCTATTCTGAAGCCATTTGTGCCCCTGAAGCCATTCTTCTGTTAAGTACCCCATCTTCCTCTCTAGTTTTCTCTTCTCTCCACCCTTCTCCCCTCCCTGCTCTCTCTGTAGTCCTAGATGAATCGGAATCCCCCTTGGCAACTTTTAGTCAACTTAGCCTCAAGACTTCCCTCAGAGAGATGCTTCATGAGCACAGCCTCCTTCCAGGGGTGGTAGAAGCCCAGAGTGCCAGGACAGCAGCAAATAGGGAACATCCCAGCCCACAGAGGCTGCCAGTGGATTTGGATACTAGATCAGATCTACATTTCACATACACAATGAATGAGGCTTTACTACAAGTATGTAAGCCCTCAGTATCTCATAGGACATACTAAAATTAGAAAGTCACTTATTAGTCTAAAGTTAAAGTTTAACTGGGAATCCTGGACTTAGATCTAATGATACTTGTACTTCTGAGTCCCTGCTGAGTCTGATTTGACTTGGTTGATGGGGAGCTTGGGAAAGTGTCCTTCATTTGTACCTTCTTAGTCCTTTTACAAGTCTGCTTTTAGCATCCCAAATTGCACAGAGAAATTCTGGCTAAGCGGTGAGGAACGTGAAGAAGATGCAACTTTAGAACTCAGAACCTCTAATGATCTTGGTAAGGTCTCTCCTTAGACTTTGGTTATATCAACCAACACAAAGCATGTGACTGACTGTAACTGTGTTTCTAGGGCAGAGAAAAGGAAAGGAGACATTCATGGAATGAGAAGACCCCACTGCATGGGGAGCCTTCCTCCTTCTCCCTGCTATAAGAGCCCTTCACTCCAGTGAGCTTCCTGAAGGTGGTCTGTGAGGAATTTCCTCTACCCCTCTTTACAATGTTGCTAGCCCTTGAATAAACCTATTTTTCTACCTAGCTCTTGTTTTCCAAATATTAGCCTTTCAGCTTTTAGTCAGGACAACATGCCAACAACATGCTGTGGTAGGCATGACAATAGCACAGTAGTAGAGGTACTGGGGGCAGTGGTGGTAGCAATAGCAGCTGTAGTGATGGCAGCATCAACAGCAACAATGGCAGCATCAACAGTAACAATGGCAGCATCAGCAGTAACAATGGTAGCATCAACAGTAACAATGACAGTAGAAAGTAGCAGAGTCAGAAGTAGAAATGCCATTAGAGGCACCAGTAATGGTAAAGAGAGGCTAACACATGGCCCCTGGGTCTTCTACATCAGACAGTGTTCAAAAGTGACTCCACATTGTAACTTATCTGATTGCCCAGCATCCTCTTCCTGCAGTGATAGTTATTATTATGATTCACACTTTCCAGGTGAGAAAACCCAGGCACTTAGCAGTGGAGTGACTCTTTCAAGACCATACAGTTGATGAACAGTGTGATGGACTTGGAACTCAGACAACTAGGGTTCATGCTTTCAACGGATATAGTAGTTACAAATTATCTAGCCATCTCCCCAAAACTCAGATTATATGGTTTACCAGAAAAGTAGAATCATTTCTTGCCCAAAGTTAGGAGGCTTCTGAAACTTCTCTGTATGGCTGTTCCCCAGTTTACTCCTGACCACAGTAATTTAGATAGGTTTTCCTTTCCTTGGTGAAATTACCATCTAAGTCTGGTAGGAACCCCTGTATAGCCAGTGTTTGGCTCCTGTCTGTCCCCTGCTGGGCTCTGAGTTGAAGAAGGAGGCTGACTGACCAGGCAGATAGAGGAGGCCTCTGTGTTCTGCTAGGAGATCTCTTCAGCAACTTGATGTCAAGGAGGTTTTGTATTATTGTTCTCAGTGCTCTGAGGAATGTTCTGTCCCACCATGATACAAGCCCGGCTGTGATCGCTTTGCTCTCCAGTTAAAACTGAAGAGTGGGTACCTCAGCAACGTGGTGCAGGGGTCTCCAGTTCTCTCTGGGCACCAGCCTTTTGTGTAGGGCCCTCTGAAGTACAGACAGGCATACGATGGCTGTCTCAAAACCACACTGAGCAGGTGACAATGCCAACTGAGAATTGTGCCCAGCCTGAAAGGAATGAATGTGTAGAGTTCCACTGATCTAGGTTTGATTCCAGGGATGAAACATTTATCGGTTATTGCTTTGACCTTGAAGTCATAATTTGCCCTTTCTGAGCTATGTTTCATCTTCAGGAAAATGGGGCATGATTATTCAGAAGGCCCCTCCTGGCAGGGTGCCAGAAGGCTCAGATGAAGGTTATATTGAAAATGCTAGTCATGTCCAACCAGAGGAAGGGCCTGGCTTGTGCCATCAGAGGGATAAAGCTCCACATTATGGTTTGCTTTCTCCCTGGCTTGAAACACCATACGTCAAAGCTCAGAGTGACTGCAGTTACTTAGGAAAGATGAAGTATGAGGAGAGATTTCAGAAAATTGGGTCCTGGTTAACGGCAGCCAAAGGCACCCTTGAAATGCCTGGGTTGGAACTACAGTCACGGATGCTGAGGTATTGCTGTGACTACCCTCCACGTTGTAAAGGGAAATATGCTCATGATAATCGAAAATGCAGAATTTCCAGTGGAGAAATGAAAACAACAAGAGATAAAATTTTTAGAAATAATACAATGTCTGGAACAAAGTACTTAGCTTAATGGCAGGCGCTCAGCAAACCAAGCAGATAGGAAAGCAATATAGGATAAAAGAGACATTCAATTTTATCTAGACTGAACTCAGGCTGCTAAGAGTACACATCCAGACACAAATGAAAGCTATTCAGACGTCTGTGATTATGAAGAAGACTGTGTGTGTGTGTGTGTGTGTGTGTGTGTGTGTGTGTGTGTGTCCCTGCATTATTTTCAGAAGAACACTCAGCAGCTGGTCATATCTCTCTGCAGGTAAAGCCTGCAGCCTGATGAGGGTAGGGCTTATGGAAATAGAAGGTTGTGTCCATCAGCTCAAAGGAGAGAGAGAGAGAGAGAGAGAGAGAGAGAGAGAGAGAGAGAGAGAGAGAGAGAGGTGGACTGAATCCCAGTATCCCAGCATACTTAAAGGTTTTATTTTTCAGCACCAGGTATCAAACTCAAGACTTCCTGAATGCTAGGCCTGTGCTCTGCTGCTGAGTTAACAGCCCCTGCCCTCATGGCAGGGATTTAACAGAAGAGGCATTCCAACAATGAGAGTCAGGCTTGTGGAGATGGCACTCCCTCTATTGTCTGTGGGGCTGAAACAGGAGAAATCTCTGGATATCTCAGCTACTTGGGCTTGCTGCCCTGGCATTTGTGATGTCCTCACAGGGGTTCAAAGTGCCTCTGTTGTACCAGTGTGGTGGGTAGCCTGGGGGGGGGTCCCTTTCAGCAGCAGTTTGGAGTGGGCACTGGTGTCAGTGCGGGCCCCAGTGGGTCCTGTCCTGAGCAGTATGTTTGGTGGCTAGATATGTGAGGCCTGGGCAGAGAGTGCAAGGGCAATGGCTAGTATAGGGTGGATTGTCAGATAAGCAGATGGGGACACGCTATGGTCTGGGTAACTGAGCCTCAGAAAGTGTAGAATGACTCTGGGTTCTAAAGCCATAAGCACAGGCATTTCAGAAGACTATGTCAGTCTCGGCTCCTCTATGGTTTGCAGGTTTGGCTATGCTGCTGTCCTCATGGAGCCCCCACCCAAACAGTGCTGGCTATGGTGGAGTGCTGCCCCCTGGTGGCCAGTGGGGCAAGGACCCCTGGAGGGTACCTTCTCCAAGTTCCCTAGGTTACTGATGGAAGCTTTTGCTGTAACTCCAGATGAATAATAACTGAAGACTGGAAACAAGGTGTCTGTTATTTGGCTCCATTTGCTTACAAAACGGGTTATGCAAATGTTTCTTCTAAGTGAAGAACCCTTAGGCCTCCCCAAGGCCCTAACTCTTATCTGGACCTGCACAACCTTGTTCATGGTTTGGCTAGTGAATCCTTCATAACTGTATCCTAAGTTTTCTGAGCCAAGCCATCCCTCTTCTACCACAGGGCCTTTACATATCTTCACTTCACTTTCTTAAGCTCACACCCACATACTACTTACAACTGCCATTTCCTGCTGATTTATAGGCATCCACACATCTCCCAGATGAGGCTGGACTCACCTTCTGGCCCTTTTGTTAGGATGACTCAACACTCACTAACTACCTGCATGATTGCATACTGAAGGACCTTGACTGTGACAGCAAGAAGCTGTCCCACCAGGGTGAGCATAGAGTAGAGTCAACAAACCTTGCTAGAGAGGAGAGCAGCTCCCAGCTGCTTTTAGTGAGCACATTAGCAGCTTAGTTTATCCAGCCTTCTAACAACCCTGCTAGGAAAAAGTTTGTGACCCTGAGGTATGTGTAATGAGGGCTATATGAGTGGTAGTCAACTGAGTCACTGTGCAGTTTTGAACAAGACTGCACAAGTTTAATAAGTTTGTCTGGTGGTGCTCCAAGGTATGGACCTGAAATCCTAGCTACTCAGGAGGTTGGGGTGGAAGGATCATAAGTTTAGATCGATTGGGTTATTAAGCTCAAGACCAGCCTAGGCACAATGAGATGTTTTAGTCTCTAAATAAAAATTAAAAAGTGATAAAAGAGAGCTGAGGGTACAGATCAATGCTAAAGAGTCTTCCTAGCATGTGGCAGGCTTTAGAGTCAATCCCTAGATCTCAAATAAATGAATAAATTCATATTTTTTCCTTCTGAACCATTTTCTTATTTGCTTCACATTTGAACTCATGACCTGGACTGAGCACATGCTGAACCACATCAGTAGCACCATCATTAAGACAAAGCAGAAGTAGATTGGTTATCAAATGAGTCATGTACTTTGGGCACTGCAGGGTTTCCACACACACTTCGGATCAGAAAGGACCACAGTGCTTAGTCATAGGTGGGTGTGTGGAGAAGGTGAGTGAACATACAGGTAAAATGGGGCTGGAGAGGTGACTTAGTAAAGCGCTTGCTGTACAAACCAGCATGGGGACTGAGTTTGGATCTTGGAATAACCACGTAAAAGTGCTAGGCAGAGTTTTGGGAATGGAGGTAGGAGGCTCCTTGGGACTTGCTGGCCTGTTAGTCCAGCTGAATTAGTGAGCTCCAGGTTCAGTAACAGATTGTCTCAAAATATGAGGTGGAGAGCCATGGAAGTAGACATGTAATATTGACCTCTGGCTTTCATGTACATGCACATACACATAAATGCAAAAATATAAAATACAAAAATAAAAGCACTAGGTAAAATTGATAATGTCTGAAATGTTTAATAGTCTTAGAACATGCTTTTCTGTAAACATGATGCTATTCCCAGATCTGAATGGTCAATGTTAGTGCAGATAGACAATTCAGATGAACTGTTTATTCTAGTCAGCTATCATATATGATATTCCAACTTAAAATATTTGTGACTTAAGACAGTAATAGTTCGTTACTCTTCATGATGCTGCAGGTTGGCTTGGCTCAGATGGGTGATATGCCTGCTCTTCCTGGCACTGGAGCATCATGAAGACATGAGTTAGTGGATGAGTCTTCCAGGGCCTTCTACCAGCAGATAGTTGAACACACAGGACGGAGGGGATGACATTTCTTATCAGTGACAAAAGCCATTCCTGTCACTAGGAGAGCCAGCACCTCCCCTAACAGCCTCTTAAAGCCTTGCCATCCAACATCACCTCACTCCCAGCTTCTGCTGACCTTGTCCATGGACATGGGTGGGAGTTGGGGAGGGGTCGAGGAAGACTGTTGTACATTTATGTCTTAAAATGTTTATCTTGTGGGAATGAAATGGCAGTGTTAGATAAAACTTTGTTTGTGTAACACGAGTGTGAGAGGCAGACAGCTGGCTCGCTTTGAGATGCTTGACAGCCTCAGTTACTCTCAGAGTACCACTGAAGATCCTCTTAACACAATCTTCAGTATTTTTCCTTTGAGATCAAACGAATGTAAAGATTCTCCTAAATCCAAATGTGTGCTAGCCAGTACTCAAGGAGTGCTACATAAGAAAGGGAGTCCTTGCCCTGGAGGAGATGGGAATGGGGGGAGGGTGGTGGCGTGGGGGGGGGAGAACAGGGGAATCTGTGGCTGATATGTAAAATTAAATCAAATTATAAAATTAAAAAAAAAGAAAGTCATAGGTCACAAATCAAGTGACTGCAGACATGATAGAACTAATCTTCACTGGGCTTCAGAATGGCACACTGAATTCTCCAGCAGAGAACCTAGGAGGGATGGATTTTATGAAGAAGATCAAGAGCATTGTTTCTTTGCTTTTTCTGTTCCAGCATCTCTTAGAAGACTCCAACATTGACTTGTTAATATGGGCATGTCCCCTGATCTCTAGTGTATAACAATGGAAACACAGAGCAGTCCAGTATTGGAAGAAAAAATTCCAGGTTAGGACCATTTACCAGAAGGTGGTGGAAGTCACATAGTCCCTTTCTTCCAGACGTAATCTCTGTTTACAATGGCAAACATCATTTCTGGCACCTTCTCCATCAGTCTCCCCACTGCCTTACAAGATATCATAGGGAGTTATCTCTTCTCTTTTTAGAGAGGTTAAGTACTTTCTGGAAGAACCTCCTAGCTGTATCATGGCAAAGCCTAGTTTTGAGAAGTCTGAGACTTCAATGGACTAGGAGTCATAGCCTCAAGTTCCCATTGGCACCAGGCAGTGACAAATGAGTGGCATGGGGCAACAGAGTGGGGCAATGGTGCTGTGGGGATCTTGGCTAGTGGGTAGCTGCCCTCTGTCTAAAAGAAGGACTGCTTTTCTGTCCCGTCTGACTGTAGCTTTGTGGTGATGATCTGGCTTCATTTGGCCAGATCTTCCACTTTTATAAAAATTCCTGTTTGATGAGATATTTTTTTGGCAATACTTTGAAAAGTGTTCATGGTAAACAACATTTTTTTCGGGGGTAATACATCTCATGGGATGTATTATATTTGTTTTTCCATCATGTGTCTTTAAAGAAGGGAGGACAGGGCTAGCATGATGATGAAGGAGGGCCAGCTATCAGTGGCCTGTGCCCTGTGTTCTCAGCACTGTAGGGCCTGGGACAGTTCCCATCAATTTCTTTTAAAGGGAAAAAAAATGGTGACAGTGAATCCCATTAACCTGGAAGGCTGAAGCTTGGCGCCCCGCTAGCCCCCTCCTCCAGCCCAGCTCCCACAAGGGTTTGTCACAGGGCACTCACTCTGTCAGCTCATTTTGGGAGTTCATGGCCAAGTTTATGCTTTCCTTAGAGAGGCATGCAGTTAATATCTAACCTCTGCTTTCCTCTGCCCGTCTGCGTTCTGTCATATTTTTTTCCCTGTCAAGACGGGATGACAGTGTGAAGCCTTAATCTTATCTTCAGTTGTCATCTTTGAGTAGTTAAACCAGTGTCTTCATTGTTCAGGAGGTCCCAAATGGTGGGTGAGGCCTTCTCAAGTCCTGTTCATCATTCCCAGTGACTTCATCTGTCTGCTTCCTCACAGACAATGAGAGAGGCCTCCTTACAGTTTTCCTTACAGAGAAACTCTGCCTTCGCCTCATACAAGACACCTTTGGTGCCCCCTAGATGTGCCTGAGAGGCCTCACACAGTGTTGTGTTCAAGGCCACTGTTTCTTCCACAAGGATTGATACAGTCCCAGCAGACAGCAGACAAACCCAAACAGTATATACATCTGCCCTTTAAGCCAACCTGTTGGTCATGCCTGCCTGCCCTGCCCTGTCTTGAACCTGTTACTAACAAGGGCCCACACAGAGGACAAGGAAGGGCGTCCATTAGACATGGACCAGTTCTCTTATGACCATTCCTAGATCTGTCGGGGAGCTTCTCCTGTCTAAGAAACAAAGCAAAAACCAACACATAAGACCAAGACAGCCTGACTAGTAGTAGAAGGCAGGGCTTAGGAGACCACAGTTCTCATTCCACTTGTGCAAACACTTAGAGGGAGCAAAAGAAGGATTCACACCCCATATTACTTGACAAGACTGAATATACAGAGGTTATCCAACTTCTGCTAAAATGGCTCCTGAGAATATGTGGGCAGCTGAAGGGATTTACAGTCCACTTACTCTGTCTGCTGTGCAAGAAAGAAATCTGTCTCAACCTACTGAAATTGACATCATCGTGACCCAGAAGCCCTGCTCCCCAGCTAAATTCCTGTGAGCTGTTATCCTTCCTTGCACTGGGGGCCCCTCCCCTCAGGCCTCCTGACAGACAAGTTCTGTCACTGGGCTCCTCACACATAGTTCTTCAGGTCTTGTCACCTTCCAGAGTGTCTGTGTCTCTCCTCTTGGCTCATTGCTCTGAAATCTATGGTTCCCTGACCTTCCCAGCCAGTCCATGATGGCATCCTTCATGCTGTCCTCTCCAGAAGACAACACTTGGTGTCATCTCCAAATGGTTTTAGCTTTTAGAAAACACAACCAGACAATTTCATTCTCTTGCAGACATGTTTTCTTCCTCTGCCATAGTCTCCTCTGGTGTGAGAAAATGTGGAGCTTCTCTACAGGCTTGGGGGGAATCCAGAAAAGGAAACGTCAGGTGAAATATAGGAACCAATAACTCCACACCATAGCTCTGGACTGTGCTCAACCAGGGACACTAATCATTGGTAATACCTGGATGGCCAGTACAGATTGATGAGGCGAGAAATATCTGACTGATGTGGAGCTGGAAGATTCTGCAGCTTGATCTTATGTCACTGTAAGCACTGAGAAGTATTCTAGCTCTAGGAAACAGCTCCTACGTCAAGTCAAGGCTTTTCTATCACTGCTACCATAGTGTGACCAAAGGAAACCAAATCTCCCTAATTATGGGGTGACACATTAAAGGGCATGGAATTCCTGGTTGGGCTGGGAAGCAGGACCTTTCCAAAGACACAGTCCTTATCTGGGCCTGAAGGATGTCTAGACATGGCATCTTAAGGTCTCAGGTTCCTAGTTTAGTTTCCATATATGTGTGTGTGTATGTGTGTGAATATATTGGAATATATATATTCTACTGCTGGGTTATAATGCCAGCACAGAGCACAGGTTCCTTGTCTGAGGGAAGAAGTGTCACACACAGGAGGTCATATTAGGGCCCTTGGCATTGGCTAATGTCCAGGGATGGAGGGGAATGCTACTGCCCGGCCAATTAGACAGCTTCCAATATTTCCCAAGTTACTCAGACCCAGAGAATGCTATTTCTAGCTGTGGACTTCAGGGAGGCTTTTCCTGTGCACAGTCCTTTCTTTCCTGTCTGTTTCTTCATAGGCCAGAAGGCTGTTTTCAAATTTTGCTTTCAGAAACTAAACTCTAGGTGACTTGAGTTTCTTCTTTGCTTAGAACTGTAGTTTGGATCTGGAGTGCCTCCTAAGGCCTGTGAGCTAAAGGCTTGGCCCTGAAGCTGTGGCTCCATGGGAAGTTGATGAAACCTTTAGGAGGTGGGGCCTGGAGGGAGGAGGTGACATCACTGAGAGCTGGTCTTGGGAGGGGAGATCAGGACCTGGCCACTCTTCTGTCTTTCTCTTTGTTTTCTGGACGTCCTGAGGTGAGTAGCTCTTTATATCACCATGCTCCACTCCTACCCTGGTATTCTGTATTTCTCTAAAGTAATAAAGTCAAGTGATGAAAGCTGAAACCTCTGAACCCATGAGTTAAAACGTGAGTTTGCTCACACTTGTGTGGCAAGTGCCTTACCCATTGAGGCATCTCCTCAGCCAGTGCCATTGCTTCAGATTTGAATGACAGGACAGGAGTATTACAATGTGTGGACACTTCTCATTCCACTCAATTCCATCTCTTGTAATACATACTTAGGTGCCGTCTTCCACATTCAGCATTTTCACATACTGCCTCATTGCTCATTATTTCCAGATGTGCAGTTTTTTGTTTTGTTTTGTAGAAAGAGTTTTCTTCTTCTGACTTCGTCATTTCTCTTTCCATTTCATCATGTTTCCCTCCCTAAAACATCAGGTATGCATGTATTAGCTGCAAGCAAGTTATTCTGTAAATATTTTGTAGACTAAAGAGACTAAAACAAAAATAAGTATTTTTGTCCCCATGTAGTCCTTGTAGAGCAAAATGAAACTGAATTTCTTTTGTATGACACACACTCTGACTTTGTTGCCAGTCACTTTACATCTGGTATAAATGTACCCTGGAAATTTATGGACTTTCCTAGGGGGGCTTCATGTTCAGTTTGTCTTCCAAGAAGATACAAAGCAGGAAGCCGAATTCACTGCTGTCATAGCTTATCCTCTGTGACACAGCCATGGAATTTTGTGCATGCACAATAGATGGCTTTGGGGTAGAGCAATCTCTCCTATATCCTGTGAAGAACTAGAATAGAGTGCTAGAAGGATGAAAGGTAAAGGGATGATAAGGAGCGAGGTACAACTAATTCCATTGATTCAACCAGTACTACCGTGTCCAGGTATTGAAAAATCACTTTGTGCCCTGGAGTTGTAATACTATTACATATTAATTAAAAAAATCAGGCTTAAAATAGATGTGGAGCAGTAGCATAAATGACTGTGGATCACTTACTCTCTATTGGGTTCTCTGAATTTTCCTAGCTTTGCCTAGAAACTGGAGAATTTTGAAGTCCTGGAGAATCCTCAACTTCAGGTTCATCTGAAGAATTTTATAAATCACTGGAGAATTGCAATGCTTGACTCAAAGCATTTTCCTTGAATATGCTTAGTGCCAACAATCCCAGGACTCCTTGATTTAAGCTTTGTGTCTAAGTGTGGAGAGCTTGGAAAACTAGGCCTGCTTGGGACCATTTCACTAGGATTTTCATGTTGATAGCTATGAGCGTTATGCACTGTCTTCTTTTCAGTACTTTGTGAGCTTTCCATGGTTTAGAGTAGAACAGATAAAGTTAAGGTTCATTCTCTTCTAAGGTCAAGATAAACAGCTGAAGAGTCAGGTGGGCACTCTGGGATAAAAGACATTCATTGTTGAATGGCTTTAACTCTTGTTATAGTTTGTATGTGAGATCTTACCCACAGGCTTGCAAAGTAAATGCTTGCTTCCTGGCTGGTGGCACTGTTTTGGGAGGTGGGGCTTATCTGGCAGAAGCAGGCCACTGGGGTGCCTTTAAAGGCTCTGCCTGCTTCCAAGCCGCTTTTGGTGTCTTGACCATAATGATGTGATGCTCTGCCTGACCTTTCCTGGCACAGTGGAAACTGAGTCAAAACAGATCTCCTCTCCCCTAAGCTGTTAATGTGAGGTGTCGTATACAAAGAAAATTAGCTAAAGTAGAAAATGCCCAAATATGCTGTTCCTATCTGTGTAAGCTGGGGTAAGTTAATTTGCCTGGAGAAAGTGCCCCACTCTGTCCTATCTTACGAAAGATGGAGCTAGTGATACCTACCCAAGGATTCTCACGAGGATTAACACAGAGCGTGGTATGGAAAACTCTTTGGACCAAGCTAAATGCACAGAAAGTGCCAGGCAATGATTATTTAACTCCATTTTATCCTAAAGCTTAAGATAATGTTGAAAACACAGACACAAAATGTATTTATTGAAAATTTATTTTCCAAGTCTATATGGTACATTCTTATTCCCTCAGTGTGTGTGGCCAGAGGTCAGTATTTCTGTCTCTCTCTCTCTCTCTCTTCTCCCTCTCTGTGGTGAGTGTGTGTGTGTGTGTGTGTGTGTGTGTGTGTGTGTGTTTATGTGCTTGCAGAGGTCAATGCTGGGTGTCTTCCTCTTTCTCTACCTCAGTTTTTGAGACAGGGTCTCTTAATGTACCTGGAACTAGCTATTTTGGCAAGACGGCTGGCCAGCAAGGCCCTGGGATCCACCTGTCTCCAACACCATCCCCAGTTTTGGGGTTACAGACAAGTGCCACCATGCTGGGGATTCAAACTCAGGTGGATACGTTTGTAAAGTGTTCTTATTTTTTTCAATATAATATTTTTTATTGATTATTTGGGAAATTAATATAATGCACCTGGATCACATTCACTTCCCATTCCAACTCTCTCACCCTCCCACCATTGTGCCTGTCCCCACCCCCCAAAAAAGATACACCAAGCCCAGTTTGTGTTGCCCATATACTCATTGGAGCATGGTCAAACTCCTAGTGGCCAGCTCCTTAAAGATAACTGAGTCCTTCCCCTCCCCTCTCCCCTTCAGAAGCCATCAACTGTGGAAAGCTACACTTCAGGATCTTTATCACAATTTTTAAGCACTCTCTTCAACAGCTTCCTGTCTAGACTGTTTCTTTCCTTTTTTTAAAAAAATATCTATTTATTATTTATTAACATTTATTTTGCAGGGGAGGGTGCTGTCACAGAAGCCTTCAATGTCCTTCATTCTCAATTATGAGTCTGGGGTCACTGATACTACTGCAGCAGAAACTTCCTTGCCCACAGCAGCCAGCTGCAGCACTGATCATGGACTTCCATGTTGTTTCTGCCTGCAATGTGGATCAAGGACATCAACATGGCCTCCAGCAGCAGAATGGATCAAGGACATCAGCAAGGTCTCCTGCGGCAGCCCTGATCACAAACATCAACTTGGTCTCTAGTAGCACAGAGCACGGACGTCCATAGGGCCTCTGGGAGTGGCCAAGACCACAGATACTAACACGGCCCTCGGCACCAGTGTTCTTATTTTTAAGAGAGTCTATTATCAATCTTCAGTTTTGATATTGCTGCTTGTGTACTGTTTCTTGTTGAATTACATACCCAAGGTAAAAAAAAAAAAAAAAAAAAAAAAAAAATCTCTGATATAGAAATATAGGATATAGCCGGGCGGTGGTGGCCCACACCTTTAATCCTAGCACTCAGGAGGCAGAGCCAGGCGGATGGATCTCTGTGAGTTCGAGTCCAGCCTGGGCTACCAAGTAAGTTCCAGGAAAGGTGCAAAGCTACACAGAGAAACCCTGTCTCAAAAAACCAAAAAAAGAAAAAAAAAATATAGGCTATAGATATGATAGGATAAAAAAGGTGGATTGTTGAACCTACTTTTAAAGAGCAGCTTATTTTAAATGTTTTACATTGCTATAGATTTTAGTTTATTGATACAAATTTAATTTTGTTATACTCTATGTATATTTCTACTCTTGTGTACAGTATTATGTTTGTGCATCTCATTTAAATTGTAATGGATAGTTAAGACATACAGATTAATAATTTGTCTTCTATGAGTGTCAAACTTATAGTCATGTTGAGTTTTCTAGGTATACATAGATATAATTTAATTAGGTAGGTAATCTTCAAACACTTTAAAGACATACAGAATATAGCATTTAAGATTTTTTTTAAAAAACTTGCCCTTTCTTGAACAATGAGACATGTCTGCTCCTGGCAGCACCAAATTACTTCAAGGAAGATGATGGGCATCGAAGGCACTCCATTATAGAGTTTATCTTCTTCTTGGCAAAAATAGCCATTTGGCCAAGAAACTGTTCTTGCCTGGACTGCTTGACAAAATGTTGTATAAAATAGACATGCAGGACCATAGGAAGGTAACGACAGAACTTTGCAAGACAAAATGGTCCTCCAGGTTCCTGCTTTGCAAAGGAAACTGCCAGATATTCTATAGGACACATGGAGAAGCAATTAAAAAACTCAAGGCTTGTAGGCTGAAGATGGATGCCCCAACATTGCAAAAGAACTTTAGGTGACTGTCCAGGCAGCCAGCTGTCTCTGTCATTCTAGATTTTTTGAAGTTGTTTACAATGTATTTCCTGTTTACTTAGGTGATATTACATTCTTCTGGGGCCTTTGATGTATTTGAAGACTAGATAGTTATAATTTTCCTTAGTTATGATAAAAGGTAAGTTAGATATGAAATCTTAGACTCACAAATATAGGATAAATAGAATATTTTCTTTAAATTTGCCAAATACAAATAGACTAGATATTATAATTGTAATTCTTGCTTGATAACTGTTTGTTATATGTAATTTTACTATGTTAAAGTTGAACCCTTTCTTTTTGATTAGACAGAAAAGGGGAGGTGCTGTGGGATGTTCTGTATGCTATGAATGTGTTGCTCTGATTGGTTGATAAATAAAAATCTGATTGGCCAGTAGCCAGGCAGGAAGTATAGGTGGGGTAAACAGACAAGGAGAATTCTGGGAACTGGAAGGCTGAGTCAGTAGACACCAGTCCGCTGTCCAGGGAGCAGCACGTAATGGCACACAAGTAGAGCCAAGGAACATGTGGCGACATACAGATTAACACAAATGGGCTGAGCCCAAATGTAAGAGCTAGTCGTGGTAGGCCTGAGCTAATGGCCCAGCAGTTTTAATCAATATAAGCCTCTGTGTGTTGGGTCTGAGTGGCTGTGGGACTGGTGGGTAAGAGAGATTTGTCCTGACGGCAAGCCAAGTGGGACACAGGAAAACTTCAGCTACAAATCTCTCATTTTCTTTAAAAGCTTTGTCATCCTGTCATTCATACTCAGCCTCCGATCTCTCTATAATGACTTCTTCTATATATAATATGAAGGTCAAAGTTCCTTTCTTTTCTGCACAGAGGATCAATTGACCAAGTACCTTATTGAGCAGACCCTCACCTGTACTCTGCCTGTCAGGAGTCCCTTTGTTGTGAGTCAGGAGGTGGTCTTGTCTGTATCTGTTCTGTTTTAAAGGCACATATCTGTAAGAAACTTTTACAGAAGGAGACAGGCAAATAAAAATGGGCTAATGTGTTTTAGAGAAACTCAAACTGATTCTTATCCTATGCTGATAATTGCTGATTTACCATGCATGTACTGAGTGTCTGCTGCTTAGCATTCTGATAAAGAAATAATTATAGACTGTGTTCCACTAACCACCTAAGCAGTTCCCCATCTGGTGAGAATTTAGGTAATTTTCACTTTTTTCCTATTATGTGCAATCACATTCACTACTCATGTAAGTCTTACTTTATATGTTTCTAGATAATAGAATCTTATGTTTTCAGTCTATTTCATATAGAGCTTTGCCTGCATGCCTTTACTGTTCTGGTTAATGGTTCATAACTAGGTAGAGAGGCAAAAGCCTAAGAAATTTGAAAGTTCAGGACCTGGGTCATACAGAAGCTATGGGAAGACATTAGGACCAAGAATAGATTTGAAAGTCAATGGCACATGGGGCTGACAGACTCACATGCTAGGTGATATTTATGTTAGAAATGAGGAGAAGTCCAATATATACTCTTAATAAATATGAAACCAAATGATCAAACTGTTTCTAAAAACAAAGGCAAAAAGAGTCCCTGCTGCCTAGACATGCTCTCTGGAAAAAGCAGGGAATAGAAGGTCCAAGAAAAATAGAAAGATGAAAGAAAGTCAAAGAAGCATGACTGGCAATTGACTTTTCCTTCTAATAAAGGATTTGGAAAAGTTTGGTGTAGTACAACACTCACCCCTCTGTGAACATGTCAATGTGCAAGATACGGTCTCATCAATTCAGTATTGCTATGGATTCAGGGATGATTACTGCCAATCCTTGTCAAAATACTTCAACAGCAAGGACATCATGCCATTGTGTTTAAGATTAGGAAGAAAAATGATTTTTTCCACTTAGAGCATGGACTAGCCAGAAGAAGGAAGGAGTGGGTTTATTGGTGTCTCTGTGGTGTGTGTGTGTGTGTGTGTGTGTGTGTGTGTGTGTGTGTGTGTCTAGAGGTCAATGTCAACTATTTTTCTCTTTCTTTCTATCTTGTTGTTTTTGAGACAGAGTCTCTTACTGAATCTGGAACACCCTCTTTTGGAATTGGCATCAAGGCCCTGGAAAATCCAAGTACCATACAGAACTGTCTGGGCTTTCAAGTATCCTGTCAGAGCAAAAATGTGCCCATTTTGTGATGTGACATTTAATGGTTTAACCAAGAGCACTTCACTTTGATCACAAGACTTAGATAGCTACAAACTGAGTTTCTGGAAGGATCTTGAAACAGAATCTTGTGGCTCTGAGAACTGTGTTCTTGATGTATAATAGGAGAGAAGATTCCTTCTTCCTTTCAGCTTGTAATATTAGTCTCCAAGGACTTGGGCAGCACGCAGTCTTCTGATTGGTGGCAAATGGAGCCAACTTCAGCAATCACAAGTGTTTCGAGTGGGTGTGGTGGGCTCTGGCTTCTGTGATGTTGTATACTGTCTCATTGTTTTGTATGCTCAGACAAAATCAGTCTTCACAGAAACATCAAATGAAAGCACTCTTCAGGGCTTCATGTAGACCACCGACACACACTGTGAGGACTATGTACTAAGTTGAAGTCTTGACTCCATCCTCCAGAGTGTGTTGGGGACAGTCCTTTCTCCCCCAAAGAAAGGTTTCCTTATCTAGCAGATAAACAAAGGAAGATAAATGTCTCATGCATTGAAAAGGAAATTCTGTTTCATAATTAAAAGATCCAAAGTCCAGCAGCAGTTCTATTTAATTAAATGGTTATTAGAATATGACAAACAATTGTTTTTTTGGGGGGGGCTGAGCATTCCTTTGTTTGAATATGGGGTTGCTTGATTTTATATGAAAAACATGATTAAATGTCAAGTGGACAACAAGTGTGTATGTTAATTTCTGAGGTTAGAAAGATATAAGAAAAAAGAATGTTAGAAGAAGGGCGCAAGGGCTGAAATATAGCTCAGTGGTTAAGCACTTTCCCAACAGGTCCAAGGCCCTGGGTTCTAGTCCCAATACAGGAAGGAAGAAAAAGAAGAGAAGGGTACAGCTTGCCAAATAATCAGTGAGTCTATGAATCTGCAAGACAGTCATTATTAGAGATAGCTAATCAAATTTACCAAACTGACACACTTCAGGAGTGACTCAGGCCAGGGAGTCTCAAGGCTGAGAGTGTCATGGAATGCTGGGAAAGGACAGGAAGCAGCTAGTGACAGTAGTCCAAGCCCAGGCATCTGTCTCCCTGGTCTCCTGCCCTCTCTTTCTGTTTCCTGCTGTATCCACCTCCTCAGACCCACAGATGCAGTTTTGTGCCAATCACAGCCTTGGGAGGAAGATGGCATGCCTACCCTCAGATAAGCTTGCATATGGCCTCATGGCCCACAAGGGCAATCTATTTTGAAAATTGGGCACAGGTGACTGCCTAGGCTTATTGTCCTTTGGGATGCCTCAGAGAGAACTGCCTCTAGGGTTTATTTAAGCTTCACCTAACACTGGCCGCAGTCTGTATGTTGACTGATTGATTTTGTTGGCTGATGCTCAGGCCTAATGTAACATTCCCCTTTGTTTTCTGTGTTTGATTGATCTCAGCCTCTCCCATTGCAGTGTATGCACTTCACTATTTACCTTGTAATAGCTGTGGGGCAATCCATAGAATGTGTTCCCTGTACACATAACTATTTCTCTTTGGATGAGTATTTAGGTTATTTGGACTTCTTCCTATTATGTACAATCACATTCACAACTCCAAAAAGTTTTAGTTTACATATTCCTAGATTGTAGAAATTTCAAAATATAAACATTGGATCAAAGATTATGAGAATTTTAAAAGTTAATAACAATTGGCAGATTTTAACCCAAAATTAGTTTGGTAGTCAGCTTACCTATGAAAGTGGTATGAGATGGTTTCTTTCTTATCCCTGTGCTAACACTGTTCACTAATATTCTTCTGAGGGGATAGTTTCAAATTATTGCTTTTATTTATATATTTGTTGTTTTACTATGAAGACTAGGGAACTTAAGCATATTATAACTGTATATTGCATCTGTGGATTTCTTTAATAATCATTCTTTTTTCATATTTTTAGTAACTATTGCTTTATTTTTGTATGATTCTGTCAGATGTTATTGAAATATTGCTTACCTTTTCATTTTCATCTTGATACTGTACATAAGTATTCCTGCTTTCTCTCATTATATGAATTTTATGTAGTTTGTTCTTATAAAGAAGTAAGCCAGGGCCCCTGACCACCTCAGATCTCATCACAGTGTGGACTCTAGTGTAGTTTTAGAGTCTATTCATTGACTGCCCCTCCCCCAACCTCCTGCCTGACATCTCTACTGCAGCTCACCTGTATCAGGGCTCAACCAGGGCAAGCTTGTTGGTTCCTCAGAGTTAACTGAATGGAATTGCTACAGAGTGTGTTGAGTCCCATCCAAAGTAGATGGAGTTCCTGTCTGAGACACTGCCTATCAGTTCTACTGACACTCAGTCTGCAGACTCCCACATACTGAGCTAACAGGCCTCATGGTGACCTGAAACCAGAAGCTTCCAGGAGGATGTAGCTTAGCAGCCCATGGCTCCCTATGGGACCCTGCCATCTTTTCATTTGTGATCTTCTAAAAGGCAGAACTGGAAAACAGCTTGCTAAGGCCAGGTGGGTTTGGGCATTGAGGTCTTACATTGCATATGGTAGCCTCAGTGCCTGCCCCTGGGGCTGTGTCCTCTGTGCTGGCAGCAGGGACAGCCTCATTAAAAATGGCTCAGGAAGATGCACTGTTGATGAGGAAAGGGACTTTCGGCAGATCCCCTTCAATCGGGCAGTCAGGTACTGGCTTCAGCAGCCTGAGCCACCTAATGCAGCTTCTCAGAATTCTGACTTGTCAAGCATATCTATAATACAGTCTCTTGTTTCAAAGAGTCCAGTTTCCTATGAATAAGATTTATTGAAAACATCTGGACAGAATGCATGTGGGCATAGCACATGAATGCATTAATCCAGGTGTACAGGCACGGCTGGCCTCCTCCTCATAGCATTTCCTTTATAGAGTATCCCAACAGCTGTCTTCAGAGTCCTTGTGAATCTGTCCCTAACTTTGATGAATCCCTAGGCAGCACTTACAATAAAAATGCTCAGATTTGGCATGGAAGGCATGGAGGGAGGGAGAGGCTGCCTTAGCTGATACTTCTGAAGGTTATTTATTTCATGCCTTGTTGCAATCACTTTCCTGAGATCTGGGAATGAACAGAGGGAAGGAAATGTGAAGGACTTACAACACCTTGCAAGGTTTTTCAGTCACCTTTGAGTGTCATTTGCTTTTATGAAAAATATCATTCTTTCCATGTGCATCTGTTTGGTGGACTCCTTCCTACATGATCCTCACATTGGGCCAGGTGGGAGGGCTAAGGGGTGTGCTGTGGATTGTGTTTGTGTCCCCCTAGAATCATGTGTTGAAATTTTTTCCCCAAGATGGCATTGTTCCCAGGCAGGGCCTTATGGAGATGATTAGGTTATTATGGCAGAGTTCCTATAACTACAATTAATGGTCATGTAAAGGCGATCTGGTCTCTTCTGCTATGAGAGACGACAGCAAGAAGATGTGGTGTGTAAGCCAGGACTGGCCTTTCTGTCTCCAAACCTGCCAGCACCGTGACCTTGAACTTCAGGCTTTGAGCACTATAAGCAATATATTTCTGTTGTTTAAAAATTGTTCAGTTTATGGCTGCTTGCTATGGCCCAGAAGGGACTATACCAGGCTTAAGTTACTTTATTCCAATTTCATAGGAGCAAGTGGCTCAGGATGGGTAGACACCCACCCACACAGCCTGGAAGAAGAAACCAGGTCCATGACTGCCAGCAACTAGACTCTGCCAGCCGCAGGATCCACTTCAAAGAAAAGTCTGAAAGTTGGACTGAAAACTGTTGCTCCATTCTCGACTTTCCACTCTGGGAAGATCCCAGCTGAGTATGAGGAGAGAGAACACGAAGGGCAGCAGAGAATCTGTTGGAAACTTTAAGAAATGCACGTTTGAGCTTTTCCTAATTATTGGGGGCATCTTAGGAAAAACTTCTAGCTAAACTCAGGCAAAAATAGATTCAATTGTCTTGAACTGAGATAACATCTGTGTTAGACTTCAAATGTCCAAAGCACTTCCCCACCCATAAAACTCACTGGCTCAGTGAATGGGATGTGTTGAGAGGGACATTTAGAAATCATGGAACAGTCAGCCCTTTGCTCCATAAGTGCCACATGGGTGTGAGGGGCAGCTGGAGAGTCTCAGGCACTTAATTGCAAGCCATTTAGTTTCTTTAAAAATTGTCTTCATCCCTTTCTGGCCTGGGCTGGCCAAACAGCCTCTTTGCATTTGTGGAGTGGAAGCTACCAGAACCACTCACCTGTCTCATCTCTGGACTCACATTTCTTCCTTCTTGTGCTCATCTTCATCCCTCCCTTGTTGGAGGTCCTTATCCTTGATGCTAGAGACAGAGTTAAGCACACATGAGCCCCTTCCTCTCTGTGTTTCTACTGCATAGAGCGACCATCTTTCCTGAGTGGGACATGATGGTACAAGTGCAAAAAAAATGATCAAAAGCTAGGGTTATCAGTAACTTTGAGAGCTCATGGTTTGGAATTATTCATTAAAATTATGGTATTTTGGTGCACTTTTAAAAATTATTTTGTTTTTAATTAAAATATAGTTGCATCATTTCCCTCCTCCCCCTCCAATCGTTCCTATATTCCTTCCCCCTCACCTTACTCCCTCTTGAAGTCATGGCCTTTTTTCCTTTAATTATTATTATGGTTATAATTATTATGGTTATGTACATATGTACATGTATATTCATATATGTATGAATAAATACAAGCTGCTGAGTCCATTTAGTGTTAATTTTATCTATGTTTTTAGGGCTGACCACTTAGTGTTACATAACCAATTAGGGGGTTCATCCCTGGAGAATACTAATTCTCCCGCTCTCAACAGTCGTTAACTGTCTGTAGCTCTTCATCTAAGAGTGGAGTCCTGTGAGATTTTCCCCATCTGTGTTGGGGTGTCAACTAGAGTTGTCATTGTTCGGGTCTTATTTCGGTAGCCATATTGTGGAAATTTCATGGGTGTGTAGCCTCCTATACTATTTTAAAAATTTGTTTCTCACACACTGTGAAGAAATAGCAAAGGCTCTGCAGTTCAAAGTGTTCCTCGGAGTCTAGAAGGCTTCCCCCAACCCTAGTGCTCAACCCATTCTCCCACGGACCACAACATGCGTGTATTACAGAAGTGTCACCACATGGCTGTGGAGCCCAGGGCTGTGAGTGACCTGTTGCAATTGGGACTTGGTCATTTTAGACATCATAACGTCTTATTATTTACATGTTAGGGCATCAAGACAATAAGATGTCAGGACAACCAAAGCAAGACATCCTCATGAAAACACCTGAACCCTCTTCCATCCCATCTCCGTGTAGACAGATCCTCTGTCCCCACTTCCTGAATCATCGGATGATTCTTCAGCTATGTTAAACTAGTCAACACTCAGATACTCTATAAAATATTCCAAGGACATCCAGAAATAGTTGAAACCACAGGGACTCTTGGGTAATACCACAGGGGCCTTTCTATTAACTCTGTACACTTTCTAGATGGCTTTTAGTTTTATTCACATGCAATTTCTTTTTTAAAGTATCTCCCTTAGCTTGTGAGGTTTTACAATGGGGAATAGTTAAATGTTTTTGTATATGTCCACTTCACCTCCTGGAGATCCCAGGTCCTCAGACGCAGAGAACTCCAAGGGCCTGTTTTGCCACAGAGGGGTACTGGCTGTTCAGGAATTTCTTTTGCTATAATATGACTGGCCTTCTTCCCTGAGTCCTCTCATACCTGAGCCATTATTCACATTCCACATAACTTCTGCCTGAAGGATTAGTGTGGGATCAGAATATCCTGGTCTCAAGGGAGCCTCAGACCTCAGCTCAGTGGTCCTCGGGAGGGTCCCTTCACTATGGCTAGACCACAGCCACCACATAAAGGGTCCTACACAACATATAGGCCCTTCTCTTTAAGTTAGGACTCTCTCCTCACACTGTGTCTGTACATGACAGTATAGTGTATCCCACAGCACAGGCACACACACATTGGCCACTGGTTCCATGAAGAAATCTACCAAAATTCCAACGTTCAGGGCTGTGACTTCCAGCAAGGCCATTGTGTTGGCTTGAGAATGAGGTGCTAGCAGGCTGGGAGCTCCCACTGAGATTAATTCATGAGCAGCAGAGCCTGTACACATCCTAAGTCCTGCTTCTGACATCGTTCATGAGACAAGGAATCTGTACTGCTGTGCTGGAAACAGATAAGGTATCGTTGTTACAGCAATACAAACCAGAACACTCCCTTCAACTCTCAGAGCACTGACTGTCTCTCTCCTCATTCTCAGGCCCTCTCCTCTCCTCTCCTCTCCTCTCCTCTCCTCTCCTCTCCTCTCCTCTCCTCTCCTCTCCTCTCCTCTCCTCTCCTCTCCCTCCTCCCTCTCCTCTCCTCTCCTCCCTCTCCCTCCTCTCCCTCCCCCTCCCCCCCCCCCCCTCCCCTCCCCTCCCCTCCCCTCTCCTCCCCTCCCCTCCCCTCTCCTCCCCTCCCCTCATTTCCCCTTCCCTTCCCCCTCTCTCTCACACTCCCTCCCCACAACTTATGCTTTTGTTGTTTTGTTTTCTCAGACAGTCTTCCTAAGTAAACCAGGCTGACCTGCAACTATGTATCCCAGACTGGCTTCAAATTTTCAATTCTTTTGCCTCTGCCTCCTGGGTGCTGGGATTTTAGGCATGCACCACATTATCTGGCTACAGACTTGTATTTTCTTATATTTTAAAGTGTGTGTGTGTGTGTGTGTGTGTGTGTGTGTGTGTGTGTGTGTGTGTGTGTGTGCTACAACACATGGAATAGAGGTCCTAGAACCACTTGGAGTTAGTTGTTCCTTCCACTTTGTGAATCCCAGTTTTTTAACTCGGATGGATGTTAAATCCCCTTGGCAGTAAGTGCCTCTGCTCACTGAGCCATCTTGCCCACTGCAGACACATTTTAAAAGTCAATTGAATACAGCTCTTTCGTGGGAAAAAGAATGAGAAACATTTTCAAAACATTGAACTTGAAAATGAACTTGAACATGAGCACTCAGATGACTGGTTTTCCATCTGATTGGGTTATGGGTAGCCCCATAATGGAGTTTCTGAAATGTACCTGGGGGATACTATACTTTGCATCCCTCCAAAGCCAGCTCACACCCAGCAGTGTGATGCCTCAGAGCGTGACACTTCTCCTCCCCAAGATACCAAAGGACTTGTTTGAGAAGAACTTAGGGGCATGAACTTGAATAACTCAAACACCACTTCTGAGTTACCAGCTGGATTCAATATAAAATTGTTGGTTTTGTACGCAGGAACAAACTAGTCCATTGCAGAGCCAGCACCTGAAGTAAGTAAGGCAGAAGTCTCTCGTAGCTGAGCACATGGGACAGAAGATGTAATACAGAAGCAATGGGGCATAGTGCTGCTCCTCAGTTACGGGGTTTGTGTTTCTGGAAATAACCGGCCAACACCTTTATAACCAACATGGAGTATAAAAAGACCGTGACCTGTCTCAGTTATCACCTCCATCATGCCAAGTCACAGTAAGATGATTTTTTAGCTTTCCGACTTCGGAAACTGCCAGAAATGCCATTTGGGTTCATTTTTATTTGGAAGTTAGCTAAAACTGGCCACATTTTTAAATGCCTTAGGATAAGCATCATAGCATCACCATTCAGATACACACTCCCTAACTTAGATTCCAATAGGCCATTTCAAGGACACGAAAAAAAAATTCATTTAAGACTTAGTCCTCAAATAGATTTTGACTATTTTGACTTCTCTTCCACATTCAATGTCAATCAAACTAAATTTCTACATTTTTGGAATTGCATTCCAGTATATTATAATCTTCAGTTACATAATTCTATTAACATTTTTGTGGGACTTCTAGCATTGTGTATAGATTAAAGAACAGACTATTTAAAGTGATACTGTAATACTCTGTAAGAAGTGCCAGAAATTTGATGTTCCAAAATACAATTTGGTGCTAAAATTGACTGTATCTATCTGTAATCTTTCCCCTTACCGTGCATGTTTCCGAGCAAACATGGGCCTTATTCTCTACTGCAGCTTGACTCTCAAGGTTATACAGTTGGAATATCTAAAAGTATATTAGCATATATTTAAAATAGAGGATTCGAACTGATGGAAAAACAAAAACAAAACATCATCCTAATTACTAGCCCCAGAATTTATCTGACTCTTAACAGAACTGTGAATTAAGGAGCTTGGGTATGGGCTCCTTCCTTTGTGTGGCTGTGAAGAGAGGGACCCACACTGGGGAGAGACTGTGGCCATTCAGGCTCTTGATAGCTGAGCAAAGGGTTAGGAGTGAAGGTATGGCTCTGACTAACATTTTCCAAAAGAAGACTTTAGAGGCTTTTGGAAAAGTTTTTCTCATTGTTAAGGAGTCAATTAAGATACTAGATGTTGAAAGTGCTAGGGGACAAATGGAGCCAACAGAAGATGAGGCAGAGTAGACAGGGGAGAGCCTGGGTCCTGGATGGCTAAAGCTGCTCATCAACTACTGGGTCCTGCACATCTTCTTATTAGGTGCAATCAAAGGCCTTAGTGTCTGTGGGAAAAATCTTTCTTTGCCTATTATGAAGGCATCTCAACTGAAACAAATCAAACTGGAAAATTGAGGATTTCCTGGAGCCAAAGCTTCCTTAGCTTCAGTTCATTTGCACAGCACATCTTTGAAACAAGCCCTTTGTTGAATCATTGTTTAAAAGATCTACCATGTTAAAATAGCTCTAATCAACATGATCAAAGCTCCCATAAACTCACAGAGACTGAGGCAGTATGCACAGGGCCGGCAAGGGTCTGTTCCAGGTCCTTCGAGTATATATTATGGCTTCCAGTTTAGTGTTTTAATGGGGATCCTGAGTGTGAGAACAAGTGGGTCTCTGATTCGTGTGCCTTTTCTTGGGCTCATTTTCTTCTGTTTGTTTGTCTTGTTCAACTCCAATGGGACAGTTCTTATTTTATCTTACTGTATTTTATTTTGTTATATTTTATTCTTACCTGTTAGAAGCCTGTTCTTTTCTAATGAGAGACAGAAAGGTTGTGGATCCAGATGGAAGGTGCAGTCGAGAGGAACTGGGAAAAGTAAAGGGAGGAGAAACTGTAATCAGGATATATTATGTGAGAAAAAATCCATTTTCAATAAAAGGGAAAAAAACAGCCTTCACCTATCACTCTGTCTAGGTTAAAAGATATTCACTTATCCAATTTTCCCAAAATGGGCCACATATCATTTGCTTAATTGACTATCCAGTTCAGGCCATCTCTCTTCCAATTTACCTCACATTTCTCCAAAGTGTTTTTTAAAACTGTCAGGGGACTGACTAATGCAGTAAAGTCACATCTTGGTATTTTTTTTTCTTCATTTGCTTGGATGATCTGTGCTAATTGAGACCAAGTGTGTTGCAAGCTTTGTTAAAATTTGTAACATAATTATGCTTATTATTCAGGCAGAAAACTTGCCTAATCTTAGCCGGGGGCTGCAGTATTCTAGAAACTGGACACATGTCCCATGTCATTCCTTTTGATCTCTGTGTCTATCCTTTGCCTGCTTACACAGAACATGAAGGATGGATCTCATTTACTGCCGGATGTTTTCCCATGACTTGCTCCCATCATGACAACTCACTTTTACATCAGTGTAGGGTAACCATCCCCACAGAAATGAGAAGATGCCCCTTATCCTGCCAGATGTTGATTCATTAATTGTGATTTCACATCCTTGATAAATGCTCAGGTAAGTACTGGTATACCAGCTGTAGCCTCTCAACTTAAGCTTTCTTTGGGAGTAGAGATGGAAACCTAACTCATGAGGAATGAGAAAAGCCTCTCTATTCTTGGAAGGAAAGTGGAGACCCAAGCTATAAGAATTTGCTGTCTATCTCAACCTTTCCACTTCAAGAAAGGAATCTTGACTGTTGAAGTCATCCTGGCTCAGAAGTTTTCAACACTACTATCATCTTATTAGCATTATTAAGTTTAATCAAAGTGAGTGGGCATTCAGTTTGCCAGGACCAAAATGAAGCTAGTCAAAATCTGGAGTGTGCAATTTAACAAGAGAAAAAGGGTTTGATAACCAACAGTCACAAGAATGTAGACCCTAGAAATAGCCGTCTCCATATTTCCATTGAAAGTAGGCTGATAGGATGGGAGCAAGTTATGGGAAAACATCTGGAGGTAAATGAGATCCATCCTTCATGCTCTGTGTAAACAGACAGAAGAAAGACAGAGTGAGCAAAAGGAATGGTATGGCACATGCAACAAGAATAGTTCAGCCCCCAGGCTAAAACTCATTGCCCTAAACTAGATTGCATGCTTGTTCTTGAACCAGGGCCTGCAAGGGAATCACCATGACAGTTGGGGATGGGAAAGTTGTCCACATGGACTCAGTTAGGTTCTCATTTCTCTCAGTACTACTCTCAACAGACAAAGGTAACTGCTAGTGAGGGCAAGGCCATAAAATGCCATCTCGAGTGCTTGGATCCAAATCTATGTCATATGGGCAAGACTCTCTTTTTGGCTTTTAAAATAACGAATACATTCAGGA
This sequence comes from Peromyscus leucopus, assembly GCF_004664715.2. Lineage (NCBI taxonomy): Eukaryota > Metazoa > Chordata > Mammalia > Rodentia > Cricetidae > Peromyscus > Peromyscus leucopus. The sequence continues at coordinate 124,626,930 of NC_051066.1, read as the reverse complement.
AGATCAGTGTTATTTATAGTTTTG